>NC_135307.1:142080968-142396802 GCF_048772815.1 Callospermophilus lateralis | reverse complement strand
TAAATGATAATGGAGGACAAACACTTTTAAAAAAAATGATATAAGGGTGTTTCATGTAATTTAGTTCAGGGAGTATTGGGGATTGAGTACAGCACCTCCAGAATAGTAGGCATGTAGTCTATGACAGAACTGGTCCCCAACCTTCTTCATACCTCATTTTTAAGTTGGTTTATTTGAGAAGCAAAACACAGTCATTTCTTTTTATTTTCTGCTAAACAACTCTAAGCATCCAGAAGTTTTCCAACTCAGGGATAATCATATTTTGATAAAACTCTTGCATTTTTACAGGGCTCTTCCTATTTAAAAAGTGTCTGATGCCTGACTCATTTGATTTTTTTGGTTCTGGGATTGAATGCAGGGCCTTGTGCATGTGAGGCAAGCACTCTACCAACTGAGCTACATCCCCAGCCCCTGACTCATTTGATTTCTATTGAAATCCTGTTCAGGTAGGTATTCTAAATTCCTATTTTACACCTGAGTAAACTGAGGCTCAGAGTTTTTCAAACTCTATTGACGTTAGAAAACTAACAAAAGCACCATTTGAAACTATGTTTTCTGCGTTCCTTTTAGTATTTTTTTTTCACTCCAAGTCATTATGTATATAAAATTATGTAAATGAAGAATAAAACTATGATGATGATGCTTGCTGCAGTTAACACTATCTGCCAAAACTATGGTCAGCATTTACATGTTGTTTTATTTCATCTCTATACAGTTATTTTTGATAGATACTGCTATTATTTCTATTATCAAAAAAATGAAAACAAAACAAAATGATGCTTACAGAGATTGAGGACTTGCCTAAAATTCTTATTGCTAGGAAGTTGGAATGTGTTACTTAAATCCAGGAAGTCTGAATGCAAAACCACTGCTCTATCCTATGTTCCTGTTTTCAATTTTAAGGAACATTGAATTATTCTGAATGATCACGGAAGTCTCACTTATTTTCCAGAATGTAAAAATTTCTCAGATTCTGAGACAGTGTTATGATGAACAGGCCCTGGTTTGGAAATAAAGAGAGCTGGGTGTATTCCTTTTAAATTTATTTAGCTTATTTATTTATTGTTGTTGCAGTCCTGGGGGTGAAACCCAAGTCCTTGGGCATGCTAGTCAATGAGTTATACCCCAGTTATACCCCACTGAGTTATACCCCAGTCCTGTGACTTGGCTTAATTATTTACTAAGTAGGTGACCTCAACCTCATTGGTCTTTTTTTTTTTCATCATCTCTAAATTGGGGTGACTAGATCTAGTGAGCCTTTGTATATTGCTTTTGGGTGCTTCTCTCATTCATGATTTCTATGAGGAAAGAAAAGGGGAACAGAAAAGAAATAACTATCTCTAAGGGTGTTTGGAGACAGTAACATTCAGAGGTTGGAGAAAACATGGCTCCCATTTCTAGGAGATGGGTATTGAGTACATTCAGCATTAGTTGAGGTCTCTATTTTCTTTTTCTTGCCTCCAGAGAGCACTAAACACAATCACCCCTTTCTATCAGATGGGGATCAGTTCCAGGACTCCCATCAAATATCTATCAGAGGATGCTCAAGTCCGTTATATACAATACTATAATATTTATGTGTAACCTATGAATATTCTCCTGTTTAAGTACTCTCTAGACTTCTCATTATTTAATGCAATGTAAATAGTACTTACACTTTCTTGTTTAGAGAATAATTACAAGGAAAAAAGTTGGTGTGTGTTCAGTATGAGCACAATTTTGTTTTGTTTTGTTTTTTGGCCCTCATTGATGTAGAGAGCTGACTCTACCTGAAACAATGGAGTTCTCTAGAAAACCATATAGTTTAAATTTGATTTTCCAAATAAAAGCAAGAAGATAAACTGGAGGTCTGTAGAAGTTAGGGGACTTACTCAGGGTCATCCAACTAATTGGTGACACAGTTGAAACTGAATCCTGTTCCTCAAACCAGGAATTGCCACCACCTCCACCTCACCCTTCCAAAAGCCCAAAAAACCAAAAAACCTCTCCTCTACATTATGCTCCTTATTCAACAAATACATTCTTTCCATCAGCTGGTCATGTTCCTGTTATAACTATTTCTCTATTTTATGATGTGATTCTTTGTATGGGTTATTATTAGTTGTAATATGAAATTTTCCTAAGTCTCTCTCACAATCATTTTTCCTAAAACCTATTAAGCTAACCAGCCAAACAGTGGAAGCTGCAAAGAAGAATCACAATATAATAAGAATATTCTGTAATCTCCATTAGGTCACAATAATACTTGAATCTGTATTTATTACAATCTTCCTCTGATAACTTCCAAACCAAAATTGCTAGATTTATATTCTCTAATGGTTCCCAATGGGAAAAACCTGTGTTTTTTATCTTCCTTTTCCTGTCCCAAATCATCCTTCCAGATACATTGCTTGCTGTGGGAACCCCCGTCTGGGTTTAATCAGAAGTTGCAAGACAAAATGTGCATTATTAAGAAATATAAATATTTTCAGAAGCAATCAAAGGGATGAAAGATTGATTCAGCATGTAGATTGGACCTAATTTGAAGCAGCTTTGTTCTAATGAGAGCTACTGGGACAGAAAGTTAGGAGCTGTCATGGCCACCAGTTGGAATTTCCAATGCTTTGGAATAACCTGTCAAGATTCCTCTTACTAGATATGCTGAAACTTTTTGCAAGGTACAGTTTCCAGTCTGTGTCCTAAACCACCCTCCTTTCCATGCTTAGGAACTTGTGATAGTCAGCTTTGAGAAATTATGACTAATTCCTTCTCCTTGGAGTTTACATCAGCAAGTACCTCCCTTTTCAAAACTCGGAAGTTGGCTTAGTGTTAACTTTCATAAGAACATTTTGGCCTGAAGGCATCTGTATTACAATTTCTTTCTTGGCTTAATAAAAGGTATCACATTATCTACCTGGTCAATCTCTATTGGCTTTCAAAATAGAGACATGGAAAAACCTAATAAGCCTCATTAGTATATCTGCTTTAAAAACAACAGGCTGCCTCATTTAGCATGTTGCTTTGAAATGTCCCAGCAGAGCTGGGTGGTCACTGCTTGAATACAGGTATTGCTAATTTGAGATCTTTGTTAGTCTGGTAGCTCTGGGAAAAAAAAAAAAGCCTAATGTATAGGTGGAATTTTAATACACAAAGGATTAAACCCTGATTATTGTATTTTGTTTTTGTTTTCTTTCTTTCTTTCCTTTAATCCCACTTTTTGTCCGAATGGCCATGTGTGAGAGATGGCTTGATTTTCTTGATATGGTTCACCCATCCACAGCTGGAATTCCAAAGAGGACTGAAAATGTCTTTAAAATCAACACAACTCAGGGAGCCTGAGAGAACAAGTTTTCCTTTGTTGTAGGGTATAGTATTATTTGCTGTAGGTTTTTTGATATACATTCTAAATTAGGCCTGCAAAGGCATGCTTCATCTTTAATTCATCACTCTCAGCTGAAAGAGATTAGCAATGTCTAGCACGCACCCCTCGTATGGTGCTGACCTCATCAAGTATGGCCTGAAATTAATTAGCCTCATTCATTCCAAATGGAAAAGGATAATGGAGCAGCATTTTAGAGATGACCATCACAAATTGTATGCAGCATATTTAAAAGGCCCCTATTTTCAAACCATGTAGATTAAAATTCTTTCCAGGGTTTACAATATGCCTGAGTTATCAAGGACCCAAAGCAGAGCCCAGTCAGGCTTCATGCATGTGTGTATGTACGCATTCGTATGTGTGCAGAGTTGTATGTTGCATGAGTACCAGTGACCATGTATAGATATGTCCATTATTTAGCTGGCTGGTTCTCTAGGATGACACCTGGAATATTTGATCAACAAATATCTGTTGTTTAATATTGTTTAAAATGATTCAGTAGTGGAAAATATTAAGTGGACTTTTTTGGTTTTTGCTGTTAAGTTGAACATGCCAGGACAAACTGCTGTTTTTCAGTAAGATGCGATTCGTTCTCTAATTTAGAAACAGAAAAGCTTCTTAAAGAAATGCTCAACTTTCTATTTTGAGTTATTTTTGAAACTTTTTATGTCTTTTCCCATTCCCTACTGTTTGATCATAAGTTAGATTACAGAATCCCTTAAATTTATCATCTTGCTAAGATTAGCTGGTTTTTCTCTTTTGGGGATTGAGTAAGGGAGGTCAAAATTTTGAATATCAAAACTGCTTTCTTTTCAAGCCAACAAAATCTTGACCAGGGTTCTTTGGGATTCTCAAAGATGTTGTAAAGTTTATTTTTATGAGCAGAGTTTGGGGACTACAAATGGAAGAAGAAAAAAAGAAAAAGCATGACTTTTTTTCTGTGTGTTTTCAGCTTCTAATTTTTTTCATTAGTATGAAAAGTAGCCAATGAATGAAAAGGTATTATTCATATTTGGGGGGAATTTTATGTAGCGTACATTTCTTTGTTTTCTATTTTTTTTCCAGTACTGGGATTGAACTCAGAAGCACTCTACCTCTGGTTTCTAAAAAGGGCTTAGGATCCCTTTTTGTTTATGCAATTTTATTTGAAAGAGGATCTCACCAATTTTGCACAGGCTGGCCTTGAACTTGCAATTCTCTTAGTCTCTTAAGTAGCCGGGATGATAGGAGTGGGCCACCACACCTGGCTTATGGTTACTTTTCTTAAGAAAAAAAAATTATCTCAGAATAATTTTGTTTCATTAAATTAAAAGTGGTTGTTCTGAGTAATGTTACTGAAAAGCTTTCATTTAATTCTTGAAGGGAAAAATGCATTTTAGGCAAATAATCTTTTCAGAGTTCATTGACAGGAGTTTCATATATGTTATTTAAGATTATTTGGTCTTATAATAACATAGAAACTGACAAGTATGTTTCTCATATATCTGCAAAAATTAAGATTCTGAAATTTATCCAAGCTTACTTTTGCCCAATCTTCTCATCCCAGAAGGCCCTTTTATCTAATGGGCAGTTATCATTTATATGTACAAGATCATCAATCACTAACTGTGAACCTATCATTTTGATATAAAAGATCTATCCTTAAGTCTCCCCAAACCTCTAGTATATAATTTGAGGAAATTGACTTGCTTAAAGTCTGGGCTTCTGACTTCTGGGGGATAAAATGAAAAATTGGGGAAAGCTTACATTATACACATTTGAATTTAAAGTCACAGTTTAACTGAGCCAGCAATAAGAGGATGATGTGATACAGATCTTTACATATTGACAGAAATAGATCATTTTGCTAATCATCATCTAAATAATTTGGAATTTTGTGGCAAATAAACACAATAGTAAATAAAGAGGAATATTCTGTAAAAATTGCTTTCTCATTAAAGCATGTGTTACCAAAATATGATATTCTTCTAATAATAAATGTGAAATTTTATTTATTATTGAGACAAAGGAATACATGCAATCTATAATATTGCAATTTGTTCAGAGACTGAACAGCCTGTCTCAATTTTTACTTACTATGTCTTGTCAATTGAGGTAAAAATGGTAGAAAAACTGTAAATATAAGGATTAGGTTGTATGAAATTTGAGTTCATTCAAATAAAAAACTTAAAGTAAAACTCAGATGAACTTACTCAATTTCATTTGGTATCCACCTGAAGCTATAAATCTTTTGTTGGCATTTGAAGGTAGAAAGGAGGTTCACTAAAATTTAAACCAGGTTTTCCTAAACCCTAAACTAGACTCGATAACTTTGGGGTTAACTATGGTTCCATTTTAGGTTCATAACAAAACATTCATCCTATTTTAGCTAATGATGAATGAATGATGGGTTAGAGGAGAGGGAACTAGAATATATTTTTGGAATTGTTGTTTTATTTTATTTCATATTTCCTGTCACATTCTGTATTAAGGAAGAGCAGTATAATGAGACGAATTTTTTAGTGATGTTTGGAAAGATGACAACAAACAGGAGATCAGAGCAGGGAAACTGGCAGTCTTTGAATTGCCAAATATGCATAATTTCTTTTTAAAGGAGAACATGGATGAAGAACTGACATTTGTAAGGTGCTTAGTATTCTTGAGCACTGTTCTAAGTGTTTCACGTATATTAATTTAGTTTTCTATCTCAGTCCCTGGCAAACACTATTATTTCTATTCTCCAGATGAAAAACACCAGGCAGAGGAAAGTCACATAACTTGTCCCAAAGTCACACTGATTGTCAAAGTGATCTGACTCTCACAACTACTTGTTTTGGAGTCTCTACCCTTAGGTCTGGTCCTATATTGCTTCTCAAGGGAACATACAGTTATAGTGTTCTATGGAAAATGAACTGCAGCAGACTATGAATGGAAGGGAAGTCTTTCCTTCTTTTTGACTTTTGAGGGCAGTAGGAAATTTATGGGGAAAAGCCAATTTTCTTATCCCAGAAGTAGGTGGGGAATTGGTTTCCCAAACCTCCACTTAGAAAACTACATTATATGTAGGATGCCTCAGTGTACAAGGTAGAGGGGAACAAAGTGAAATTTGAAGAAAGTATGGAATGACAGGGTGAGAGATTGCCTTAGAAGGAAAGATGGAAAGAACTAAGTAAGTAGAATTGGCTAAGCAGTAGTTATTAGAGAACTAGACTGTGTTCTAGAAATATTTAGAAGAAAAATGAGGGCCTACAAATGTCAGTAGGGAGGTTGGAAAGAAGCAAAAAAGGAAAGGTATAAGAGCAAATCAAATTAAAGTAAACTCTAAGAGTCTGTCATTGTCTTGAGAGACCCACAAAGAAAGCCATATTTTCTTAGAATCGTGAAGCCATAGCCAGATATTTCATAGGAAAAGAAAATTTCATTCCCTGTGTTGTACTTTGAAGCAGAGAAATAGGCTAAAAACGATAGTTTAAGGCTATGGGTGTAGCTCAGAGGTAGAGCACTCAACTAGAGTGCATAGGCTCTGGGTTCCATTCCCAGTACCATTAAAAAAAAAAAAAAAGAAAGGTTGAAAAATGCTTTGCATAAATTTTCATGGTTTTTGTGCACCTGTAATTCCAGTAACACAAGAGGCTAAGATAGGAAAACAGCAAGTTTATGGCCAGCCTCAGCAACTTAGCAAGGCCCTAAGCAACTTGGTGAGACCCTGTCTCAAAATAAAAAAGAAAAAAAGAAAAAAAAAAAAGAAAAAATCTGGGAATATTGCTCAGTGGTGAGTCCCTCTGGGTTCAATCCCCAGTCCATAAAATATAAAAAGCTTTGCTGGGGCTGGGATTGTGGCTCAGCATTAGAACGCTCGCCTAGCACAGGCGGGACCCGGGTTCAATTCTCAGTACCACATAAAAATAAAGGCATTGTGTTGTGTCCGTCTAAAAAAAAAAAAAAAAAAAAAGATTCTCTCTCTCTCCCCTCTTAAAAAAAAAGCTTTGCATAATAATAAAATGGAATGCCCCCATATCCTTTATGTTTACTATCTCATTTAATCTGCATTATATATTTGTAAGGCATATGTACTATTATTTCTACCTTACAGATATGGAAACAAGAATCAGAGATTATGTTACCTGCCCAGGATCAGAAAGCCAAAATCCCTCTAAGTCCTCCCCAAACCTGGTCTCCTCCCAGAAGCATACTCTGTATACTCCCACACAACACCCCCACAATTGTGCTCAGAAGGTGATATTGTAAAACATCGTCTGGTTTTATTCCAAATTCATTATGCTGCATTACCTGGAAGGATTGTACTGATAAGAACACATTATGCTGGAAGGAGACATAGCCCTGCTTCTGAAATCTGGCTGACATGCTCTAGGAGGTGGCCCAGTCTGCTCAGTTTGTTCAGAAACTGTGTATGTTGATTAAACACACAGCAGTGGGTTTGGATGTGGGACCAAATGAGAGCTGGATACACATAAGAAAATGAAGAGGAACTCTCAAAGGAGGCCTTGAGCATCCTGTGTCTACAGGCCCCCAAATGAAATCACCTGGCTGTTTATAGGAATCTTAGTGCTGATGAAAAGACGGAATTAACACTGCAAACTGTTCCCTGCCAATAAAGAAAAGTTCCAGATTCTTTAAAAAGTATGTAAAGCATCGATCTGTAAAGTGGCAACAGCATTTGGGACCAATTACCCAGATTAGGCGGCAACAATGGTCTGTTTACACTTTGTAGCCCAGAGCCCTTTGGCTCTGGTCCACGAGCAGGGGATTGTAAATTACAGGAATTTCAGCCCAACATTGACTTCTCTTTTGACCTATGTGTCTGAGTACAGAGAAAAGCAGCTGAAAAAGTCCTGTTGTGACTTGCCTGAAAAATGTCAATGAATAGGGAACTGAACATTGTCTTCCAGGTAAAACACTTAACACATAGACCCTCTGTAAAGGAGGCCTGGGTTTTATCACGCAGAGAGGAGTCTGGCTGACTACAAAATGTGTCAGGATATAGTTTTTCAGTTTGCAAAGTTTCTCAAAAATGATTTTTGCAAAAGAAGTTAGGAAATAAAGGCTGCCTGTCATCTTTTGCTTACTTACCATGCCCCTTCAATTTAACTCCCTTTTCCAACACATTGTGTATTAGTAACAAATGGTAGATAGTGACATTACTACCATGAGAACTGTATTGGTGGCAATGATTAGCCTAGGTGGCAGCAAATACAGATGTTGAGGGAAAAAAAGATTGGATAAAACTCACAAATTTGAATTGTTTGAAACTGAGGTGTAGATTTCTCCCTCTTCTTAGGAGGAACAATCTTCATTTTTCATAACTCTGGTAATTCTAGAACTTTTTGAAAGTACTCTCTTTCCTTTAACATAATCCTGATGTTAAGGCTTTGACCGTGTGGGTGGGGGGAAGGGGTGAATATCCACAGAGATCAGGAAACAAGAAGAAATGGGAAAAATAGTCATTCCTGAAGAGTAAACTGCCAAATGTAGCAGTGTGGAAAAGACAGATTATCATTTTACCTGTGCTCATAATGGCATGTGTTCAGAGTCTAAAAATTCAGCCACACCAAATACAACTGTTAGACCATCAAATTGGAAATAATAACAGTCAACAGTCAAGGACTGAATTCTTGTTTTTCAAGTTCTGTCACTTGGACAGTCATTTAGACGAAAACAGAATCGAGGCTGTGATAGTGTAGTGCTACGGGAATCTCAGAGCAGGAAAGCATTTCAGTTTTGAGCAAATCATCCTGTATGTACTTAGTCTTATAAGGCAACTCCTAGACGATGCCATTCCAGATCCTTTATAGGTCAACATATTTTACTGATTTAAAAAAAAAAAACTGGTTGGAAAGCCAACTGTATTCAACTTTGGATTTTTCTGACTCTGGTTCATCTAAAAATTTTTTACCATTTTCTGCAATGTCAGAGCTTCCTGACATTTACAATTAACTCACAAATTAACTTAGAAATGATAGTAAGCTCTCAGCTAAATGATATAGTGGCCACTGGGGACCAGACCAATTTTCTAGAATAAGGTTAGGACTGAGTTGCTCTGTAACAATGCTAAGGTTGGCTGTATAGAAGCAGTCGTTCAAATGTGAGCAGGAATCTAGGTGTGAGAGGACAGACATTGTCCGTCTCTGAAGTTGGCTGGGTACTTGGCACTCTGACATTTCTTAACCTAATAAAACAGAGGTAATCTGTTTACTTTTTTTTTTTTTTTTTTTAATTCAAGACTCCATTACAAAATCAAGAAGACATGGACTTCTACTACTGGAAGGAAAATTGAGCATTGGTCCAAATTCCTGCTGAACCCAGGGTTTTGGAGATGGATAGATGAAAGCAGATGAAGACTGAGAAATTTCAAGAGTTGCAGATTTAAGGCAGGTAACGTGTGGGAAGTTCTGGGCAAAAGCCTCCAGTTGGCCCAGGGCCCATCGAAAGAAATGGAGGGGAAGGTCTCAGTCTCCCCAGGTTGCTTGTGTAGGAGAAAGCTTTGTTTATGGAAAGCTTTGTTCCTCAAATGGAAGCCAAAATCCACATCTCTGGAACATCAATCCATCAGATCAAATTCTATCCTTAGAGGACATACAATTGAATCTTGTCCTTTTACCCTGTGACAGACCTCCTGATACTTGAAGATAATGGTCCCACTCCCCAGTCCACTGCTGGTGTTTAACTGGAGAGATTCTCCAGTTTCCCATCACTCAGGAACTCTTGCTTTCCTGATTTAGCCTTGGCTTTCCAGAATCTTTTAAGAAGTCTCTGTCTTTATTTATTTTATTTTTTTTGTGGTGCTGGGGGTTGAACACAGGACCTTGTGCATGTGAGGCAACCACTCTACCAACTGAGCTATATCCCCAGCCCTTAAGAAGTCTCTTGAGGGCTGGGTTGTGGCTCAGCCGTAGAGCGTGCACCTAGCACATATGAAGCGCTGGGTTCAATCCTCAGCACCACATAAAAATAAATAACAATAATTTTTTTTTAAAAAAAGTCTCTTGAAATAAATAAAATACCCAGAAGTTCTGTGACCAGCATAGACAGTGTCTGTCCACTGTATCTTGTTACTGGTCTTAAAGAGAACCCTCCACCAGGGAAGAGCCCTGCACCCCTGAGTCAGACTTCAATCATCTGGGGCTTATACAGTGGATTTAATGCATTTAAGAATGTCTCATGTTTATCCCCATTAAATTTCATTTTGCTTTGGCTTTTTGTTAGCTTTTAGAATCTCTGTCTCTCTCTCATCTTTTGTTGTTTTACAAATTGCCCAGCCTTTTTAGAAGTAGTTTTTCCCAATCATTGAACTAAATTTTACAGATGTTGGGTTTCTAGGGTTTCTGGGGTCTTCCATGTCACTAGTGTTATGTTGAAAATAGTTGCATATTTACTTCTTCAATCAGCTCATAAGTAATGGTTAGAAGAGGGGTCTCTGGAATGAAATTTGCTTGGGTTTAAATGCTGCATTTGACAATAGACAAGTTAGATGGCCTAAGGCTTGTTTAATTTATCTGTGACTCAGTTTCTGCATCTGTAAAATGGAGATAATAATGTAATTACTATATGTAATTGTTTTAATGGCTAGATGATTTGGTATTTTTGGAGGGCATGGGTATGAGGGATTGAACCCAGAGGCACTTAACCATTAGAGCCACACTCCTAGCCCCTTTTATTTTTTATTTTTATTTTGAGACAGGGTTTCAGTACGTTGCTGAGGTTGATTTTGAACTTGCGCTCCTCCTGCCTCAGCCTCCTGAGTCCCTGGGATTACAGGCATGTACCACTGTGCCCTGATGATTTAATATTTTTAAAGCACTTAAACTAGTGTCTAGCAGATGGCATGCATTATTTATTATAGAGATAAAATAAATTGAGACAAGATACTTAAAAAAGGGAACAACGTTGTTCATATCTATTTCTCTAAAGAGATATAGGGGCTGGGCACAGTGGTGCACGCCTGTAATCCCACTGGCTCCAGTGGCTGACACAGGAGGATCTGGAGTTCAAAGCCAGCCTCAGCAAAAGTGAGGTGCTAAGCAACTCAGTGAGACTCTGTCTGTAAGTAAAATACAAAATCGGGATGGGGAAGAGGCTCAGTGGGCAAGTGCCCCTGAGTTCAATATCCACTATCCCCCAAAATAGAAAAATAAAGAGTTACAGGGGCATTTGGTGCTAAGATGTTGAGAATACAGGTGAATGAGTTTCCATACTGTTGTAAACACTGGATGTAAGCAGACAATATAATCAATACTCTAGTTTCTAATGCTCACAGATTTTCAATATTATTATAACAAAGAAATCTTGAATCCAGGCTCATGCCTATAATCTCAGCTTCTCAGGAGGCTGAGGCAGGAGGATCACAAGTAGAGGCCAGCCTAGGCAACTTAGTGAGACCCTGTTTAAAAAAAAATTAAAAAGGGGCTGGGGACATAGCTCAGTGATAGAGTACCCCTTGGTTCAATCCCCTGTAGTAAAAGTACTAAAGAGAGAGAAATTGACCCTGAAAAGAGAAGTTGTGTGGATTCAACATCTCTCTGGTGGTTATTTTCCTGCTAACCTTTCTACGAAGAATAACATCAATAGTATCTTTATTGAGGCAAATCTATCATGCCTTCATTTAGCATAGAAGACCAGAAAAATCACACACTCAGGTCCAATCTAAACTCAGAAGGGGAGAATCACACTGCTTAGTTTGTATTTATTCCAGGCTGAGAGGAGATGACATGTATTTTTATCATGAAAAAGAGCTGAACAGGAATGCTAGTGCTTCTTAGATATTTATTTCATTTAAAACTTTTGTAGATCCCCAGGCCAGAGGCAGACTCATTGAATAACTCATGCTAAGAAATAAATGTTTTAAAACTTCCCCCACTATATGGAAGTCTCTGCATGGTCCTACCTTTTCATTAACACCAAAAGCTATGAAGCTACTGATGTCAGAGTGGCTCTTGATTTATGTGCATAGCAACCCAAGGCTCCCCTAGGTTCCACTTCAGTGTGTCATATCCAGTTCTCATCAGGTTGAAAATTTAAATCTTTCAGAGATACCTTTTAACAGGCAAATCTCTTTGAACCTCAGTCCATGCTAATTTAAACACATTGGGTATTTTCTTCCTTCTGAATTAGTACAGTTGAGCTCAAAGAATAAAATTCACCGCTGTTTTCTCCTTTGTGTGTGTTCAATAGGTACCCCCAAGCAATTACCTACTGTGAGATGTGGGAGGAGCCATTCTGTAGAAGCAGGGGCCACTGGTAACATGATATGTGGTTGTTGTGTGTGTAATGTGCTAATACTTTTGACAGCAACCATCCCAAAGGGGTGTAGCAAGTCATTGGAAATTTGTACACAGACTGCCCTATCCATTACACATCGCCCATATCATACCAATAATCTCCCAGGGCAGAGATGCTGTTACACTCGTCGGGCCACGGGCTGCCGTGCGGGTATGCACACAACTCCCACTGACTGTGCCATCGTGACACTTCAATGGGAGTTGTCAGCAGCATAAATTTAGCCCTGTACAGTTGCAACCACAGCGGGCGCAGCTAAACAGAGACCTGGCTGTGTGTTAAAAAGGCTGAGTAAGAACAAAAAAGCTGCCAGTTTTCATAAGAAATCTTATCCCCTGAGCATTGAGAACTGTAGCCTGATACTCACCACACTCTTTATCCTTGTCCCACAACCTGCGGATCCCAGGCTGGGACTTGGAAGCAACGAACAGAGTGGGCATTAAAAAGAAAGGTCTGCTACAGGGCATCAAACCGTGCTTTGCATGCAACCTTATTATGTGAGGGAAAAATTCCCCATAGAGGATCTTTAGAACATTTATTTATCAAAATTTAAAGGAACACCTTGGAACCAAACCCTTCTTCAAATATAGAAAATTTAAAACACAGAAAACAAGGGCACAAAAGTGCTCAGCTTTTCAAAGTCACTCATCTATCCAGTTTGAATCCCACAGTGTTATGGGTGTTATAATATATAACACATATATTGTCATGCTAACATGATCACTGCTATTGGAGACCTATTTTAGTGTTTTTCAGCATGTTTTCTAATGCAAGTCATTTTTTGGCCACTTGAACATCCCCAAATCATATCTTCTAAGTGACCAGGTGTCACTAACCTCAATCCCTGATTGCAGTAAACCTCAGGAGTTAATCCTCAGTGCTCCAAGTCTCAGCCCTCGCTGTTGTAAACAGTGAATTCTATTTATTCATAATCAGTGGCAGTAGTATTTTGGCAGGCAGAGCCTGGGTTTGAATCCCTGCTTTGTGCTACAATAACTGTGTGTCTTGGGAGTGTTGTGTAACATCTGTAAACCCCATTTTCCCCATCTGTATCTTGAAGTTGACAAACACTTCTTCATAGTGATGTTGTGAGGACAACATGAGAAACATGAGAAAGCGTGGAAGCACTTAGCATAACGTACACGCTCCAACAAATGACACATGGTACTTAGTACACACTCAATAAAAGCTTCCTTGTTTTTTTTCTTCTCCACCATTAACTAATGAGCTCATGCTCATTCAAACCTATGTATGTGAAGAAAAACACAGCTCTTAAAAGTAACTCAATTAAATATTATCTCATGAATAAGAGATGACCATACATTTAACAAAATGCATTTAAAGCTACACTCATCCTTTGATTTTTGGTACAGAACAAATAGGAATGATACGATTCTAAAGGAAAAGGAAAAGGAAAGAGTAAGCAAGGAACCACATTAGATATTCAATCAGGTCCGATTAATGGCTACTTCCAGTGGCAATTTTAGCTGAGCTTAAATTCCTGCCTTTCTAACTGTTGTGGGAAGTGGTTTTGGTGTCCATGAAGAAACCGAATGCAGGACTGGTGTAGCCCAGTGCTGCAGCACTTCCCCTAGCAAATGTGAGGCCTTGGGTTCCATCCCTCAAAACAAAAGAAAAAATAAAGTTGAATGCATAATTAATTCCAAATTTCCATAGATTTTTTTCTCTCAGTTTGGGAAAGACCAAAAGTTAGGTGCAATTCTTTTAATGCTATGAAACTAGTAGGTTTCATGATAATGAATTTATATATACATAATTATCTTACTTAATAAATTTAGACTTGTAATTTCATTTTTTTTCATCAGTTCACAATGTAAGGACCCCAGTTTGGAGTTGGATTAATCACATATTAAAAAAAATTGCATTGCTCCAAAAGACTTCCACTCATTTTAAGAAAGGTAGTCTAGGTCACATTCAAAAACTAATGTGTTCTTGCATATGAAAGTGTAATAGGTTAATTTGAAAGGTATGAATAATTCAACACATAATCATGTGTTTCTTTATATGTATTTTCCCACATGAAAATGTTGCTTTATCATTGTTAGGTAAATGCCCATTGCTACATATATCAGTTACATATTTGGAGCAAGGTTTGGAGATCCAATGATATTTTTTTTTTTTTTTTTGAGAAAGAATTAAAGTTTAATAAAATTGAAAGAGCATGTGCAGTTTTTGTGTGTGGACTATTTTCAGGTCACAAAGTAATCTTCCATGGTTTGCAGTTGCAGTTACAAAATGTTGGACGTAAACATGACAACAAAAAATCGAACTGAATTTGTACAAAATGCAGGGGCTTTGAAGATTGTGTCTGAGCATTTGGTGATGGCAGTGTAACCACTTCTATATGTGTAAGGGAATAATTAAAAAAAGACTAAGGCTTACTCTAAACACAACTTTAGGTGGTAAATCAAGCTCTGAATGGAAAATGAAATTGCTGTACATACATCAAATTATATGCACATCCATGTAACTCTCATACATGTATCCAGGTATAAGAGTTTGCACATGACGAGCTCTATAAGTTCTTTTTGTTTCATCAAAGATAATGTAAAAATAGAAAAACTCAAATCTGCCTTCTGCCTCCCAATCTCATGTCTTCCTGTGTAGGCCTGGCCTCTCATGTTCTGCTAAATTTGTGGTCAGTGAATCTTGTCTGATTTAACAGAAATTCTTTTTTAAAAACAAGGTACCCCCTTGCCCAGCCACA
The DNA here is from genome assembly GCF_048772815.1 of Callospermophilus lateralis. Lineage (NCBI taxonomy): Eukaryota > Metazoa > Chordata > Mammalia > Rodentia > Sciuridae > Callospermophilus > Callospermophilus lateralis. The sequence continues at coordinate 142,381,443 of NC_135307.1, read as the reverse complement.
TTTTGCCTCAATTTTACTTATCCCTCCAGCCTCCCATGCCTGTCAAATCATAGCATCGCCTCAGCTGCATCGAATTGATTTAGGACACTAAACATTTCCTCAAAAATTAAATTCCCCATGAAAACTTAGCAGGACCAATAATGGCATCAAAAAAGAGTTATGGGAAAAGTGCCAGAAGTTGAGCTAAAATGAAGGCCGATTCCTTTATATCAGGGAGGAGGGGAAAAGGGTCAGACAGAAAAGTGAAAGGAAAAGCAGGGCAGGAGGAGAGGCATGAAGGAGAGGAGGGACCGAAATTAGAACAAGAGGCTATGTTTATTAATAACCTTACTGACCCACAGGCCCCTGACACAAAATACATTAAGGATTCTTGGGACATTCTGGTCTGTCACTCATACGAGGAGCAAATAAAATGCAGTTGGAAGCTGCAAACTTTCTGAGAACAGATTAAAAAAAAAAAAAAAAAAGGGGGGGGGAGCCAGAATAAGGTGAAGGTTTAGACTTACAAGCTTAAGAGGTCGGGTGGCCTGGGCTCTCCTTTCGTCCCCTGCATCATCCTCTCTCGGCAGTTTATCTTCCATTGACACACTTTTATCAAACTAGGATTTAAAAAGCACAAGAAAAAAATATATTTTATTGTTGTGAAAAGGATATATGTCCGTGGCAGAACATTTGGAAATTATGGAAAAAACACCATGAAGTGAATAGAAGTTGCCTCTGAGCCTTACCAGCAGGGTGTCATCACTGCTAATACTTTTAAACACATTTTAAAATCTTTTCCTCTTCTTTTAAGACCGTTATTTAATTTATTTATCTCTTGATGTGGTGCTGGGGATCGAACCTAGTGCCTCATGCATGTTAGGCAAGCGCTCTAGCACTGAGCCACAACCCCAGCCCTCCTGGACTTTTTTTTTTTTTTTTTTAACATGCATATATTTGTTTGTTTGAAAAACAGGAGAGGGGCCCCGATGGGTGGGTCACTGTGTAGTAAACTGCTTTTTCCATTTGACAAGACAGAATGGATGATTTTCTTGGATTCTCAAAACTAATCAAAATCATGATTTTTATGGCACCAGTGACTCATTTGACCTCTCATTAGATAGTTAGGTCTTTTGTAGCTTTTATAAAATCTTTGTGTATATTTTCATTTCCTCTGTCTAAATTACTATAAATGAAAATCCTGCCTTATTTATTCATTTATCTATTTGTTATTTATTTATCTGTTTATTATTTATTTATTTTGGGCTATCTTTTGTAGGGTTGCCCTCCGAAGTATTTGTGCCGTTTGCACTGAATGAGAATGCTGATTTCAGGAAATATTAATTCTTCCCCAAATAAGAAAAAAAAACCTTAGTGGCCTACGGACTGTGATTTTTATTTATTTTTGGTTGTTTGTGATGCTCCCTTTCTTCCCGTTTCCTGACTATTGGTCTTGTTTTGTGTATATGTGGTTTGTGTCCTTGCTATTACTTTTTGGTTTTTAATATTTTTTTAGTTATATATGGACACAATATCTTTATTCTGTTTATTTTTTTAATGTGGTGCTGAGGATCAAACCCAATGCCTCAGATGTGCCAGGCAAGTGCTCTGCCACTGAGCCACAACTCCAGCCCTTGCTTTTACTTTTATTTGCTTAAGTTTGCCTCCTAGTTCTATGGGGTGTTAGCTGATTTTCCATTAAATTATAAGTTTTCTTTATCTTAAGTTTATTAACCCTTTCACCAGGATGTACTGCAAATATTTTCTATTTTGTCATTTGGTTTTAAGTTGTTAATTCATTAACATATGTTTGTGAATTTAATTGCAAAATGTTTTTTTTTTCTTTCTACCTTTGCTTTTATGTTTAAAAAGGCTTCGTACATTCCTGCAAGAGATCAATATTATTAATCTATATTTTCTACTAGTGATTTTGTGGATCCTTTTATTTTTAAAAACATTTAAATCTCTCATTTCTCTGGGAATTCTTTTTAGTCCATGTGGTAAGAATATATTTAATGAAATCTCTTTTTATTATATATTATATGTTATTGGACCCTTTTCAAATTTTTATGTTTTATTTCATTTTTTTTGTCTTCATCTCTTTCCTCCAAGTTTTTCTTTTGAACTATAATTTAAGAAAATGTTTTTTTAATCAGTAATGAAAGTTTTTCCTCATTCAAATTAGTTTTCTGTATTATGTGTTCCTGCTTGTTATGCTTTAAGAAGTCATCAAATTCCAAACTATTTCTTAATGGGTGGGGATTTGAGTTCTTTTAGTATTGGGTTTTCTCATGTAGAAATAAATGATGGCTTCTTATTTAACTTTTCATATGATCTTCTGAAAAGGTAGAGTTTCTTTAGGTAGTTTCTCACTATAGTCTCAATTTTATTCAGTGCTTTTGTGCATGAAATTTTCCTGGTATATTTTATGATACTTTGCTGGGAAGTCAATTTATTTATACATTTTTGTTTTCTATTTGCCATGTGACTGATTTTCTATTCAAATAATTTGGCCAATTTGGTTATTATTTTCATTTATAAATTTATATGTATATTTTTCCAGTGGTAGGGATTAAACCCAGGGCTTTGCTCATGCTAGGCAACTGCTCTGCCACTGAGTAATTTGATTCTCTTTGAGTTATCTAGGCAGATGAGATTATCATCTGCAAATAATTATCTTTCTATCCCCTTGCCAAAATTATATAATTTTTAAAAGTTTTTTTCTCGTCTTATTGCAAAAGATGAGAACCTCCAAGTCACTTAAAGGTATTCATCATTAGGAATGTTTCCTATATTTTGATAATAAGTGTGAATATCTGAATATGTGTAATTTTGCTGAGCTCTGACTTTCATACATGTTTCTAGATTCAGCTTTTAGCCTCTTTTCCTGAATTATTATTATTATTTTTTTGTTTGTCTACCCCACCCTTCTGCTAAGTCCTAGATAAGTCTTACTATTCCTTTACTCAAGAGTGTTCACTCTGTGCACAGACATCCCCTGCTTGTATCTGTTGATTCTTCTTTGGAACTCTAAACACCCATTGTTCACTTACTGATAGTACAACTCTCCTTTAATTCTCAGACTAACACGATAAAAACCGGAACTGCTCTTGTTTTATTTTAGTAAATCATGTGAAACTTAACAGGATATTTTCTGCCAACTTAAAAGTTAATGTCTTGCCTGAGATTTTTTATTTTCCCATTTTAAGAAAATGCTAAAGTATTTTCTCACATAGAAATTATCATTTCATTTGAATTTGCTGACTTTTTGCCAATGAAAAGTAAAAATATCTTGGGATTTTGCATATGCCATGCAAAAAGGATTGGTTCCTTGGGTTAAAACAATATGTGAAAAGAGACCTAGGGGAACAAACAGCAAGAGTTAGCAATAGTGCTGAGGTTGTGTAAAGGATGTAGATTGGTGAGCGCTTTGGGGGTAGGCCAGACCTAATAAGGGTGGATCCTTGCAGATGTCGTTGTATCACCCTGACCCTCCAAGTATTCTGTAAATTGTGAGATAATGCAAAAATTAGTGACAACTTCCAAAAATATTTTAACTAGACTTATCACTTTAAAGAAGGCACCTGGTAGGTTCTTCCTATGGGACACTATTGGGTCTGTTTAGTTTGAAGATAGTGGTATGTGTCATGTTTTCGATAACAAATGAAAAGCAAAGAGGATTTCTATCATGACTTTCTACATAGAGCTAATCCCAAGCATGCTCAAAAATTTGCAGATTTAGTCAATAGCATGGGCTGTACTGGGGGTGTGGTCAAAGGGCTCCCTAACTTCTGCCCAGGAGTGGGAACTCTGTCTTCTTTTCTATCCTCTCGTTTGGCCTTGTTCTTGACTGCTCAGATTCCTTGTACCCTACTTCCTATCCCATGATAATGGAACATGCCATGTGAAAGTTGAGATTCTGTCTTTCTCTGAGGGAGACATTTGATAATGTAATAAATTGAATTGTTGTAGCCATGTGCCTGCATTTAAGAAAATTCCAGCACTCCTTAGCTTTTCCAAGTGGTTCGCCTAGGAAGCACTCCTATTGTCACCAAACTTCAGTGTGAAGGTGTCAGAATAAGAATTTTCTTGTATCATTCCCAAAAATAGACATTTATATTTTTTTAATATGGTGGGAGGTATCTGTATTATTATTGTTTAAAATCAATTATCCTTTACTTCATATTTTTCCCTGTTGTTTATTTTATCTGTCCTGCTTTCCCAGAGGGACAGAATTAAGGCCCCCATTTGGTTTTTATTAGCATAATCAGTTAATAGCTGTTCTATAATGCTTTACTTATTGTGTTAATTTTCTGTAGTTATGTCCAGAGGCAGCTTCCTGAAAGACCACATTAAAAAAAAAAAAAAGACCTAACTTACTTCTTTAATGGATCCAGTTACCATTTATACTTAAGCTAAGATTTTTGAATGCAATTGATCTATAAAGTCATTGAAAATATATAGGAACTATAGCTAGTATTTTAAAATATATCTGTGGTGAGTTTAAACATTTCATTAGCATCATCATGTACAAGTGCAAATCCTAGTGTCTCTGGTGACTTCAGTTTATCCCACAAGTTCTTTGGATTTGCCCTGAGTATGTCAGAGATGTTAGTGTGTGCTATTACTATGTATTCTATCCTAATTATTTCAGTTCTTCTATATGTCTAAATTCTGAGACCTGGGGACCATTGTCCATCATGTTGAGGAGTTTAATGGGAATGTATCCTATGTAGACATTGGTATTCAAAAGACTAGTTCTCAAATTAAAATGTAACTTCCAAACAGACCATGGTGACAAAGTAACTTACCTAAAGGATAACAAAGGGTATATTTGTGATAAATGTGATAGATTGGACCAAAAAGTTAGGTTGCATTCTGAATTACATAAATGTACTGGACTGAAAAGAACTCGACTCTGAGGTCTACATCATGGGTTTTAGACCTTCCTCTAACCTGAACTGACTCTCTGGGCCTCTTCTGTAAAATGAGAAATTGGGATGAAAGTTGTAAAGTTTTTCTAAGCCTTTGTTCTCTCCGAGATGTTCATTCTGTGCTTGCTTTGTGCAGTGACTAATGGAGGGAGGAGCATTAGTAGGCATTGGATGAGGATTAGAATGGGTCTCATTTCATTGAGTCTCTGGAGGTGAGCATGGCACTTGATGCCAAGTAGGGACCTGTCAGCACTTTATACAGGTTGAGCATACCTTATCTGAAATATTTAAGATGAAATTGTTTTAGATTTCAGATTTTGTAATATTTGCATATGCATAATGAAATGTCTTGGGAATGGGACCCAAATCTAAACAAGAAATTCATTTGTTTCATATACGCCTTACTCACATAGCCTGAAGGTAATCTTAGGCAATATTTTTAGTGCATCTGCATTTAACTGTAACTTACCACATGTGGTCAGGTGTAGAATTTTCCCTTTATTGCATCATGTCATTGGTCAAAAAATTTGGGGATTTGGGAGCAATTCAGATTTGAGATTTTCAGATCAGGCATCCTAACCTGCAATGAATTGGTATTGATGAAGAAGCACAAGTAAAATTCCAGTTTGAGAACTATTATTCATAACAGCAATGAGAAAAAGTAGAGCACTAGATCACAAATTGTAGGGGCCACCTGTGGGACCCTGGGAAAATCACTGTACTTCTCTCAATTTCTTTTTCTTCCTTCATCACTGAATGGTCTGGGGAAGACTACCCAAGAGGCTCCTTACTAAGAAAAGTCAATGACCCTATAAGGATTTCCAACCATGTAAAGCAGATAAGAAGGTTCAGATGTTCTACCACCTCTAGTGCCCAGGGCAGGGAGAGCAAGTTATCTATGATTTAATGCTCACTGGGAAGAATTTCACAAGGTTGTATGGGGATGTGCTGAAAAGAGAAGAAGGACAGGGCAGCTGTATGCTAAAGTTTTGCTGGGAATTTTATGCAAAGAAGGAAATGAGGTCTCCTGAATTGCCGGTTATTAAGGTACAAAAGGGATCAAATGCTGTGTTTAAATCAGTTCAATACCGAGCTCTAAGGTGCACAACCTGCTCTGGCTCTTTCTATATCCTGCCCATAGTGGTGACATTTGACATCTTTCCCTTCAGGCAATGCCATCAGAGGAGGTAGTGGATGGCAACAGCATATTTGAGATGGAAAGAGAAAGAGTTCACATACTATTCAATGGAAATACTTTAAAGGCATTTCAAGGAGGAATCTGAGAAATAATTACAAAGTTTGAAAAGAAAGCCTTTAAAATTTGATCTGATTTTTTTTATGTAAAGCAATTTGGAACATAATTTCTGAAGTGCTAAGCCACAAATTCAATGTCTGGACCTGACTGCTTTCATTTGTGTCTTGGGGCTTCTACTCCTCCAAAAACAAACGTTTAAAAATTTGAGATGATTTTTCCACAGAAGTTAATGCATATAGCATTAGTTGGTCAGCTCCCATAAAAATTACAGCAGCATAGAATAGCTGAGATTAAGGGCTACATTTAAATCATGCAAGGGCCCAGTTAATATCAGTGCCTAATTAAGAAATCTGTAACATTGGTAAAGAAAAACTCTATCAAGGTGTGATTGGAATTTTTCCTTTCAGTTGCTAGTGGGGATTTTAATGGGAATGTATCCTACATGGACTTTGATAGTCAGAGGACTAGTTCTCAAATTAAAATGGAGTTTCAAATCTGAGCATGGGGACAAACTAATTTATCTGAAAGGTAATAAAGGAAGTTCTTATCTAAAAATAAATGTCATAGAGTGCCTTAATTTTAGATTACATTTCTCCTTAATCTTTTAAACCTGAAATTCTTTGTGGTTCATATGTATGAGCCTTTCTCCTTGAAGGTAGATGATGGGCATTATTCCTTCTTTTGCATGTGCAGTGCCTAGGTTCCCATTAAATGTTTATGAAATAGCAGAATATAAATATTTTGTTAGTTTTTAAGAGTTATTGCTGAGCACGGTGCTCTGTCATGGCACATTTTCTCTCCAACAAGTAGATGGGTGGGTTGCTTGTGTACCAACTAAGAAGCACTGCAAAGGCAGGTTATAAACTGAATTTAGTCATGCTTGTCCATCCATTAAAAATTGAGAAACTTCATCTTCAGTTTAAATTTCTGGATTCCTTTGAAATTTCTGAAGTTGTGGCACAGTTTGGTTCATAGATCCCCACAGTAGCAATTGGCTAAGATCCAGGAGTTGCTACTCCCATTAAACAGGGCTCCTTTTCTGCTAGTCACCATAAATAAAATGTGATTGGTTCCATGTTGGGTTGCATGTGGAAGCAGATAAATGGACTGAATCCCCTGCATAAGATTCTAGGCTGACTTCACTTTTTTATTTTCTAAACTGGCCTGTGGGATAGGCCTTGCTTTAGTTTGCACCTGGAGCATCCCACAAAGGTTCACTTGTTAAAGGCTTTATTGTCAACCTGTGGTGCTATTGAAAGGTGCTGGAACCTTTAAGGGGTGGGGCCTCGTGGAAGGAAGTTAGGTCACTGGTGGCATGCCTCAAAGGTGATATTGGACCCCAGTCCTTTCTCTATCTTTCTTTTGCTTTCCAGGCACCATGAGGGGAACAATCCCCCTTCACTTGTTGAAACCATGATGTATGATGCTGCCATGTGGCCCAAAGCAACAGGGCCAAGTAACCATGTTCCAAAACCTTTGAAACTAGGAGCCAAAATAAATCTTTCCTCCTTAACAGCTGATTTTCTTAGCTATTTTGTGATACCAATGGAAAACTGAGTAACATAGGCCCTCAAGATTGGGTTACAGCATTTGGTATGCATTTCTATTGCTGTTGGACTTGAATGAGTTAAAGATCTAAGGGTGAGCTTAATTGTTTTTTCCCAGCCCCACAAAAAAAGAAGGCAAGACTGTAAGTACTGGACTTGGAGCGAAGCTAGTGTGCATATTCCTAGTACTTCAATGTGGCTCCGGTGGGAATTGAGCAGGATCCAAGCACTAAATAACCCTAATGATATCGGGTAGGAGCTCATCAGGGAGCTGTTCAAGAGTTTGTCAGAGCATATTAAAATACAATACATTCACATAATCAAAAAAGGTACATCAGTCCATCTGTCTATACATTCCTTTTTGATATTAACTTTATCCAGGGACTTTTCAAAATTACATCATCTACCCATACCCTCTTCTTTAGTGTATAAAAATGTGGACAGAATGAAAAGAAAATCAGAATAATGTGCATTGGTGTAAGTCCTGTAATTGAAATCATTATTGCTTAAGACACCGTTGCTTTAATCAGCTCTATCATAAATCAATGCTTTGCACTAGTGAAGGTTTAAAATAAAGTGCTGTTAAACAAATTGGGCCTCTTAAAAGGCATGATGCAATTGGAAAGCCACTGAAAATGAATAAAAAAGTGCTTTCTGAATTGATACGCTGGTTCTAACATTTTATCTTCCACTTAAATTAAAAAAATATATTACCTGGTCCTTTCTTAGAAATTACATATTGGAGGTCTATAATGGCCAAGACTTTAACCCATTAAAAAAATTTACTCCCAGGAACAGTTAATATTTGACATTTAATTGCTTTTTCTTGTTGGAGGAAAAAAAAATATGTTTCTTTCCTTCCTTTCTCGATTGACTTTCCAAAAATCACCTTCTGAGCTATAAAGATGGAAAAGAGTAATTGATTTCAAAAACTCAAGTGCATTTACGTGGGTATGCATACACATGTGTGTGTATGTAAATAATATCTCCAAAGTAGCAGGAGCTGGGTCTTCCCTCCCAACAACTCTGCAAGGCAAGGTGTTATGACTGCTGTTTGATAGCTATGGTGACAGAGGTCTAGAGAGGCTACAGAGAAATTCAGGCATGAGAGTCTTTATTCCATTACCCCTTTGCTGGCTTCTGGGTGTACTTCACACCCTGGCATAGAGATGTTTATGGAGCCATGACAGAATGCCATCTCAATGGTTCCTATCTATCTTCAGGCAGCTAATTTTTTCATCTTATAATGGGATTTATTTTATAATATAATCCCATCTACAAATGTTGATGGGCAACTATGATTTGAGCTTTAATGTGAGTCCTCTATTTAATGGAGCTAGGAGAAGCCCTGGAACCACTTTATATCTATAACATTGACTTAAAAGAGATTTCTCATTGTAGTTTTGTCTGGATGACCCAAGGAGGTCAGTCCTCTTATCTTGGGAGCAATGCCTATTCGGACTTCAAACAAATTTTCTGGCCCCTCCTCATGACTTGTTTTAAGACATAGAGGACCTATCAGCTGGAAATTGGTGTGAAAACAATGAGGAAAACCATTTGTTTGGTTGCCTGAAGTTAGAAAATTTCCATTTCAACATCTTTGACCTCTCCCCTTTCTGGTGCAGCAAATTCACTACCAAAGGTCAAAGTGTTCTCTTGCATTCTTTTATTTTTTCTCTTCCCACAAAACCAGGTAGCATTTAGTCTCTTGAAAAGCTGCACAAACCAACTGTTCCTTTACAGATTATCCCTTTCAGAGCTCAGATGATATGCCTCATTGGGTTACACCTCCTGTGACTTGTGGTCAGATGTGGCTGTGTCATTCTGTATTATTCTATCTTGCAGGAAAATATTTACATGTTGGCTCCACCAGGTCCCATTTCCCCTGGGAATGGTTTTGCATGCACCATCTTCACACTGGTGGTTGAAGTTGAATCACTTGCCTTCATGGGACCAATGGGCATCTGGCAGAAAACCAGAAAGTCAATCTCCCCCTCACTCAGCTGGAAAACAAGTTTACAACTGTAGGATAACATGTTTCTGAGATATGGAGTGCAAATACTCTGAGAAGGCTCTTGGAAGGAAACTGAATAGGGAATGGAAATTTGCACTATTCACAACCCCCCCGCCCCCCCCCCCCCTACCGCCATTATAGAAACAGAAAAGCTTAAGTATGCCTTTTAAACATATTTTCCCTTCCTTTTTTCTTTGTCTTTTCTATTTCATAAAATTATAATTAAAATGAATAATAAATCTCATTTTTCAAAAGGAGTGGTGAAATGGACACTCTTATACTTCTGTGATAGGGTATATTGGGTAAATTCTTTTGGAAACTCATTCATAGTGTTTATCAGGAGAGTCATGAAACATTCATGAGAACAATTATGGCTTAGATGTGAGGTGTCCCCATGAAGCTTATGTATAAGACAATGCAAGAAAGTTTAGAAATGAAATGAATGAGTTATAACAGCTTTAATCTAATTGGTGCATGAATCCACTGATAAGGATTAACTGGGCAGTAACTGTAGGCAGGTGGGGAGTAGCTGGAGGAAGTAGGTCAGTGAACATGTGGCTTTGGGTTTACATTTTGTTGCTGGTAAGCGGAGCTCTCTGCTTCCTGGTGCCATATGCCTATCTTTTTTTCCTTCACTGTACTTTTCTGCCATGATGTTCTGCATAATACTGCGCCCAGAGCTATGAAGTCAGCTACCTATGGACTGAAACCTCTGAAACCATGAGCACCAAATAAACTTTTTCTTCTCAAATTGTTCTTGTTAGGTGTTTTGGTCACAGTGACAAAAAAGCTGACTAAAACAAGAATGATGTAATAATAAGGAAACAGGAAATGCACGGCGAATGCTTAAACATATATAGTCAAAATGTGCATCATCATCATAATAGAAAACATTTGTGTTCTTAACGTGTGACAGGCTCTGAGCCAAATGCTTTTAGGCATTGTCTTTAGGTTTAATCTGTACATGGGTTTTGTGTTGTAGGTATTATTATACTTCCATTTTACAGATGACAAAAGAGAGATGTAGGGGGGTTAATTGGTTTACCTGAAGTCACCTTGCTAGTGTGAAACTTCAACCTCATCCCAACAATAGGATTTTCACTTTTAAAATAACTTGGAATTCCTTATACTGTGTGGTTAATTTTAAGGGAAAAACATTAATAACAAAAATGTAAGCTATACTCTATAAAAACCACATGAAAAAGTAAACAGGAAATCTTAGACCACAAGGAAATAGCCTAATTTGTAAAAGCTCGTCTGTAACCAGTTAATAAAATGATTTGTTGCTATCTGAAGCAAATTAAATGTTTCAGGTCTTTCCTCTGGATGAGAATCATGTACTATAGGAATGATTGTTAGCTAAGAGAATCTAATTGTTATTCTGCCAATTTAGAAAAGGTCCAAAGAACAAATATTACATGTAGGTCCAAATGACTTTGAAAGGATTTCATCCAGATTCATTTGGGAATTTCCTTTTGGAATGGGACCTAGACCAAGATTTCTTAGCTTATTTTGTATGAGAATGTATCTGAAAATATTAATGGAATCTGTGGGGGTTTTTTCCTATTCAGAAAAACCTCCATATTAACACATCTTGATGGATATATGTTGACTTTTATTCAAGGATCTTAGAATTTTTTTAGATTGGTGGCTGGCTTGAAGGATTAAATTAAAATTTCCCTTTCTGTCTTGGCTTGCAGACTGTTTTTCATAACACAGTTTGGTGGATGTTTTTTTTCTAATAAGTCAAGCATGCACACTTTCTTCAGAATATTGTCAATACCTGGACGACTAAAGATTATAAATTAAGTGACTATAATGAATAATTTAGTTTCAACATTTTCATTAATATGATATTATGTTATTATAGAACTTGTATCCAGATACTTGGCTAAAAATTGTCTCTTTTTTTTTTGTTATCCTATTTAGGGTTAAAAAAAATGTATGGCATACATTACCAAGAATCAAAGATTGTGCCTGGCAGCATAATTGACTTTGTGACAGAGAGAAGCTGAGCAAGGTGAGTAGACAGAATTATGAATTCCAGTTTTCTTAGCACACCTGTAGAGACATATATTTTGATAAACACATATGTATTAAGTGGATATGCATAAAGCAAAGAGTTAGATGGGCTCAGAAAATGGGTGGGTTTTTGCTTTTGCATTATATGCAGTGCTCAGAGAGCCTTCAAGTACCGTTGGCTGTGCTACTAATAAGATTATAGCCAGGGCATGCTTTCATTCCATGAAATATTTTCATCATCTAGAAGAGGGAAATTATTTTTACCCTTTCTAAAATCGAAAATTTCTCAGGTTCTGTTCAGGATTGTTCAAGAAGGAGTCAGAAATATCATGTTTAGAGGTCCCTGGGCCATCTACCTTAGGAACTTCCCCTCGGCAGTGGTCTCTCTCTATGTTACAGAAGACAGCAAAAATATAAGTCATCCTACATCTGACCAATTATGCAATGCTGTATTAACAGGGGGAAATTCCTTCCTCACTTCAGCTGGTGAACAGTTATGCCCTGGAGCTCAGGACGGACATGCCTTGTAACTTTTTAACCTAGTTAGTGTAACTGCCAATATTATTCCTATTCATATAAATGTCTAATCCTTTTTTGAATCTTGCTAGACTATTTGCCTCAATAATATCCCGAGGCAGTGAATTCCACAGGTAGATTATACGCTGCTTTAAAAAGTATTTCCTTTTATTCATTTTAAATTTCTTGCCTTTTAACGTCACAAAATGGCCCTTGCTCTTGCAATAAGTGGCAGGGGATAAAGGCATGTCAAATTAAGATTTAATTCTCCCAAGCACTCTCTTTGCTATTATTAAAACCTTATCTTCTATATATACTTTCTATTTTAGCAACTGTAATCTTGATTAAATGAGATGATTTAAGTTAGTGATTTTCCACTACTTTGGACACATCATGGGTGCCAGAAAAGAACCCTTATTAACATTCAATGTCATTTATTGGACAAATATTTACTGTGCACCTACTTTTGAAGGAACTGTTTTAATTTTGGAGAGATGGCCTTGAGTAAGATTTATTTAGAAGGACCTAATTTTCTAGAGAAGGAGACACACAGTAAAATACTGAATAAGTATTTGAAATGCCTGGTTTTGGATGATATTAAGTACAATCAGCCCTCCATATCCATGAATTCTGCATTCTCAGCCTCAGCCAGAATTTATTTCTTGTCATTATTATCTAAATAATACAATATAATAACTATTTACGTAGCATTTACATCGTATTGGTTTTTCTATAGAGGTTTATAGCTTAGATGCAAATTATAGACCATTTTACATAAGGGACTTGAGCATGCTCAAATTTTGATTTCCATGGGGTTTCTGGAACCAACCCCACATGGACACTAAAGGAAAACTATATTGTGGTAAAAATTTAAAAGTTCCTGGGAAAGGATGTCAGGGCCCACATTAGTTTACACCGTCAGAGGGTGACTTTCTGAAAAAGGGTTAGTTGAGACTGGCCACCAATGAGTCATTTATGTGAAATATCCATGAAGGTGAGCTCCAGGTTCCAGAGCAATGACCAGTAGTTGAGGTTCAATCATTTGTTGAGGCCTGGATGAGTCAAGCTTGAGAAGGAAAATCTTAGTTTCAGAAACTACCCAGTCAGTGCTCAACAAATCCAGGAGGAGTGTATCTTGTACTGCTGTTTTAACTCCAAAGATTATCAGAGTAGAAAAAGCAAGGGATATAGTTAGTAAGCCTCTTGTTTCAAGATCCAATCATGTTCCCCAGGAACCAGCTGTTTGACCTTGGGTCAATCACCTAATTGTTCTCATGCAAAGTATTCTTTACAAAAATGGGCATACAACTTCTTTTCCTCATGGGGATTGGAGGAGTGGAGGTAAGATTATGTGGAAGCTCTTTATAAGCTGCCAAAGGGTGTGAAGATGTTGGTTCTTTTTGCAGGATCTGGGTTTTGCCAACACTCTGTACTTGGGTCTCTCATTCTTTTTTTTCCTTCTATCCTTGTTTTCTGAGTACCCTGACACATCCCTGCCTCTGCTCAAAGTCCACCTGTGGCATCCATGGTACTTAGCTTTCTCTCCCAGAGGTGGGTTAAACAGGGTAGATTTTCCTAAGGGCTTTAAAAATGGAATCAGATGGAGAAGTCACTTGTTGATACTGTGGGATGGATATGGATTTAAAATAATGATTGCTTTTTGTTTTTGCTTTTGTGTGTTCTTGTTTATTGCTCTGTCTTCTGGGGCCCAGTCAACAAAACTTCTCTGCATAAAGACAGAGTCCCTGCCTGAAGTTTGAAGAGAGTCTTCCCCAAATCAACACTGGTTGACATGATCTCATTCCCTGTGTTCAACTTCCCTCTCTGCTCCAGAATGGTGGATACACACCATTTCTCACATTGCCTTTTAAAGTTATTCTTTTTAATTGCCCCCCCTTTTATCCTGTTTAGGCAATTTAAAATAGAGGCATGTGCAGCTCTGCATAATAATGTGTTATAAAGGCATTTCAAGGAATAAATTATTAGGATTGTTTACATGCATGGTTCAAATTTACTGGCAAATTGCTTAGGCCTCGGTTTTATGATGTAGCTGCCAGTTAGGCTCCTTCTGAATAAGACTCTGAAATAGGAGAAGTCGCCCTTTGCTGTCCCTCACCGGCACTTCCTCTGCCTTGTTCCTGCCCTTTCAACACCTCCCTCCTCTTCCACCCCCAAATAACTCTGTGGAGCTGTCAGGCTTTTTGCACCTTACTGTGAAGACACTTTGTGGGTCCTCCCCAGACCTTCCCCCAACAAAGGTGAGGTGTGCAAAGGAATAAATCTTCAATGGTATAATTTTAGATGCTGTGGCAACTGGGAAGGGCAGCTATTTTTGGCTGTTGGGCTTTCTCCTTGACCTGAGATGATACCGCTTTGCCTGCTGCAGCGTGGCCAGCCAACCCTGCTTGTGGTCCTTTTAGTGACATGTCTGCCGTTCCTGGGAGTGGCTTCTTTCTTTCCTCACTGAGCATTTCTCTGCTCATTTGGAGTTCTGTGTCTTTGTGCAAGGGCATGCATCTATTGACGTGTACCCATGTTGGCTTGTCACAGGCTGACACTCCAAGGTGGTAGTCCAACATCTCTGGATGCAAAGTCAGAGGGAACTGACTCCCTTCCACATAGGAAGTGGAGAAAAATTGCTGGTCCAGTTTCGGTATATCCCCCAGCCTCCATGCTTTATCAGCTGCTCAGGGACGGTTGAGTGAGTCACTGCTTCTCTGAGCCAGGCAGGTCTCCAGGCCACAGTGTCCGAGCCTTCCCACCTAGTCGTCCTCACTGAAAGTTGTGTGCTCACAGCGGCTCTTCTGACCACCCTGCTTGTTCTCTTCCCACTCAAGCTCCTGTTGCAGCTGCTGACTGCAGACCCCCTGTACTGCCTGGGGAAGGGAGTCCGACCCTCCTGTAGCAGATGGGCGGAATAGCTACAAGAAGATTTGAAGGGGGCCAAAACTAACAGTGCTTCCAGATGAGGGTGATATTAGAGCCAAGATCATCACTGGGGCAGGGTATCTTGTTCTTAGTTTTACAACCCAAAAAAGTACACAGAAGATTCAAAGATCATTTGGGAAGGAGGAATAAAATCAGAGGGAAAAAACAAAAGACAACAACAGGAAAATGGGACCAGTTTGAAAAAAAAAAAAAAAAAGAATTGAATTTCTTTATGCCCAAAGACAGAAAACAGAGACCTTTTTTTAGTATGGAGAGAGCACTGGATCTCTGGATGGTAGTTCTCTTCTCCATTTCCCTTAGCTAACAAAGGAGAGAATTCTAGATTTGGGGAGAAAAAGGGGCAAAGGATGAGAGTAAGAAAGGGTGGGGGAGAGGAAATGAGAATGTAAGGAGAGTCTGACCAAGGAACAGAAAATAAGGGAGGATGTAACAAAAAGGAAGAAAACGATCAAGAAAATGTTGTCTTTCCTTATCTGCTACAGAAATAAATTTAGTAGAAATTTATTTGGAACCAACCATGTCTGGTTCTCTTATCTTTCTGCAGCGCAGATCACCCTAAAATTTATTAACTGAAAACCACAGCAATCAATTTGTACTGGTTCAGAGTGTTGACCGGGATCAGCTGGGTGGCTCTCAGGCAGTCTATGGGGTCTGATGGCCACTGAGGCTGGAGCCATCTCTAGGGCTTCCTCCCTCTTGTGTCCTGTGGTTGATATTGGTCCTTCCTGTGACCTCAGATGGACAGCTGCATGAAGTCATTGCACGTGGTCTGAGCCTCCTCACAGCATCTCATGCTAGCCCTTCTGACATGGCTGCCCAGGGGTCCAATGATGAGTGTTCCAAGAAAACAAGGTACAAGCTGAATCTTCCTTTCCAGTCATATGTTCTATGGTCCCCCAGTTACTGAGGTATGCTCAGACTCCTAGGTAGGGCACCAGGATGCCTTCTATAGATTTAAGGAGTGTTAAAGAACCTGTGGATCCGAATTAAAACTGCTAAAATGTCGAATCACAGTGTCAGATGCTTCCAACATCTAACTTCCAGCCGTTTCTGTCTAGTTGGAGCTGTAAAATTCCACCAAAGATCCAGTGGAAAGTAGTGAAGTATCCATTTGCCAGGGGCGGGAGGTGATAGAAGAGCGAATACCAAGCAGGGCTCAAGATGAGCACTACATGCTCAGAGATCATAGGCAGAATGTGGGTAGGAAGACAGGTGGTCACTTATCACTGGAGAACATTGAAGGCCAATAGGATACAGTGACACAGTGGCCAACATCCTCTAACTCTGGAGTGGGTGTTGCCAGTTTTATTCAAACTTATGTGTTTGTTCTCCATAACTTACCTGCTCATTACCTCTTTCCTTCTGCCTCACCTGGCTCCTACCAACTGTTTTTTTCTTTTCACTGAAATATTCTGTTACGGTCTGAAAACTCTTCTGCATCCTTCATGCCCTGGGTCATGACTTTATCCTTTGGGCCATAAAGTCCCATCCCCTTCCCTACTTTTTTGCTGCCCCATTACAATCTTTCAGATCACTGAACTTCTCTCTGCTTTTCTTGTCCATTCCTCAGTTGATTACTTGAAACAGGCCTTTTTATTTTGTTTTCCTCCTTTTTGGCCACTATCTCCTGCCTTTTAAATCATATCCTATATTTGACAACTCATGCCTTTATTCCCTGCTCTGATCTATCTTATTGTAGGAGCCTGTTGCCCAGCACAGAATCACAGGATCCAGGTGCACAGAATACCCGACACCTCTGCCAGAGACACACAGCCGTCTTCCTGGGGTTGTGGTGGCGGGCGCAGTTGTGGCTTGCACTGGGCCAAGGATTTTCAGGTGAGATTTGCTGTCCCATTTCTCACCTTGCTTTGGTAAGCATTTCCTACATTCCATCATCACTAAAATTACTTTTCTCTTCATCTGGGCTTTGAATATCCCAATACCACCCACTGTGGAATTCACTTTTTAATCCTCATGTAGGCTGGGTTTCTTCTCTTATCCTAGTACAAAAACGATAGGTATCCACTACTTCTCTTACATAGAGAAGTAAAAATTAAACAAACATTACAGATAGAAAGATTGTTAATACCTTGATGTGGGGCTTTCTTTCCTCCCTTCCCCAACTACATTTATGCTTTTTATGTTTTTGGTACTGAGACCTGAACCCAGCAATGCTTTATCACTGAGCTGCATTCTCAGCCCTTTTCATCATTTATTTTGAGATAGGGTCTCATTTATTGCAGAGTGTCTTGCTAAATTGCTGAGGCTGGCCTCTAATTTGTGATCTTCCTGATTCAGACACCTGATTCGCTGGGATTAAGGCAGGCACCACCACACCTGGCTGTATTTATGGTCTTTTAGAGACAAAAAATATCACCCACTCAGATGGTCAGTTCTTTCCTCCAAGCCACTTGCTGCTTTGTAGAAGCATTTCTATAGTTCTCTATTCCCTGGCCCCAGCTAACTGGAGTGGGGCTGGACATCTGAATCCCAGTGGACTGATATCTGCTCTGTCCATGAGATTAAATCACATGGCACCTTGGCCTACAGTGACTGGTGTGGAACTGGGATGGGATGCTTCCTTCCTTACCTCATATCTGTCTTCAATGGAGCTGTGCCTATGGGACTTTACCAATGACTATGCAAGATGAACTTTTTGTCTAAATCTGCTTTCCTCACTGAATAAAGTATCATAACTTTTTCTATATGTCAAATATTCTCCCAGATTATAATTTTGATGAGTGCCCAATGATTACTGTTGATGTCTTGATATTTATGGGCGAAGTGCAATTAAGGGATGAAGCTTGAACTCTGTGTTAAATAATACTGGATTCAAATACCTTCTATGGCCTTTGTTTGCTATATGATTTGGACAATTATTTAGACACCCTATGTCTTAGTTTCTTTTTCCAAAAAATAGTAAAAAAGAAGGTTGAAGTATACCATGAATCTTAAAGTTCCCAGCATATTATTTGTCACAAAGGTAAGGGTTCAGTAATGCCACCTGTCATTACTAACAATCATAAACCCATTCTTTATTATTGCTCACAAAGCACCCCACTATTTTCTTTCTTTTTTTTAAAAATATTTTTATTAGTTATTGATGGACCTTTATTTATTTATTTGTTTGTGTGCAGTACTGAGAATTGAACCCAGGGCCTCACATGTGCTAGGCAAGTGCTCTACCACTGAGCCACAACCCTAGCCCTTACCCCACTATTTTCTTCACAATTTAAACAGAACTTCAGTGAACATCCATACAGTTGAATATTTGTGCATGATTATTCCTTGAGCTAAATGCCTAGAAGTTGAAATAATGGATCAAAGATTATGAACATTAAAAAAAGTTTAAAAATTGTTTTGTCATGCTGTCTCTGATCTCTTCTAAATTGTCCACCCTATCACCCTTTACCATCTTCTTCTTGGCTGCAGATTTGAAGACAGTATGTTCCTTTTGTATCCAGGATGTAGTCTGTGCTCATCTTCCAACAAAATTAAAACACTGTCACATCTGACCTTTAAGTGGGGGCTCTTTCAGATAAATTTAATTAGACCAGTAGCAATTCACTTATATGCCAGGTGCAGATTTAGTTTATGTATAGACAAGTTTTATAGATTAGCTTTATATTTTGAGAGCTGATTCTTGTATTGAGAGCTTTGGAGCCATTGTAGTAGTAGGAAGTAGGAAGTCAGATATTGACTAAGACTTACAATAGATATGACATTTTTTCCTCCCTAGAAAATTGAGACATCTGGAATGTAAGCATCATTATTGCTAGACCTTCCAGGAATAACCTTCTGCCTGTGGACCCTAGCCGGCTTCAAGGCTTGGAAAAATATATCAACATGAAGTTTTGTGAGAATTGCCTTTGAGTCACTTACAGTGTTGGTCACTTTAGGAAGAAAAGGATAACCCAACAGAGTCCTTGACCTCAAGGAATGTACTGGGAAAATAGATATGTACATAATTATAAAGCAAAGGAAATTTTGCTAGAATGTAGGTAGGCACATGTAAGAAAATTTCAGAATTAACTACTTCAAGAGCTGAGGCTGTGCATTTAACTATTTGGTCCTTGATGATTTTGTTTTATTGGGTCCCAAATTATAGATTTAATTTTTTAAGGTTTCCAACAATGAACAACTGGCAATTTTTAGGTAAAAATTCAGATTTCTATCTTACCTTTGGAAAATGGAAGAATTGGCAAGAATGAGCCCCCATTCCACCATAGCAATAGTGAAGAAAGGTTGACCTTTAGGCCAAGGAATAAGATTTCCTTTTTTGCCACAGTCCCTACCACTCCTTACTATCTTGTAATGTACTACTCCCCTCATTTGTGCTATCTGTGTATGCCATGTGATTTATGGTTGTGACTTAGCAGAAGGAGGCCCTTGTTCCTTCACAGGATATCAGAGAAAGTTCAGAAAAATCTGGTAGAAGGGAGGCCTGCTGGCTGAGCAGGGATTTTCTGTGTTTGTAGATAGACAGTGAAGCACTGAAGGCAAATGAATAGCTTGTCCAGAGGTGTGGGGCTTGAGCACAGAAGGTCCACTTGGATAGTGACACCCACATAGGATGGCAAAATGTTTGGTATTTGAGGAAAGGGGTTCAGAAAGAGGGAGAACTGGTGAAGTATACACAAGTCCCAACTCATGCACAGCATGGCATACCAAAATGAAGACTTTGGAATCTGGCCAACAAGAACTAGATTGAATGATGGAAAGGATGACAGCGAACATGGTTTCTAACAATGCCCTGCATCCATGCTGGTGCCATGCCAATCGTGTCGTGTGCAGGACCTCACTAAATCCTGACTCCAAGAACATGAGACATGTACTGTCACTGCTGAGAAAGTCCAAGTAGGGGGAGATGGGCTAAATGACTTTCCCAAGGTCACAACCAGTAAATGATAAAGCAGGAAGTGGGTCCACAGCCTCATTATAGGATTTGCAACCTTACTGTTAGTGTCCTCTGCTTCTCAGATGAATCAATGCTGTAGAATAGGTACTCTGGCATTAGAAGTGAGTGCAGGAGGCTCAGAGAACTGAGCATTGGAGGTCACTGCCATGGCCATGCAAGAGAGACAAAGGTCCTCCACCAAGGAGGCCTTAGTACTAGCACTGAGGAGGGGTGAATGTGAGGAACATTGACTGTGGGATCTTCTTTATGGAGCCTGCCAGCTATGGAATTTTTTCCTCCTCCTTTAAGTACTCTGTGTCTTTTCCCCAGGTCCTGCTTGTGTCGTGTACCCTAACAGCTGTTTGCCTCTTATCACATCTAGGGTATTTTGAGTTCCTTCAGGGCAGGAGGAATTATTCTTTATTTGCCTTCATATATATATTTTTTTTGCATTGCTGAGCACAATGCTTTGGTAAATGAATGAATTCCAAGATTATCTTTTTCAGATCATTTCTCCTCATGTACACATTTTTAGAAGTTAGTGGCAAGTTAAATACTCTTTTTTTAAGATAGAATAATTTCCTTACACCATCTACTTGAAATTATTTTCAAATACAAGGAAAAGTAAGACCAAGAAGTTGTTATAAACAGCAAACCCTTTAAGAGTCAATGTCACATTTATTGCTATAAAATATTTTTCTCTCTCTGTTCGACATCTGGTTCCCATTACATACAGTATTGGGTACTTGAGTTCACCAGCCATTTTGCATACCAAGCAGCACGCACACAAAATCCCCACCGACATCCGCCAGCACACATTTGCACCAGGTAATTCTTACTTTCCATTTACAGACAACCCTTCTGTAACCAACTTAATGCTTACCCATACATTTTTGAAGTTACGTTTTCATATTTACCTTCAGGACCAAATTGCCTACATCTGAGAAATTAAGAACTACAAAACCCTGAAGCCTTTGCTTTCTGTCATTGTATGGCCCCAACTATCTATAATCTAGCACTGAAGTCAATGAAACATCTCAATCTTAAGTCTATATTTCCTAGTTACATTGACCCAGAAATGAGAAACACAATATGGAATGTTTGCTAATGAGTCATGAATTTCATTATAATTGCTTCCACATTCAGGATAGCTCCCTTAAACCATCTAATCTTGACATATCCTGCTACAATCCCATGTGTTGTAAATGATTTTGTTTTATTTCTTAGGTTACTGTTAAGGGCTTATTTTCTGGTTCATTTCTTTTTCTTAAAGAAAACCACACACTTGTGTGAACCCGCACACACACACTCAGACACTGTGCATACAACAGGCCACTGTGGCTTTTGCCTCAATCTGTATTTTTTTAAAAATAAAATAATTATGAAACAAAAAAAAGAGCCCTCATCATTTGGTTTGGAAGTAAAAATAAACACTCGTGAAGACAGCCGAAATATGGTCTAGTTTAAAGTCCTCATTCAGGTCTCTGAGAATTAGAGCCAGAATTGAGCAATGGCCCAGCAAACAGCAATCTGTCCCCTCCACGGACCTCAGAATTCATAATGGAATAGACAGACAAAACCAGCATTCAGTACAGTAATAATGGAAAATTAAATACGACTTTTAAAAACTGCTCACATTATAAAGTGATCTATTAGCGTTATATGACTTCAGCACTTAAAGTGACTGATTCTAATTGCAAGATTTGGCCCACAGCAAGCATTAAAGAGCTGCAAGATCTTGAAGGCATTTTATCTCTTTTGGGATATTTTAAAGTGGGTTTTCTTTGGAATCAAGCTTTATTTCTGCTGCACAAAAGATTGTGTGGATGAAATGTCTCAGATAGAACCAGAGGTAATTATAGATTTTCCTCTTTGATTTCGAACTGTTTGTCCAACAGCCAAACTGTCTTACTAAAGCATGCCTGTGTGTATTTCCCCTTCTTCCCCATCTTTTCCAGGGATTGAACCCCAGTCTTCACACATGCTAGGCAATCACTCTATCACTCAGCTACATCCCAGTCCATCCTGTCTCTTTACTAAGTGATATTCTCTCTTTACAGCTCATGGGTGTTGCCCTGAAGAAGTAAGGCTGGATGCCCTTCACTGGAGAGCATTTTCAGCAAACAGAGGCACCCTTCTCCTGCACCTGTTACCACACTGTATCCTTTAGATCATCTTCTGGACACACCGGTGGGTCTCTAAGATGAAGCTACCATGCCATAGCTTAAGCTCAACTAGTTTTACAGAAACTAAAGTTTTTAAGTTGTCACACCACTATGGGAATCTTGAGCACACACACTTCTCAGATGGATCTACTAAAGAGTTTTCATGTTCCAGAAAAAGAAGGAAGAAAATGGAGGCATGCCATTCATCTTTGAACTTGACTTTATATTTATGATATTTATAGTGTTTTAAATAGTTTTCAGCCTATTGACTATAGGAAGTTTATTAACTAGATGGTATTGAAAATTCTAGTTCTTTATGTAAGAGAGTCCTTGTTGAACTTACATGTTTAAGCAGTTTTTACCATGTACAATACATACATGGATATATTGCTGGTGGTTTTCAGATCTCCCAGATAGTAGAAAAAAATCAATGACTATGCTTTAGATTTTTGATGAGATAACCCACATTGTTATTCATGTAACCAACAGTGAAATCTTAGACATGTAATTTAAAATCTCCAATAACACTGGTGGAGTGTAAACATCAACAATATTTTATTTTAATTGTTTACTTTTTGTGGGATTGGGGATCAAACCCAGGGCCTTGTGTGTGCTAGGCAAGCTCTCTACCACTGAGCTACAGTCCCAACCAATTTATTTATTTAAATGAATATTTATTTAAAACACTTTTTTCCCCTAAAATTGGCATTATTCTCAAAAGGACAACTTTAGGTAGAAAGAAGTTTAAGGCATTCTGACTTCTTATAAATTTTGCTAACTAATCCCTATAGCTTGTAATTACTTTCTGTCTTCCAAACCCTCTAATATGCAGAAGAGAGCAAAAATGCTCGTTATTTACCGGATAGGAAAAGAGAGGGAGAGAAGATTATAACTCTTTGTACTGTGTTTATAGAAATATCATTTTGCAGCTATGTTTGAATCAGACAAAGATAATCCATTTATTTATCTATCTAATTTTATTCAATGTTGAAGATCAAACCAAGGGCCTCATGCATACTGAGCACAAGCACTCTACCAATGAACTATATCTCCAGACCGCTCCCATCAAACTTAATTTCATCCATTTATTTATTTATTTTTGATACCAAGGATTGGGCCCATAGATGTTTAACTGCTGAGCAACATCCCCAGCACCTTTCTATATTTTATTTTGGAACAGGGTCTTATTAAGTTGCTTAGGGCCTTGTTATGTTGTTGAGGCTAGCTTTGAATTTGCAATCCTTCTGCTTCAGCCTCCAAGGCTACTGGGATTATAAGTGTGCACCATCATGCCTGGATTCCCACCATATTTTAGATGTCAACTGAGCCATACAAAAACAATAAGTGCTTAGAATTAGGGTATATATCATTCCTGTATGCAGTGTAATTATATCATGTAATCATTCTTATCTTTCTTAGATATTCAAGGAACATATAAAAATAAAAATATAAAAAATGTAAAAATAAAATGCACTTGCTTAACAATTACAATGTTTAATTTTAAAATAGTCTAAGACTCACAAGAAGTTGTAAAAATGATTTAGAAAGATCTCTTTGTTCTCACTATCTAGTTTCCCTTGAAGATAACAACTCACTTAACCATAGTACAATGTCAAGGTGGGAAATTGATTCAATACTATAATTCAGTGAGAGATCTTATTCAAATTTCAGTTTTTATAGGCACTCTTTTCTGGGTGTGTAGTAACAGGTAGAAGTGCATAGAATATCAGAAATTCTTTATTTTTGAGGTGCTAGAAATGGCTTTGCACATGTTAGGTAAGAACTTTCCCACTGAGCCACATCCCCATCCCTGATAGAGCAGTCTTAGGGGAGCATCTCTCAACAATGAATATTGATGGTATGTGAGATTCTTAGATGATGTGGTTTTATGCATCTTGTGGTTGACTAATGAGGAGGTAGAGCTGGTTGCATTAATGAAGTTTCTTTATACTTAATTGCTTTCTCTTTCCATTAATGAACTAATAAAATAATCAACCCTATATCAAGTGCCAACTGTGAGCCAGCCCCTTTGATAAAATGGAGATAAAAAGGTGGAAACATGGACTCTGCTCTCAAAGAACTCACAGGAGGAGATTGGAAAAAAGTCCACAAGTACAATATAATGTTGCATACCATAACACAAATGAAATAAACCAACACTGTAAGCACCTAAAGGTGCTCAGCACTGTGCCAGGCATTAGGAAAAAAGTGGTGAATGAGAAGCATGCCTTTTTTTTCCTCTTAATCTTATGGAACTTACTGTAAAGTGGAGGAGAAAAGCAATGACAACAGCACACACTGACAGGGGGTTGTGGTTTTGAGCTTGTGGGTCCTAATCAGATCAAGGGGTTTAGGAAAGTGACTCACATGGTCAAGGTCAGCATCTCAAGATGTTGAAATCTTAATGTGATCTTTGGACCAAGGTCTCACTCCACTTCATAAGATCTTATAGGGGATCTTCTAGCACTTGCATTTAAGCAGATGGCTTCCTATCATAAGAGCAGTCATTGTTTATGAGAGCTGATTCAAGGGCACTTTGATATCATACCTGATAGCAGATCTTTCCCACTAGATGCTGGAAGACCTGATATTAGGCTCACAGAGGTCATGAGATGGAAAGAGAGAGAGAGTCTTCTTATCAGCAGTAAAGGAGATGTGGTTTCCTTGAGTGTGGTATGCACATGTAGGCTACATGCAGGGTGTGATATTCCCCTGAGTGTGGTTGGTAGCTGGTGATGGAGAAACTGCTGTATATTTCTAGCCTAACAAATTAAGGATCTTTATTCAAAACAGGACAACACCATCATTAAATAGGCTTTTGAGATCTGATTCCGTGTCTTTCCTGCTTAAAACTTTCAGTTGCTTTGCATTGGACTTGAGTGGCTTCCAAAATTCCTACTTAACAGTAAAGTCTATAAGGCCCCACCTATCCTTGAACACTTATGTCCATACCTGAGCCTCTCCACTTTCCATTCTATCATCAGTTCCTGGTGGCTCGGTCATGCTGGCCTGTTTAAGGTTCCTTTAGCTTGCCACACTATTTCCAGAAATACTTAGCTCCTTCTCAATACCTTCATCTATAGCCCCATTCTTTAGGCTTCTATTTCAAGATTTTCTGCAATAAAGCACTTATATATACATTGTCTCCACTATATGTCCCACTTTATCCTTACTTACACTTTGTGCACATAGTAGAGTATGCTGTTTTATATTCAGTGGTGTGAATACAGAATATTAATTTCCTCTATTAAACTGTAAGTTCCATGAGGGAAAGGATGGTGTCTACTTTATGATTATCTTCTTAAGGCTCAATAGGTATTGGTTGAATAAATTATTAAATGAATAGGTAAAAAAATGACATATACCTTTTTTCCCCCCTGTAACTATAGGTAATGCTACAGCTGAGATTTAGAAGTATTTATATGCTATTCTGGGCTCATTCATTTTGGACTCACTTCTGGGGTTTTCTCATTCTCAAATTCAGGCAGCTGTAGTTTCTTGTGAGAAGCTATGGTGGACATGATTTTTTCTATTCCAGTGGCTTCTGCTTTGGATGTACTATTTGTTATAGTTTTCATCTCAAGACCACTCCAACAAGGACAAAACCATGCATTGAATGCTCAACTCAGCCTGAAATGGTGGCTATTTCTTTGCAAAGAGTAGCCTAAAGCTGGTTTACTAAAGAGTTCTGAGCATGGCTTTTTTTTTTTTTTTCCCCACACAGCAGTATTGAGCTTGGGAGGTACCATGGGAAACAGGCCCATGCCTCCTGGAGAGAGTATATATCTGCTGCATTTGAGATCCAAATCTGGTCTTCACTGGCTTCAAGGAGAGAAAGGTCATTACTGGGTGAAGGAGGCTCATTGTGGAGATAAGCATCCCTGTATTTGGAACAGGAAGAAAGGGATAGAAGTCAGGGGACATGTCTGAAGAGAATTGATTTTTAAGCTGCATTCTGCATCTATGTTGGTGCTGAGGGTTGGGGAGATGGGGCTATGTAGCATGAGCTAAGGCTGCGGTCAAGGATTGTCAGCAAAGACCTGTGGGTTGTTTGCTGAAAAAACTCAACTAAATATCTGGACATAAAAACTCATGTCTCTTAGAATATTCAATTCATGAACTATGAGAAGAGTGGTCAACCCCTGGACCCTCAAATTTGAATATTCTAGATAATGACTTCAATTCATGGTTGAGATGTACCCAGTGTATGTTGTAACCTATCCTAGATTTTCTACCTTATTTAGGTAGTAAGTCATGATACAGTGTGAATTTCATGACTTTCTAAGTTTTTAATCAAGATATGCATTTGTGTGTGTGTGTGTGTGTATGTGTGTGTGTGTATGTATTTAAATCCGTTTGTTAATATTTCCCAGATATATATCTAGATCACAAGACTTGTTTATGTGGAGAGCTGTGACATTCTAAACAGATTTTGCGTGTGGTGGGTGGGCAGCCAGGGAAGAGGTAGTACTACATTCCACATGGGACTCAGCCTTTAGAGGCAAAGCCCTGGGCACAAGACCCAATTTTGCATTTACAAATGTGTGACTTCGTGCAAGTCATATAACTTCTCTGACCCTCAGTTTTTCTCCACTCACTTTGGGGTAATAATAAAATTGATTAGCTCATTGATCTGATAGGATTATTTACCTAAGGCAACTTATATGAAAGAACTCCAAACATCATGAAAAAGAAGCATTAGATGTTTTAGAGTCATACTCTTGAAGGATTTTATTTTTTTTTCAATTGTCACCTAATAAGTGTATACATTCACAATGTGCAATGTGACAGTTTGAAACATGAATACATTATTTTATGATTAAATCATTATTATTAATTTATCCATCACCTTAAGCACTCATTATTTCTTCAATGTGAGAACCTCCAAAATCCTTTCCTATGGCCATTTTGAAATATGCAATATATGATTGTTATCTATTGTCATCCTATAGAACACTAGAACTTATTCTTTTCAGTTAACTGTACCTTCTTGCCTATTGGCTAATCTCTTCCCATACCTCCTTCCCCAGCCTCTGGTAACCACTATTTCACCCTCTACTATTTTTTTCCCCTAGGTACTGCTCTTCCCTGGGGATTGAACCTAGAACCTCATATATGATAGGCAAGTGCTCCAGCAAGGAGAAACAACCCCAGCCCTTTCTTTAAATTTTATTTTGAAGTAGGTTCTTGCTAAGTTGCTCAGGATGGCCTCGAACATTCCAACTTCCTTCCTCAGCCTCCCGAGGAGCCAGGACTACAGGCATGTGCCCCTGCAGCCAGCTGCTCTCTACTTCCACGAAATGAACATTTTTAGGTACCACATAGAAAAAGTATACCTTGAAAAAACGTGACAGGTGATAGAAGTTGAGTGGCGGAGACCTTCTCAGCTCAATGTCATTTGGAAGTTCACAATGACATATTTCTAATATAGCAGTATAGTGAGACATTGAACATTTTAAGAGCAATGAAAATTTACTTATTATGTTGCAGGTTTATAATTTAGAAGGTAGTTGAAAGTTATAAAGCTTAAAAGTAAGCCTCCAAGATGAAGATAGATAGAAAGTTTTGATTTTGAGTAAGGAAGGTATAAAGTGAATGTTTATGAACTATTTTCTGGTAGCTCTTTTTGGGCTATATTTGTAAATTAGTTAGCATTAGAATTTCTTCCCAGAATATAGTAACAAACTTGCCTTCAAATGTTTTATTTAACCTGGCAGTACCTAGAGAAACTAGGGGAAATGAAAGCTCATTTACATATAACCAAAGACTCTTAAAAGTTAATATGAAAATATGACAAACCTAAAAATGTACATCATCTGGGTGCAGTGGTATAAACTTGTAATCCTAGTGACTCCAAAGGCTAGGGCAGCAGATCTCAAATTAGAGGTCAGCCTTTGCAACTTAGAGAGACCCTATCTCAAAATAAAACATAAAAAAGACCTTGGAATGTGATTCAGTGATGGAGTGACCCTGGGTTTAATACCCAGTACCAGAAAAAAGTACATCAAAATCAGTAGTAAAAACCATTAAGATCTTTTTGATATAAAATAATTTTCTAAAAACTCAAATTGGATTTGAGTTTTTAGAAAATTATATCATAACAAAGAAGATAGGGATTCTCTCAAAAAATGAGAAATTATACCCCATTTAATTCAAATGTATGATATGTCAAGATCATTGTATTGTCATGTGTAACTAATTAAAACAAATAATAAAAAAAAGAAGACAGGGATTTATTTTTTTTAGATAATATAAATTTAGGAAGCATTTGGTGGGTAAAACGAACTGGGCTATTTATGACTGGCAGGGAACTGAAATATAGAATCAGAACAGTAATTAACATCTTTCATAAGTAACCTGCCATAAAACAATTTATTTTTTTCTTCTATTTCTGTTTTTTTCTATCTTATCATTTGGGGCATCATTTTTTTTTTTTCTCTATCTAATCTCAAGATCCTCAGGAACAAAAAGGAAACAAATACTAAACTATTACACAGGTGGCTTTGGTAATGCACCAACTATAAGTGATTGGATTCGTTGGTTCTCTGGTCAAAACTTCAGTCAGTAGGTACATATAGGATGCTAAAGAACATTCTCTTGCCATGAGAAACTTACAAGATCCAGTTGAAAAGATAAATTTTATTTTGAGGTGGGAGGAATGATCTACTAAAAGATGACCAAATAACCACTGTGTAGGAGAAGATTCATCCACCCAAGGAGAGGCTGAGTAGGTGATCCAAAACTAATTGGGAAGATGAAATACACAACATTGCTTGCTGGGCACAAAGTAACCACTGGACATTTTTCCAAAGTGCCCAGTGCCTGAGTGTTGGCATTTGTACTTTGCACCTCATCCATTCAGAGCAACCCTCTTGGCCAGATGCCTCTTGAATATCAGGGTACTGCTCTCACCACTACCTGGGAAATCCATTTCCCTCCTCTTGAGTAGAGTCCTTTGCATGAAGGTTAACCCACAGTTGGGGTTGCTTAACTCAAGCTCAGAAAGCACACACTGCATCTTTAAGAAATAGTTTACTCGTGAATCAGTAAACGTACTAGACAAAGCAGCTATTACTTATGCATTCCTGCATACCCGGCAAGGTGAGAATAATAGAATAAACATCATATACTTCATTATGATATCGGTTTACACTTCCAGGGTACACAAAAAGAGGCCATTTCATCAAGCTAATTGCCTGAAAGTAAAAGAGAGAGAACTTTAGCTATTAGTCTATTATGGGGCTTTTTTCTTAATCACAAATAGGGGCCGTGTGTCCCTGGGGGGATGTGTATTCTAATTTACAATTGAACTACAGATCAGAGCAATCAATCTTGGGCAGCACTTTTACAGTGTAATTGCTGCAACATAACAAATAAAAAAAAAAAAAAAAGGAAAGAAAAGAAGGAGAAGAAGAAGGCCTAGGCTGAGCTTCTGCTTGAGGTAGAGATATTTCCAGGCACTAGCTCAGGGTGGGAGGGAGAGAAGAACCACCGTGTACATGAATATGCAATGAGGGCTCATTAGCGGCCTAGTGTTGCCATGACGAATGGCATTATCCCCGGCCTGGTGCTGCCTAAACATGAATTTTATAACGACCCATTTATCATGACTTGTCATGGGTTTCTGTACTGTGCTTTCTTCCAGCTCACACACCTTTCCCTATTATGGTGGTAGAAATCTTTCCTTTTATTATTATTGTTTCCTTTTGTATTGATTTCTGGCTCTTTGAAGCAAGTGTTCAAACAGGAGCAACATGCTAATGAGTGATTTGCGACTTTCAAAGTTGAAGAACCGAAACTTGATTTTTCATTCCATCTTCACTCTAGGCATATCATGGGGGGTGGAGTTGGGCTAAACTTTGAGAGGAGTTCCCCCATGGTGAGCTTTGAATTGTAGCATTTTGACATGACAATGATGATGATTATTTTTTTAAAGATGATAATAAACTAAAGTATTTTCCCTTGGTTCATTTTATTTCCCTTTTCTGTACTTCACCATTCTTTCAATAACTTCAATGTACAACTCAAAAAGTTTTGATATCTTTTCCAAAAATCTTGGAACTATTATAAAAAAGTATAAAATTACAATATCTGAAAGATTTTTAGTGGTTAGCATCTCAGCACATGAGTTGATTTCTCTCTTAGAAACCTTGTTATATTGTGGGGAGGAAGACTGCCCAAAAGCTTGATCTTTGATGACAGCTTACCAATAACCAAAATACCTGAAGGCAATCTCCCATGACAGACACCATGAGGCCTGTAGGGACATTCAGCTGCCACAGAATTGCCATTTGCAAAGGCAGGAGTCTTTGCCATTAACCAGGAGGGAAGGTCGTGTATGCCTGCAGAAAAGTCAAGTCCGTCAGGCAGCCAAGAATAGGGTCCTAGATTGGCAGAAGCACTCTTCTGCGGTCAGAGGAAAATCTGGTGCTTGATAATTTGTCCATCTTATAATACAAAGAGCAGTGCCCAAACTGGTTCTTGGATTCAAATAGGCAAAGCACCAAAGTGAGTTAGAGTCTGGTTTAGTCATTCTGGTATATAATTTATAAAGACTCAATAGTTTTCCAGCTCTCTTCAGCATGGATATCTCTCCTGTGAGCCCTTGGATTCCATATTCATAACAAGGACACTTTTTCATAGTGATACTATTTTTATAACAATGCTTTATAAAATTAATGTTAAAATATTTTCTATATTAATAATAATTTTATTTTTATAACACATTTTGACTCTGCAGAGTTATTTCATCAGATTCTCAGGTTATTATTTCCTTTTTTTTTTTTTCTTTATCCACAGGTAAGGGTCCAACCCAGGGCCACATGAATGCTATCCAAGAGCTCCACTACTGAGCTACACCCCTAGCCCTATTTCCATTTTAAAGAAGATAAAATGGAGGCTCAGAGGTAAAGTGATTGACTGCCTTAAGGTCACAGAGAAAATGAAAATGCTGAGGCTCACCATCAAGCCTCTAGATCCTTAGGTCTGTACTTTAATGTACCCAAAGTTACAGAGCAGAAATTGTTCTTAAAATTTCAAATTCAGTCATCAGGACCCTCAAGGATATCAAAATCTGTGGATGCTCAAGTTGCTTGTATAAAAGAGTGTAGTATTTGCATATACTCTACATATATCCTCCTATATATTTTAAATCATCTCACCAGGAGCGGTGGTGCACGTCTGTAATCCAAGCCACTTGGGAGGCTGAGGGAGGAGGCTCACCAGTTAGAGACCAGCAACTTAGTAAGACCCTGTCTCAAAACAAAACAAAACAAAAAATAAAAAATAAAAAAGGCTAGGAATGTTGCTCAGTGGTTAAAATGCACATAAAAATGCAGATAATAACCCTGGGTTCAATCCCCAGTATCCCTCTTCACACTGAAGAGACCTGGAAATCTCTGGGTGACTTATAATACCTAATACAAAATAAAATATTAGGTAAATAGTTGTTATACTGCATTGTTTAGGAAATAATAACAAGAAAAAGTCTATACATATTTAGTACATACACATTTGTTCCTGAACACTTTTTGATCCATGGTTGATTGAATCTGCAGATGCCTAGCCCATGGATATGAAGGGACAACTGTAGTCTATTTTAGGATTTAGTGGTGAGTGAATAGATTGGGAAGGAAGCCTACTGAAAAGATGGTTGTCATTTACCCCCGAGAGTCTGTGACTTTGACATGGCTTACTAGAATTGAAATTAGAACATGTATGTCAATTAAAAGTAAGTTGCCAATTCCCTTCATTTAAGCTGAATTATACTTCATCATTTTAAAAATGCAGATATGAAATGTTTTGATAAAAACTTGGGTACAATTCTGGATAGTATTCTTGTATTATAAGACAATTGGATGTTAGACTTAAGTTCCTGAAAAATATACCCTTGCTTTCCCTGTGAGAGAATTAAATAGGATTTTTAGAAATGATTCTGTGAAGAAAGACTTCAGATATTGGCAAATGATGTTTTAAAACACTGTGGTTGTGACTAAAAAGATAAAGGCTGTGTCTATATGACACCAAACATCTGGATAAAAAAGGAAAAATCATACTAAAACCCCCTCATGTTTTGTTTACTTGACACTTACACATCTGGAAATTTTAAAACATCTGGGTTTTTAACTCATCCCCCCTTCCTGGGTTTCATCTGGGTGTATAGAAAGGTGAAAAAAGAAACTCAGTACCATTATTATGAAATTAGATAAAATTATTGCATTCAACTAATCTGAAAACACTAATTATTTTATTTAACATAATATACAATGAATAAAATTCCACATCATGCAAGTAGATAAAAAAAGATGCAATTAGGTGATTTAAGAAAAAAACTTGGCTTAAAGCATATGTAAATCTTGATTGTAGTTTAGACATTTATTTGAGCAAAAATCTTTTTAGGTCCTGAGACAACCATTTTCTCTCTTAGGGAATAGTTTCCCGATGTTTTCTGAGGCTCTGTGTTTTGACAATAGTAAAATTTAGTAAACACTTAGTAACATGTGAGTTACATCTAGTAATAGACGTTTCCTTTGCCAAATGAATTATCCAAGCTGATAAAATCAGTGTAAACCCACTCTCGGCAGCCTTCTGACAAGCCCAGGAATGAACCCCAAAGAGAAATCACGTGAAACTGAACTTCAAAGACTTTGTAGCAGTGAAAAGCACCTTATGTGATTGACATTGTGTGTGTGTGTGTGTGTGTGTGTGTGTGATCTCATCTAAAAAGTTATCATAATTATTGAACATTTCCTCTGTAGCCTATTCTCAATCCAATCAGTTATAATGAAAATAGTCTGCTCGCTTTTTATAGTCTCAAGTTTTCAAAATGATTAGTGCTTCCTTGAGATATCCCATTAATTGGACACACAACCCAGATGAAAAGGCTGAAGCCCAAGAGTATATGAAAAAACATAAGGTTGTTGCAATTTAAGTGCCTTCAAAAGATCTAATTTGATTTTTAAAAGCAATTCTGCAGATGTGAAAATTAAAGGCACGCAGAAACAAGATATGGTTTAATGACTGTGTAGGTTAAGAAACATTTAAAGGTTTTAGTAGCCTTACACCAAAAAAGAAATTTTTTTTATTTAGCTGTTAGCTTGAAATGATTTGGTCCACAACACAATAGAAATTGCTGGATTTTATGGGCCACTATTTCCTTTATTGAATGCCCCATTCTTCTCCAATGTGTTTCTGAAGCAAGTTGATATTTCTGTCTGCAGATTTTCAATCCCAGTCCCCGTCAATCTGATTTCAAATTCTAATAAAGTAAGTCTCTCCACTTGGTTTGTCTTACTGTTTCATCTATGAGCCCATCCCCCATGTCCCCCACCCACACAAATTGTGCATTTATTCCCACTTAAAAAAAAGAAAGAAAATTTTTAAAAAGCCCTTTGCATTGGCTCTAATGACATCTTCAGTCATTAATGAGTTAATAAAAATCTCAAAATCATCTGGGCTAGATAAGGAGGAAGAAAGAAAAGTATTGTGCTGTAATGACAGGCTCTCGGCTGCCCTCTGAGATGTCATGGGTCAGTCATGTTAAGAATGTGTGCGTCCAATCATCTGCTGATTTTTATCAGCAAGCCCTCCAGCAGGAGCCGACAAGAGCCAGTTTGGGAGTCACAATGAATAAACAATGGCTTTTTGGATTGTTGGGGGCTGTGTAATAGAGTGAGGGGTTTATATATACTAAAACATGATGACATTAGCAATCAATATACCAATTACTGGACAAGTTATTGCATGAGGCATTCACGTGTCTTCAGACATCTAGTGGGGAGAGTCCTGGTGCACAGAGGCAGACAGGGGTCTAAGACCTGAGGCCCTGATCTAAAAGCCAAGCCCAGCTTCTCTGTCTGAAGGACCTCAGACCTGAATGATCTGAATCACTTAAGGAATTTATTAAAAACACAGATTCCTGAATCTTCTTCCTAGCTATTTCATCTCAGGAGTCTGGGAGTAGGGCTGCTAGGGCTTGGTGATTTTAACAAAGGCTCCAGGTAATGCCGATCAGGCAGGTGAGAGAACTGCTATACAGTTGTGATTGCCAGCCCAGCAGCCTCAGTATATCGGCTAGGAGCTTGTGAGAAATGCAAATGCTCAGGCCCTTCCCCAAAATCTGCTTGAAGCAGTCTGCAGGTGGTTCTGATGCACTTTGCAGTTTGATACTCGGGTTTTAAAATTAAGATTCTCACTTTTGGGCCCTTCGTGGACAATTTGTCTCTCCAACTAGTTGGTAGGGTAAAGTTTGCAAATGATTTACTTAAAAAATTAAATTAGGGTTGATCCAAGATTATCTTTATAATCATGTCATGTCCATTCATTTGTACACTGCTGGATTTTCTTGAATGATCTTGATTACAAAAAGGGAAGGATAAACATAGACCTAGTCTATTCTTTAAAACAGAAAAGGAGGGTGGGTTTGTAAACATTTTTTAAAGAAAAGAAAAGAAAACAAAACAGGAGTCCATAAGGAAAATGAAGCTTTGGTTTGATGTATAACTAATATTTGTCTGGGCATTATATGCCATTTGGGAAGCCCACAAGGCTCTTTGTATAGATGAATGAGATCTACTGTTTTTATTTTTAATATTTACCTGCTTTCATCAGGAGAGAAGAGTGATATGGCTGGCCCAAAGTTGACATATGATGAGAAGGTACATGGCAACCATCTTCTTGTAGCAGGGGTAGAAACTTCTTTTATTTTGGTTAAGAGTCTTCCTGAAGGGGAGTTTGATAATCTTTCACAAGAGATGGACTAGTTTGCTAGATAAGCCCTAGTTTGAATCAACATTCCACAGAATATGTTTCAAAGAATATGATTCTAAGCATTAATACAAAAAAATAAATAAATGAATGTCTGGTATCAAGTGAGAAACAGTAGGCTAAAGTGAATAAGGTAGGATTGTGTCCAGTGGGGCTACCCATGCACTGTGCATCTCCAGAAGAAGTCACTCAAAGGATTTGATCATCAAAACCTTTTTATGAAGAGCAATCTTATAGAATTTCTGTCTCAGGATCAACTTTGAGGACTCATGAGTTCAAATATTTAAGATAGCAAATATCTGTATAAACAAGTGAGCTCTTTGTGTTTTATAGCAAAGAAACTTTTTATTATAATTCATTAAATCCTCTGTATCTGGTCTGGCATCAGGATTACTTATGTGGTGGCTTTAAGCCAATAAGAAGGTTCATGTGACCATCACCAAAGAGTTAAATAAGTTGTCTTGCTGTTGATGGTCTGGCTAAATTATCCCTGAGTTGTTGGCATATCTCCCAGAGTAGGTACTCATTATATAAAAGAAAAGAAAAAGGAAGAAAAAAAAAAACTTGGGTTTTACTAATGAGATTACACTGTGTTTTTATATATGAAGGATAATTTCATCCTGATTCCTTATAAGTACCCAGAAACTACATGCAAAACGAGATGTGTCTGACTGAGCCTGATGTTGAAAAGTACTTTTACCCCCTTTCATGGACAATATTGTCCTTGTTCTTTCCACCTCACTAGGTTCCAGGTGGCCATGACTGTGGCAGGTCTCTTTGTCCCGAAGCTGGCTATTTCTGAAGGTGATGGAGTTTGGGGGTGTATACTAGGGAGATCAGGCCAGTGGGGATTTTAAGCACATCACTGGTTGTAAAAATTTTTTCTCTTGAAGTTACTGCCAGAACTGTGCATTAATGCCAAATGTTAATTCTTGCTGAGGACGTGGTGTCTTATAAATGTTATGAAAAAATATCATTTTCCCTGTAGAAGTGAAGGTACTTTTAAGGCCATGTTAAGAAAGGGGCAGGTTTCCCAAGTTACATCTGCAGGTCACCTGCTTGCCTATAAATTGCTTCTAGGGCTCAGTGCACCCCTCCCCACATCGTTACACAATAGTTTGGAGGAATTCTCGCATGGGAGACAGAATGGAATGCCACTGACATTTGAAAGATGTGTAAACATTAAAAACAAAACAAAACAAAACCCTAAAATGAGAAAATCCCACCCATCCCTGCTAATATTTGTCATCTTTCTACACAGTCCTAGGAGCCTATACAAGACGCAGAACTCATTAGGATGTGTCCCGAACTAAAAATAATAGAGCAGACTCGACTTTGGGAGGTCTAAATGGTTTTTTTTTTTTTTTTTTCATCTCCTTTGTAAATATATCCCTGTTGACACCACATGTGCTTCCCAGCTTTCCAGGCACAAGGCGCTTGCATGAAGGGATTCGCTTTGCACCCTGGCAGAAAGGAGCAGAAGTTCAGCAAGTGAACCAAGATCTACCCAACTGCTCGTCTGGTTTGTTATGTAGTTGAATATTTCTCCCCTTTATATTCTTTGAAATGTTTTGAATTAAAATAGCTTACTCAAGGTCACTGAAGGCATATGGTCCTGCTCAAAACTTTAAACAAAACATTAGTTTTTACAACCTTTTGTAATTTGGTATTGTATACAACATGGTTATATGCAGAGTTTCTGTAATCTTTTCAGTGGGTGACAGAAATATAAGAAGCAAATTTATAAGCCATTTAGTGAAGCATTTAATCAATTTCATGCATAGGAAATAACTCCGATTGCTTGGCTTTATCAATCTTTCTCTCCAGCGGAACTGGAGTCAATGCGATCACCAAACACAGCCTGGGTGGGGGAGGGGGAGGGGGGCAGGGAATGGGCAGGCGCCTTCTCCTACGTGCACATGGAAATGTCAGGGACTTCTGAAGTCTGCCTGACACTGTTACCAATGTCTATGAGCCTTCTGGAGGCTGTTAATGTATTTCAGAAAGAGAACATGGTCTAATGTTTAGAGGAAGTTTTCAAGGCCTTTTACTGTAAAGTTATTCATTAAACACCCTTTTCCCAGAGTGACTCTCACGTGCTCAGCCATGCAGATTGTGTTCAACTTTAGGCTCCAAGAAGTATTTTTTTAAAAAATCCATTTCAGTGGTTATTACTTGGAAACACACGAAAAAAAAAAAAAATAACACGACTTCCATTAAAATGCAACTCATGATTTAAGGAGTTGAAGCTATGACTGAAATAACTGAATTACTTCAAAGTGCCATGATACAAGTAGAGCCTTTTTCAGAATATTTGATCTTTTAGGGATCGTGTTTTGATTCTTTTTTGAATGGCTCGAAGGATTAATCCAGCCCGTGACAACAGAGTGGGTTAATATTTTCTTTGCTGTTGTGTGCTAAAATTCCTCCTATGACACTTTACCCCAAACACCATCAAGTTCTTAAGTGAAAAAGTCCTGAGGGAGCAAAAGCCGATCTTGCTGATAATCATTATCTGCTAGACTATATTAAAATTGCATTAGCTCTACCTTGTCCTCTAAAATTGAAACTGTTATAAAGGTACTGTAGACATAGCTTCTAATTTAGAAAATAATTTGCTTTCACTGATTTCTGAGCCCAGAAAAAATATTTCAGTTGAATAAGTTTCTATCCAGATTAGTTAGTTCTGATTTTAAATCAGTTCCATTCATGGATCTCATCTCAGCCTGCTGATGTTTCACACTCTCTTTTAGAAATGACACATGCAAGGATTTTCCTGTGTTGGCAATTCAGGGCATGCCATTTGATATTTATTTTGCCACACTACTTAAGTTGTGGAGCCCCATGATTATACTGAACAGAGTTGCCTTGGTAATCCTGCATAGAATTGGCAGCTTTCAAGGAGATTGGCAGAAGGAAGTAGGGTATTTGGTCTGTCTGTCTGTCTACCTACCTACGTAGCTGTTACTCAACCATTAACTTCTCCATTAGAACAGCAATCATTTTGGAGGACAGACATTTTTTTTAATAAGATCTAGTAAGTCAGAAAATCCACTTTTTAATACTAAGGAATTAAAAATTCTCAAATAAAATTTGAAACACACAATTGCCATATACATATTCTTGTAATATAATAGAATTAGAGGATAAAGGTGGAGTCCTCCTTGCCTCCACCTCCAGTTCCAGTTGCTTTCTCTACCTCCTTGATGTCAAAAGTATGTGCTCACCAGTCAGTTTCCCATCCAAAGGAATCTCTAAAACAAATATCATAATGCACATATCATAATGCACGTATCATAATGCACGTATCATAGTGCACTTGCTATTTTCATTCAACAGTGTCTTGGAAATTTTACCTACTTGGTAGAAACAGGTATAATTCATTCTTTCTAAGTGCATTAAGAATTTCCTATGGAATGGTTAGATCAGTACTCCCTGAGTTATTCCAATATAATGTACACCTAGGGTTTTTGCATCTTGTAGCTATTCATAAATAGCATTGTAGTAAATACCTTTTTACATATTTTCTTTAGTAATTCTCATAACAGAAATAGTACTCATAAGTAGTTCTCTAGCATAAGTACTTAAAGTGGAATTGTAGATCATAAATATACATATTTTATGTCTTATTAATTACTTCCAAATTACCTAGAACTTTTAGTTTTAAATGGGAATCACACCATAATTTCTGACGCAAGTTTTTAACTCTTCTTAAATCTACATTTCAGTCTATCTACTCTCATTCTCTGTTAATAACTGCCTCTGCTTCTCCAAGAAGATGAAGGCCATCCTTGGGTATCCCTTCCTCTAGGGTAAGCTGGGTCAGGCAACCTAACCACTGGAGGCCTAGCCAGATGTTTAGAAATTGGGCTGCTCAGAGCCATCAAGGTGGCCTCATTCAGAGGCTGGGGAACACAAGGTCAAAAAAATAGAACAAAACAAAACTTATTCATTCTTTGAGCATGCATCAATAAATTAATGACACACATCCACTTCAATCATAATATGACTGTCCAGATTCAAATAATATTTTCAGCCAGCTTTATGTATTTTTATTATATTCTTTTCTTGGGCTAGCTATAATTGATATGATTGGACCAAGTATAATTAAATAAAGTTCAAGCAGATTCCAAGATGTATTTTTGATTCTACCCTCTAAAGCAATGGGAGAATGTCGTCAAACTGAAGGTGTGTTAAAACATTGTGCTACAGTTAGAGCTTTGTTCACCTCTGTTGTAATCACATAATGACCATGGAAGCCAAGCAAGTAACTCAGGACCTTCGAGTGGTAGAGGCACTACATACAGATTAATAACATATTTAAACTATGTTCTGTGTAGTAATTCAAAGATAAAAACATTTTTTGAGTATATTAGTAGGACATGAATCTTCAGCTTTTTTTTTTTTTTTTATTAGCAGTGGGCCTTGAACCCAACAGTCTCTCCCACTGGGCTACACTCCCAGCCCCCTTTATTTTATTTTTTGGGGACAGAGTCTCACTAAGTTGACCAGGCTGACCTCAAATTTGTGGTCCTTCTATCTCAGCCTTCTGAGTTGCTAGATTATAGGCAGTCCCCACCACACCCAGCTTGTCTTCCAGCTAATTTTTAAGATAAAAAGGATTGGTTTTATACCATTTTCTTTCCTATCTGTTCCCCTCATGACTAATGGTACACACTTACAAATAGCTTAATGGAAGTTAGCAATGTGACAGCTAGGACCTTTGTTTAAGGGTAACTCTCAAATATGGAGGATTGAGTCTCTAGAATCTCTAAAATTAGATTTTAAAATTTATCTCTAATAATGAAAAATTGGAAGTCAACTACATATCCAAGAATTGTAGGTTGATTACAACCATAACCTATCAATATTGAAATATTATATGATGATTAAAAATAATTGTCTACACCATTCCATCCAGCAGCCACAGTTCTCAGAATATATTCTTAGAAATAAAAGCACACAGCATTGTTCTTGATGATTGAAAAATTAAAAATACAATTTTCCAACTAAGGAGACTTCCCATGAGTAGGATACATAGTAGGAAAAAAGTGGGGCATATTCACAACATGGAACACTCTGAAGTTATTTCAAAGAATGAATTATTCCCATGAATCACTTGGAAAGATTTCTGAATCTCATTATCAAAGAAGAAAAGACAGAAAAGTAAGACACAGAAGATTAGCATGTGCTTATTAGATCCCATTATTATATAAAAATGATACTTAAACATCCAATAAGCACATATCTGTTTTCTATTATATAAGATTAGATTTGAAAAGTATTAAAGGAAAATACTAGGATGGTAATTTGGCTTAGCAGAAGACTATGGTGGGATGCATGGAGAATGATGAGTGTGAGGAAATAAAAGATGTGAGAGAAAAGGGAACCCCCCACAAAGTGCTATGAAGCCTGCAACAATATTGAAGAATGTTTTTGATGTAATCTTAAGGAATGTTAAAGGGCAAATTTATATGAAAAAAGCACTGTATAGTGAGCGTGAACTTGACAGGGTGGCTGGTTTGGAAGTAATTTTATATTTCTTTAACTTTTATTTTAATATGATAAGAATGAGAAGATATTAAAATCCAAAGCATTGCTCTTGCTGTATTGCTCCTGGATACACAATGAGACTTAGAAGAATTCCTTCTTTGCTACTCCCAGAAAGGTGGCTGGAAGGATTCTCTTGAATTGGTAAAGAGCTCACACTATTCTTGCAAGCCCTGACCCCAGGATGGGCAAACTTATAAACAACCCCAATTGCCCATGAGGTGACTGGTTTAAACAAACTTGAAAGAGGACCTGAGTCATCACAGCTTCCCTCACTACTGGAAACATATTCAGATGTCCTTACCTTGAGAGACTAATGATCTTGTGAGGGGGCCCAGAAAATTAGCAGATAGGACTGCCAAAGTTCTTCACCCACCTTAGGGTGAACTTAGGGATACGAATGTGGTGTTTCACTTACAAAGATATTTTAAAGGTAAATTTTGGAAACACTTGAAATACCTGCCTATGAATTAGATGTTGAGCCTCAACAGAATTGAGGAGGTATTTATAAATGAGTAGTTTGTTATTCTTTATCAGAGGGTGTGGAAATCTAGAACATTGGATGAGGAATGAAGTTGGAGATAGAAACAGGGCTCTTACATTCCTCATTGGTTCACCAAGAGTGGCTCTTGACACTCTAGCTTATTTCTTTCTAAGATGAATATGTTAGGAGAAGGATGTGGTAAACCAATCCTTTTTTTTTTTTATCTGTAAGGTGTAAAGGAAATCATATGGGGATTGATCTTATTGAAATGCAGTTTCTAATTTAGTAGGTCTGAATTGAGTCTGAGATTGCATTCCTGAAAGGCTCCCAGGTGATGCAGACACTGCTGGCTCATGGACTATACTTTCAGCAGCAAGGTTTTACACCTGGGCACAAATACAGCTTGCTAAAAACCAGATTCTGGTGCTCTATACTCAAAGTTTCTGACTGAATGAATGCAAGACTCCTCTCCCTCTTTTAAAGCGTCCAAGGTAATTTTATTGCACAATTCCACAAGAAATCCTAGAATTCATATTCAAAATTGCACAACTGATTATGATATCATTTTTATACTTGATGTGCAGGGTTATATTTGTCACTGCTTGGCTCTTTCCTCAATCCTAGATAAAATAAATTACTGCCACCTCTGTACAACTTCTTTACTTGTACACTTGCATATTTCATATTCTATTATTACAGGCCTTAATTCCTTGTACCAAGCTCTCTCCCTCATCAATACACCCTTAGTGAACTTTATGTACTTGGTTACTTCTTTTTTGAATGGGAATAAGCATTCACTTGTTCTGTATTTCTGACTTCAGGTTCTCCTCTGGTTAATAGACATGAAAATACTTTGCCTACTTTGGTGGAGATCAAATAGGAAATGATTTTTTTTTAAATTTTAGCTGTAGATGGACACAATATCTTTAATTAATTAATTAATTAATTAATTAATTGTATGTGGTGCTGAGAATCAAACCCATGAATGTAAGGCAAATGCTCTACCACTAAGCCACAACCCCAGCCCTTAAATAGGAAATGATTTGAAAGAATGTCCAGAAACTGACATTGTTAATCAGTTACTCTAAGTTCTAGTCTATTCCTTGTCAAATTTGACATGACCTTAGACAAGTCATCTGAAGTCTCTGGTTCTCTCTTACACTAATAGCAAAGGAGTTTTAAAAAGTAATATGTGCGAAAAAATACTTAGGAGAGTTTTATTATCAGCAGTAGGAAAATATATTCTTTTTCATCTAGTTAAATTAATATTCAAAACTAATTGAACATCAATTACATGTTATTAATTTTTTCCATGGATTCTCCCATTAGCAATGTGTCTTACATTAGAGGGCTCTAATATGTAAGCATTGCTCACTGGTCAATGATTTTTCACCTAATCCATATGCTAAATTTTTATTCTCCTGCATGATTCCAGTTGGAGATTGATCATATTTTTTCCCCTGAGGCACTTGGGAATGTCTAGCTTTTAGCTTATACAAGGCCATTGTGAAAGTAGAGTCCCATTAGCACTCTTTGTTTGTGCCTTGCTAGAAATTCAACGTTGCATACTTGTTTGTTTTGTGCTGGAGAAAGAAGCCAAAGATTGCATGTTGACATTGCCTGCTACTTCTAGGGCCACTTTATCCCAGAGGGCTGTGAAATCAGCCTTCCTATTGTGTCATTCTTTTCCATGTGTGCATTCTTTGCTTGAATATTCTTTTCTATAGTAAACTACAGAAAGAAGAAATAAAGATAACTTTTTTTTAACTTAGTCTATCTAGATGAAGACATCTACTGGAAAAGTTCAGCTGACAGCATTTAAATGTAAACCCTGAAAGTCCCAGGTTAATGGACCCTTGAACCAGAAAAAGGTGAATTGGAAACGGTGAAGGCGACTGAGATGAGGAAGGTTAGAAACATGGGCCTGGGCTCTCTTATGGCTCTCTTGTCTTCTATCTGGAGATTCTTATGTAAGTTAGCTCCCTCCCAAGCCTCAGCTTACTTTTCTGTGCAAAACGGGATAAAAGAGTCAGTTTGTTCTGCCAGAATCTATACTTGGCAGGAGCACAGATCTTTGTTCTTCTCACCAATGTACTCCAAATGCCTACAACAGTTCCTGGCACACAGTAGGTACTCAGTTGGTCTTTGTTGAATGAGCAGAATGACTGAAAATATATATCTTTCTCTAACCCATTAAATGTCTCTTTACCTGTTTTCTATGAAGTGTGCTATTTCAGAGGAATGTTCTTATTGTTCTTTAATAGTAAATGGCCCCAGAATTTTGTTTACCAAGCAAGGAGAAAAATAACTAATGGCACTGTTAAAAGTCTAAATACTTCTGTGGACTGTCACATCATCTCTAATGTTTATTGGCTTGAACTGAAGTAGACGCAACAATTCAAAGCTTCCACCAAATTTAGTCTTTTTTCCCCACCCTTTCACTGTTTGCAAAACAAGATATTTTATGGATGTAATTTATACATTGAATAGAAGAGAACTATTCCCAATATTATCTTTATCTTCTCCACATAAATAACAAACAACTCCAGTAATCAAAATTTACTACAATTGTAATAGATTTTGGCAGAGTTTATATATTGTATGTGATACTAACATAATGCTGACTTCCAGGGATAGGGGCCAGGATTTCTAGTTTGGCTTTGT
Organism: Callospermophilus lateralis; assembly: GCF_048772815.1. NCBI lineage: Eukaryota > Metazoa > Chordata > Mammalia > Rodentia > Sciuridae > Callospermophilus > Callospermophilus lateralis. The sequence continues at coordinate 142,337,702 of NC_135307.1, read as the reverse complement.
TAAGTGGAGGGAAAAAAAATTCACTACTGTATTCTTAGTTTTTACTACATTCAAGAGATTAATTCCCGTAAATAAAATTGTTTATACCAGATTCTAATCAGAAAGTTGAAATTATCTGTGGCAATGTAACCACTAAAAACTTGTATACTATGAAAATATTTCAATAATTAATGCATGCTCCATCTAGAGTAATTGATAGTGAGGTCATAAACGTAATGGGCCATCTGTGTTTGATTTGTACATGAAAATGCTTAAAGGGATAGGCAGGTAATTTAAGCTTCATGGGCAAGGAAGATTTGTTCCAACTTCTCCAAGTAGCAGAGATGTTTATTAGATTTTCCCTTCGTTTTTCTTAAAGTCTTTTCCAGATCTTTTCTTGAGCTCTGCACTTATTGTTTCTCATTCTAATGCAATAATCCCTTTTAGAGTTTTTCAGCATACATTTTTCTCTTAGTTATCCTCAAATAATAATACCTGGCTCTTTTCGTCATTTCCATGGCAACTTAAAAGCCAGATGTCCGACTAAAAAATATTAGGGTCTCACGTAATGCTATGATTTTATTTATTCTACTCTGTTGGATCGCTTCAAAAGTGTCTTTATTTTTTGGCTTTCTGATGGTAAACAATTAACCCACCCTGCTTGTATCTGTTAATGCACATTAGCAACGCAAACTTTAGTGAGAGTTTCATAGCTTACCTCATTGAGAGTGGACCATATCTCCTTATTTCTGGATATAATATGGTAGTGGTAGACATCAAAGTTTTAGAATTTTCTGTGTAAGAAAAACCAGAGTGTTCTCAATGATTGCCTGAAATAGTGTCTCATCACCAGACCCAAAAACCTGTGTAAGAACACATATTCATCTAGAATTTACTGAGTGTTTATCACCTGCAAGTCTCCGTACTAGGCACTGAACATGTAATGAACTAAAACAACAGGGTCCCTGTCTTCCTTCATTTCATGTTCTAGTAAATGCAGTTTCCTCCCTGTACATCTTATAGATAGCATAAACTCTACAGCTGGGAAATTCAATGAACTATGTTCCCTGACACGTCCCTTCTAGACCTGCATCTCTTCCTGCTTTATTTGTTTTGGGAAACTATGCCACCATCCTTCTATCCGGTTTCCCAAGGCAATCCAGAGTTACCCTACTCTGACCCCTTCTTCTTTCTCCTTCATCAAAGCAATGCACAGGTTCTGTCAGAGCTAACTGCTCTTTATTGCCCCACTCTCCATCCTTCTCTCCATCCCTATCACACCCTTAATGCTTAGTAATTTTTTCCCCTGTTACGCTGCAATAGATCCAGTATCACTGCCTTATGAATCTATTCCCCATACTGCCGCCTGAGTGATATTTTAAGCATTAAAATGCTAGGGGGATTATGTCATTTCTCTGTAAAAAGTCTTTATTATAAGGATTCTACAATTGCCTTGGAAACAAAACCCAAACGTAACATGGTATGTACATGGAAGACCTTTGATAAGAGGGCCTGGGCCTAACTTTTTACAATGCCAATTCTTTCCACGTATCCTGCTATCTAGTTATAAGGATATAAAAAATGATATCACCTTTGATGCAAACCGTATTACTAGCCTTTTCCGCTGAACATATCCTTAAATATATCCACATCACCGGACCTATTTAGGTTTACATGCTTGAATAAGAAGCTATTATTTGTCAAGAAGTCATGTTGCATGCTACAAATTTGCTGATATACTGCTTTTTAAAAAATTCATATATATAGACAACTGACAATAATGTATAAATGCATCAAGTTAGCACAACTCTTTGTTTAAAAAAATGGATGTGTGTCTTGTAAACAGGTCAGTTCAGTGTTTCATAGGAGAAATAGGTAGTCAAGTTTGGAAAGTGAGATGAAGATTTTGAAATTATTTGGTATAAAAGAATGACACTGTGCTTTCGAGATTAATTGCTAGACATTTGAGTCCCAAGCTTCTGCTGGGGATGGTCGTAATTACCCAAGCTCTTGACTGTAGGTGAGACACCTGGAGCTATGCTTTAGCATATTGTGGGCCTGGGGAGAGTTGGTACCCATTCAATTAGCTGAAAGAACTAACAGCTCAGAACATGAGAATGGTAAAGGTGTGGGGAGTGGAAAATATAATGGGACATAAACTTCCATACCTGTTGCCACTGTTGAATTTCCCCATGCCCCAAACCAAACACCTGGCTTGCACAAGCCAATAACTTGGTCTTTAAGCAAAATCACAGTTCTGCTAATGGGATTGTGCCAGGGGAGAGAAATCCAAAAGACTTGGACAAATGACTCATGATTGAGGTAGAACAAAAAGAGAAAGAGAGAAAGATGAACCTGAAACTAATAAGCATTCTCAAAGATGTATCATTGAGATACCATGAAGATCTTTGGACCCTAAAGTCATGATTTCTGAATTAAAATATTCATTAGATGAATAAAACAACAAGTGTAATTTATACTGGCAATTGAATTCGAGATCTGGAAAATTAAATAAATCGAAGCACAACATGCCACAAGACAAAAGCACTTGGGTACAAAGATATGAGATGAAAAGCACACATTTAGGAAATTTGACCTACAAATACTGAGTCATCCAGGAGTAAAGAAGAAAAAGATGGAGATGTGATCACCAAACTTAAGGGGAAAGAACATTTCCCTGAACTGAAGATGTTAGTTTTGTGATTACAAGAATCAAGTATAAAAGACAAAAAAAAAAAGAAAACAAATAAGCAAATTCAAACAAAAATATACAATTTGACATATTCTCATTAAATTCCTGAATATTTAGCATAGGTGACTCTGTGGAGTCCTTCCTGGATGCCCCTTTTGAACTGGAGCACTCTAACCCCTACCCGCTGCCTTCCATATCCAATGACTCATTGATGTGGGTATGCCAAGGACCAGTTGTCTTTTCTCAATTTGTTAATTCAGACCCAGCTCCCACAAGATCAGAGGCAACCTCTGTTAAAGCTACTTCACACCTCAGCTCCTTCCTTTGGTCAGTCCTGCTTCTTCATCCCTCAAGGGCACTATTCCCAGGAGCGCACATCAGTATGATGCCTGCTCACAGATCCCCATCCCAGGGAACCTGACCAATGACTCTAAATACCCAGAAAAGAAAAAAAATGAATAAAATTTCCACAATCCAAATACTAAGCACAATACTTGCTCCCTAAACCTCTAAAGCTCAAGATAATTTCTGATTGAGACATTAGATTAGTGAAGTATATAGAAGATTGGACCAGCATTACACTTGTCTACAATTGAAAGTTACAACGTAGTGAAATTAAGTGTATAGAGATAAATGCCTACTGAAAACTAAAGATAGTGGCATAAAATCTACTGTGAGAATAGAGATCGAAGAAGCATCTGATCAATAAAATATTATTTATTTTGTTCAAAAATATTTTCATGGAAGTTCACATTGTATACTCCTCATATTGTCTTCCTGCTGGAAATGCTAGATAAACTTTGTAGATGGGTTTTTTTTTAAACCTATACTGGTATTTAACAGGGAGTTATGCATTCATGTCTTGTAATAACTAATCTATTTAATTCTTCCATCTCATATTTAATTTCTATTTTTTCCTTCCTACCTTACCTTCTTTCTTTCTTTCTTCTTGACTGAGTTAATTTTCTCTTCATTCTTTTACTCTCTCTGATAATCTGAAAAGTTTTTGTTTGTTTGTTTGTTTGTTTGCCCTCCCTCTGTAATTGTTGAAGTTATGGATATCTTACTCCTCTTGTCAGTGGCATTATTATGATTTCCTCCTACCGTAATGTCTGGTTTCCCTACTCCCTGCATTTCTTACAACTCTCACAGCTCTTAATTCTGATAATATGGTTAAATGAAGTGGAGCTCTCAAGACCTAAAGAAGTGAAACAAGAGGTCACGATAATGATGTAAGTGGGAATTTGTAATATTGCAAGGAGTATGAATTATTATTGGTGCAAAAATAGTGATATGTTGGAGTTAAGGTTTTTTTTGGGGGGGGGGCGTTAAGTTTTATAGTCTACATTTTTCTTTTTTGATCATAGCTCAGTAAAAGTAGAGCCTGGCATAAAAAAAATTGAGAAGGTATTTTTAAAATTAAGAAGCACTTTCTAAAATGTTCCTCTGATCAAAGAGGAAAACTAAGATATGAACAACCTAGACTAAAATGTTATATAATTTTCTAATATTATGTTATATAAGAAATTATATTATATAAGCAATCCCATGCAGCCTCTCTATTCACCTCATAGATTGTTTCTTTTGCTGAGAAGAAATTTTTTAGTTTGAGTCCATCTCATTTATTAATTCTTGGTTTAAATTCTTGCGCTATAGGAGTCTTATTAAGGAAGTTGGGGCCTAATCCCACATGATGGAGATTAGGGCCTACATTTTCTTCTATTAGATGCATACTCTCTGGTTTAATTCGTAGGTCCTTTGAATTGAGTTTTGTGCGTGGTGAGAGATGGGGGCTTAATTTCATTTTGTTGCATATGGATTTCCAGTTTTCCCAGCACCATTTGTTGAAGAGGCTATCTTTTCTCCAGTGCATATAAGATAATTGTAATTTTGTGGGTTAGTTTCTGTGTCCTCTATTCTGTACCATTAATCTTCCAGTCTGTTTTGGTGCCAATACCATGCTGTTTTTGTTACTAGTGCTCTGTAGTATAGTTTAAGGTCTGGTATAGTGATGTCACCTGCTTCACTCTTCCTGAAAAGGATTACTTTGGCTATTCTGGGTCTCTTATTTTTCCAGATGAATTCCATTGGACTTTTGATCAGAATTGCATAAATCTATATAGTGCTTTTGGTAGTATGGTCATTTTGATAATATTAATTCTGCCTATCCAAGAGCAAGGTAGATCTTTCCATCTTCTAAGGTCTTCTTTGATTTCTTTAGGGTTCTGTAGTTTTCATTGTATAGATCTTTTACCTCTTTTGGTAAATTGATTCCCAGGTATTTTATTTTATTTTTTTGAGACTATTGTAAATGGGGTAGTTTTCCTCATTTCCCTCTCAGAGGATTTGTCACTGATATACAGAAATGCCTTTGATTTATGGATGTTGATTTTATAACCTGATACTTTGCCGAATTCATTTATTAGTTCTAGAAGTTTTACTAGTGGAGCTTTTTGGGACTTCTAGGTCTAGAATCATATTGTCAGTAAATAGTGCTAATTTAAGTTCTTCTTTTCCTATACGTATTCCTCTAATTTCTTTTGTCTGTCTAATTGCTCTGGCCAATGTTTCAAGAACAATCTGTGAGGTGAATAGAGAGCCTATATCTTGGGAGCAAATTTTTACCCCTTACACATCAGATAGAGCACTAATCTTTAGGGTATATAAAGAACTCAAAAAGCTAAACACCAAAAAAAAAAAAAAAATCAATAAATGGGCCAATGACCTAAACAGACACTTCTCAGAAGAGGTTATACAACCAGTCAACAAATATATGAAAAAATGTTCCTATCTCTAGCAATTAGAGAAATGCAAATCAAAACTACTCTAAGATGTCATCTCATTCCAGTCAGAATGGGGCAGCTATTATGAAGACAAACAATAATAAGTGTTGGTGAGGATGTGGGGAAAAGACACATTCATATATTTCTGGTGGGACTGCAAATTGGTGCAGCCATTATGGAAAGCAGTATGGAGATTCCTTGGAAAACTTGGAATGGAACCACCATTTGACCCAGCTATCCCTCTCCTCAGACTATACTCAGAGGACTTAAAAACAGCATACTACAGGGACACAGCCACATCAATGTTTATAGCAGCACAATTCCCAATAGCTAAACTGTGGAGCCAACCTAAATACCCTTCAGTAGATGAATGAATTAAAAAATGTGGCATATATACACAATGGAATATTACTCAGAAATAAAAGAGGATAAAATCATGGCATTTGCAGGTAAATGGATGCAGTTGGAGAAGATAATGCTGAGTGAAGTTAGACAATCCCCCCAAAACAAATGGTGAATGTTTTCTCTGATATAAGGAGGCTGACTCATAGTGGGGTAGGGAGAAGGAGCATGGGAGGAATAAATGAACTCTAGATAGGGCAGAGGGGTGGGAGGGGAAGGGAGGGGTGCAGGGGGTTAGCAATGATGGTGGAATGTGATGGACATCATTATCCAAAGTACAGGTAAGAAGACATGAATTTGTGTGAACATACTTTATATACAAACAGAGATATGAAAAATTGTGTTCTATATGTGTAATAAGAATTGTGATACATTCCACTGTCATGTATTTAAAAAATAAAAGCAACTAAAACAAGAACAACGACAACAAAACAAATTATATTATATAAGCAATCCAATCACAATTCTGTGTGACTTCTTACACAGAAAAGTAACAACCTTAAATTATCTTATAGTTAAAAAAATAAGATTTTAAAATAAGTTTTAAAATTCTCAAACTCAAAAGTAGCAAAATAAAATAGGAATGCAGAAGAAGGAAATTAATAAAGATAAAAGCTAAAACTAGAAAACAAACATAAAAAGAAGTCAATGAAATCAAAATTAGTTGCTTTGAAAATTTTGATAAGCTAGATACAACCCTGTCAAGCCTGATTAAGGACAGAGATGATAAATAAAATAAACATAACCACAGATATAGAGAAAATAGGAAAGCTTACCAGTGGATACTACAGGCAACGGTATAGAATTAAGTGTGAAATCCTAGAACAATGGATGATTTCCTACCACAAATACAAACTCTTAAAATTAACTCAAGAAAAAAGAGATGGGAAACATGAATAGATCAAGTGCTGTCAAAAGAGATGGGAAGCAAAAGAATTCTCATTGAAAAAAGCACCAGGCCAAGGTTGTTTTATAGATGATACAGTATATAAAAAATTAACTCCAGCATTATATAAATTTTACTTGAACACAAAAAGGGAAGATATTAAAGTTATTTGGTAAATATAGTTCCTAAGGACAGTACAGAATTTGAATATCAGTTTCAATAAATACAGACAAAGTGCAGTTATGCAGTGCTCGACAACACGGTGTCAGTGATGGGCCACCTGTACAATGGGGTTCCAATGAGAGGACAATGATGCTGATGATTCCTATGGTTTGGTGATACAGCTGTCCTTACTCTGTAGGGAAATGCACTACTGACATGTTTGTGGTCATGCTGATGTAAATAAAATTTTGCTACTAACTGTTTTAAAGTGTAGGACATACAATTATGCACAGGACATAATGCTTGATATTGAAACTAAATGACTATGTTATTGGTTCATGTTTTTACTAGACTATACTTTTTGACATTATTTTACAGTGTACTACTGCTGTTTATAAAAATGTACTGCATCTCTTGATTGCATCAAAGGCCATTTCACCTGATTGACCTATACCATCTAGATCTGTGTAAGTAAGTACACTCTGTGATGTTCACAGGACCGAATCACCTAACAATGCCTTTCTCAGAACATACCCTGTCCTTAAGCTGTGAAACACTGTCTTCATGAATTAAACTCATCAGTGTATCGAAAGCATAGGGCATAACTAGTAGACAGGGTTTGTTACCAGAAAACAAGAATGTATCTCAATCATTAGAAACTCATACAAATTAACAAATATGTATAACTAATTGGGAAGGCTTTCAATTGGTTAGAATGGCATGATGGTGGTCAACTGATTCTTCGACTCTGTTTTCCAGTAGGTAGAAAATTGCAGGCAAAGCAAAGGTAGAGGGTGGACATTGGGGGCAAAAGAGACAGAGTCCTTTAGCCTTAGGAAAATGCATCGGCTATTTGTTCTTTTTTATTTAATTTGTAAGATGCCTGTTGAAGAGATACAGTTAAATAAATGTGACAAATATTTAAAGAGTAATAAATAGAGAATCTGTGATGAGTGCCTACTATGCTCTACACTCTTGGCTAGGTGCCATTTAATGGTTTAATCAGATCTGGGTTAATATGTGGAGCACTCACGTGCATGCTCATGTCAATAGAATCCCTTCTAGCAGCATTCATTGATTAAGGCACAAAACCCAACACATCATTTTAAAGGAACTTATGTAGGCATAAGCATCAAACATGATTACTGAAATTGATTGCAAATGAGCACTTCAAATACTGACAGATTTCATTCATGAGACAAGAGATAAGGCAATTTGAACTGATGCGTGAGTTCAGTGATCTTGACATTGCTTTATAAGCACACTAGAATGCCTTTGTGGGTTGTAACCTAAGAGGTTCAAATACCTACACTGCAAAGACATCCACTCTCACTTGAATTTCTGAGACTGCCTGAAGAGGGTACAAGTTTGCTGGTTGTGCCATCTCTGAGCAGAGACTCTTATAAGCTCTCAGTATCAGAGCAGATACTTCCTTTCCTAGCTAGCATAGCTCAATCTGGAGTTCTTTGGGGTCTTGGGGAGGGAGGCAAGCTATTTCCAAGAGGCAGGAGTAGACCTTTGGACATCTTTGTGTCACAAAGCATCCTCCATCTTCCTCCAGGGATACTCTCTGGTTCATTTGCCTTTGGCATAGCCTGAGAGTTGCTTTCAGGTTTTCTTCCTTCTGTTTGCCTGGAGAAAGGAGATTCTCTGGTACAGTTATGGGGCCTTGAAAACGTGATGCCTTCCTATGGGGAGGGATGCAATCTTTCTTGCACTGAAGAAAAGGAGCAGATCAGAGCTCTGGCTAAAAGATGTTGCTAAGGAAATTTAAACAAAGCAAACTCTGGACACCTCAGATGCAAGACTTTGTTACTTAACAAGTTGGAGTAATAGCTATAAGGTCAGTGACTGTAAGTCTATCCTATAAACAAGGATTATAAGATTTAAACAGGGGCTTTACCTCACAACAGTGATGTCAGCAGCCAATGGCAACAGCTACCCTGCCTTTCTGTTTCATCCTTAAAGTGACAGTATCCAACTTTCCACCCTGCATCTATCATAAAGACACATTGATTTCCTTTCTGGAGAAACACATATTTCTTTTCTCCTGCTAAAAAGATAAATCTGACAGATTTTAATCAAATGTAGTTGTTCACAACTACAGAAATGCACAAATAAAACAAAAATACAATGGCTTCTAAAGAAGAAGGAGTTTTTGTGGCCAGGTTTATTTGTAGACAACGTGTGTATCTGCATATGTGCATCCCCAGGAGCATATCCAGAAGCACACTCAGGCACACACACACTCAGGGGTGCACTGAGGCCTGAGACTCCATTGTTGTAATGTTCTCCATGATACTGTACTTGCATCCAGTGATATCATCAAATGTTGGCTTAATTAATATTTCTGCCAAAACTTGATGTTCTGGATTCTTTGTTGAACCTGAGATTCTGTAATATTAGGGCTTGGTCTTTAAAATGAAGTCTTTCCCAAGATGAAACTTGGCTTTCAGAGAAAGCATCATGTGAGATAGAACATTGAACACGAAGACTCATCATGTCCCTTATCCAACACGCTCTCATAACTATGTTTTTGTTTCGTACTTGGCTATGATTTAGTCAAGTGTGTTAGAAAGCACTTGCATTATTTCATGGAGTGATTCTGAGTAGCTCTTGTTATTCTTTTCAACATGTCTAAGGAGAGCCAAGATGTTTTTCTTCTGAATTTAGATAGACATTTAAACTGATTTTTCTTAAGATGATATTAAAAGTCTGTGGCAGAGAGACTTAAAATCAACAAGGCTTGATGCTTTTTTACATCTCATTCATTGATGAGTTTGGTTCTTCTCATTATAGGTTGTGCATGAGCTGATTTTTGATGGGAATTTGTGAAATATTCAAGTCCTTTGCATGTTTTGTCTCTTCTTCTAGGTGTAGGTATGACTGACTGCATTTTCATTAGAGTGGAGGATCAGATGCCTCTTGGTCACACCGTGTGTAAAATTTCCTGCCCAAATACCTCCAAAAAAAAAAAAAAAAAAACCTAATTTCAGCTAATTTTTTGAGGTAAAAAAATAATTCTCACCATGAGGGAAGTACAGCTATATTTTTTAATTGACCAATCCTTCCTTAAGTGGTTCATCTTTTCAAAATACGTTTTTTCATTTTATCCTCATAAATTTTAATATAATATTAAGTTATATGATTCAAGAAGAAGTGTATGTTAGAAAGAAAAGTATTGGGAGGAAAGTTATCTTAATAGATGTGTAGAAACTTAATACAGATATGCATATCTACCAGTTCATTTCAATGGGTAAAAACAGGGAACTCTTTTTTTTTAAAATGTGAGTCTAAAAAGTACAAAGATCTTTTGTATGATAACATGCCCTCTGTGCAAATTGTGCAGTGCATTATTGAGTTAATTTTGATATTTACTTGTTTTTTGAGAATGAGCTCACAACTGTAATATTTGTCCCCAATCTTGGAGATATTTATTCTGAGAAGCACAGGGTAGGATATGGGAAAGAACATAGTGTGACCAAATCAGAAGTTACCTCAGCAGAACAGCATTAGAAGAGGTTGATGTATAAATTTTAAGAGGAATAAATTAACCTCTTAGAGTAAAAAGTAAGAAAAGGAAGCCAATACGAGTGGGTGAGTTCATTCACTTGAATATTATGGTGTCTTCATTTAGCCCCAACCATGAAATTAGTGGTTAAAAATTATCTCAGGTTGGGGCTATGGCTCAGTGTTAGCGCATTTGCCTGGCATGTGTGAGGCACTGGGTTCGATTCTCAGCACCACATATAATTAAATAAAATAAAAGTCTATTAACAGCTAAAAAATACGTTTAAAAAATTGTGTCAATTTTCATCTTGTTTTGGTGTTATTTGACAATTTAACCCAAAATGCAAGACCTTGCTGACTCAGGAAATATATGATGCTTTCCTAAAAGAATATTTGGATGCTCCAAACTATAGCTGCTAGAAGACATGAAGGCAAGCACAAAATATTATCTGGATCATGATTTATACATGCTGAACAGACAATAAACTCACCACACTCCTTTTCCCCCAAAGAAAGTGCTCCCAGCTAGCTATAACTTTAGAAAGTATTTTGAAGCAATAGTTCTCAAAGTTACAGAGGTTTTTCTTATTTACAAAAGAAGCAATTCATTTTGTAGGACATTTCAAACTGGCAAATGTCCAACAACAATTTTGACCAAAGCTTGGTGTAAAAGGTATTGCAAAACATAAAGCGAGAGAATATTTAGGAAAGATGGGAACAAAAAGGAAAATTATTCATCCTTCCATATGGCTTTTTAAAGCTATTTACAATTATGCACCGTTTATAGTAGTTTCTATAAAATTTTCTCCATTGAGAAGGCAGAAGACTGAATAAGTTTGTGAATGCATCACAAAAGAAAGAGAAGGGATTCAGAACGACAATGGAATTTAGTTGATTGTTTGAGAATTCACAGTGTGATAATGACACTGTTAACCAGGAGAATGGAGAATGTGATCTCATTTACTTTTCCAGAAAGGGATTTTTAAGAACTTAACTGAAAATTAAAGTTGCTAGTGACAGTGTGAAAAGTAAACAATAACAATCCTACCACAATTATGCATCTGATTGAAATAGGTGCAATGTATCAGAAGTCTTAAAAACCAGGGTTTCCTTCACTCTTTCCTGCATGGAAATGTGTGGGACAGAAAGGAGGAAGTATGGGATTTTGCAAGATGTATTTCCACAGCTTTATGTAAGGCACAATTTAGAGCATGCATCATGCCACCAATTCTTATCCTGGATATCTTATGACCAAACTCTAAAAAGATTGCTAGTCATTTAGAGGCTAAATGTGATTCTTGGAGATTTCATAGTTCATCCCAGAGCAGACAAGTAAGGACTTTCTTACACAATTCCAACTAGGTATTGAGACATTTTATTCACTGAATCATAGACATTCACTGACAAACTCATTCCTCCAACATCATCACCACTTGACAAGTCCTCATCTTCTGTTTTAAAGAAGGTGAAATTTTCTTAACTTCCATTTTCTTAACTTTTCATTAGTCTTGAAGATAATCCTTGGGATGCTTTCAAAAGTCTCCATAGATCCCTAAAATTGGGAAGTCAAATTATGGCATTTCCTAACTTTGGGCATAGAATGACCCTCAGTTTAGGTAATTAGCAAGTATTCAACCTCAGAGAGGTTACTAATACTTTTAAGACTTAATTTTATCACATAGAAAATAGAAGAGCAGTGTCTAGCTCACAGAGATGCATTAAAGGACCAGGGTAGAAAAGCTTACTAAATAGTAGTGAGCTAAAAGCAGGTGGAAAGAAGCTGGAGACAAGACTTTACCTGTAGCTTTTTTGACTGCTCTCTGTATCATTCTTAACCTTTGCTTTCTGCTGATCTTATCCACAAGACATGAATGTTTGCCAGATTCTTGTGATTGTTTCTCTCTCTTCTCTTCTCTTCTCTTCTCTTCTCTTCTCTTCTCTTCTCTTCTCTTCTCTTCTCTTCTCTTCTCTTCTTCTTCTCTCTCTCTCTCTCTCTCTCTCTCTCTCTCTCTCTCTCTCTTTTCCCCCAACACATTCCCTGCTCATCTTGTTACCGATCATTCTGAGTTTGGAACCTCAGAACTTTAAGAAATTAAATCTTCTCTGAAGAAGTGTGACATCTATAATACAAGAAGACATTCAGGCCAGTTCTATTTACTAAAATTCTGTCCCAAAGACCTGAAATAGTTCATCCCCTGTCCACAGCACCCAGCCTTCCTCAAGATTAGTCACTTGTCTGACTCACTATGTAGCTAGTAATTCAGAGATAATCATGTTACCAAGATGCCATTTAATCTGTGTTTGGCATATCTCAAGTTTTCATCTTCATTAATTAAGCCATCAAAGTTTCCTTGGGCCTGACTGGTATTGGGCATAGCAGTGAGTCACCCGGGGAGGGGAGGGGGTGTTTGCAGTTTGCATGGGAGCCTCTGGTTTGCCAGATGGCAGATGTTAATCTTCTGGCTTCAGGGGTGTGAGGGGACTAAGCTTGCCTGGCTCCCAGCCAATGGGGCTCACTGTCCCCTCTGATTATACAAGGGTCTTGTGGCATGATCTGCTTTCTTCTGCCAGCAGACATGAAGGCATGGAGTTTGGGGGATGGATGCCTGTTGAAAGGAAGGAAAAGTTTTCTGGCTTTTTTACTAAAAGGATTCCTCACTGTGTGTCCTTGCACCCTCTGGTCCACGTCATTGAATCATAAGATTACCATGGATGGTAATGTGGTATAGCTCCCAAGAATGTGAGCCAAAGAGTCAGAGAAACTTGACCCTGAATCCTGACTCAAGCTCTTAACTAATGTTTTAGTACTTTTCTGTTACTGTAACAAAATACCCAAGGTGGGTACTGATCACGAAAAGAGGTTTATTTAGCTCACAGTTTGGGAGGCCAAAAGTCTAAACAGTATAGTGCCAGCTCTAGTGAAAGCTCCCTGTCTGTGTCACCTGATGGCAGCTGGCATCACGGTAGTGTGAATGCTATGTGGTAAAGACCATATTGCCAGACATGAAATCAGAGAGAGGAACAGGGCCAGTTTCAACCTCCCAGTCTTAACAGTCCACCACCTCCCCAAATTGCCACACTGAGGACCAAGCTCCCACTACTTCATTGTCCTTGGAAGTGTAGAATTTCATTCAACCCTTGGTTGACATGTGCCAAACACATCCAAACCATGGGGATTAGCTATGAGAAATGAAGTGTGCCATTTAACCTCTTCCAACCTCAGTTTCTCCCATTCGTATGCTATGAACCTGATCCTGTCGCCATGGTGTGTGCACCAAACAGGGAAGCCAGAGGAAGATCAACCGAATTCCACCAGCTGACTCTGCTGTTGGTGGGAGCCCAGAGAAACTCTCAGAGAGAGCTCCCAAGGGGCTGGAGGGGGATATGTACCCCAGTGTCACTGGGGTCTTGGGGATCCTAGTGGCAGAGCCACACAATAATAGCACTATTGCTTATGGTTGGAGGAGACAGATGGAAGTGGGGAGGCCATAAAGGGTGATAATGAGATGAAGGCCTTGGATGAACGGGTGGTGACAGCCTGCCGAGTTGACTCGGTGAGTGTGACTTCCTCAATGTCCTAAAAGAAGAAGTTCAACAAAGCAGTGGGGGAAAGGGGGAGAATCTAATTCATAGTCATTCTGCAGGGGCTTTGGCCTCAGGGCAGGAGGGCCCGTGGGGCTGTGGAATGTGCTTTCTCTCTCTTTATCTTCAGGCAGGAAGAAGTCTTAGGGAAAATGTGAGACTGGAATGAAACAGAATGGCCTGAGATATGCATTTGGTCCCATCTGAACGCTCATCTCTCAGGCTCCGGTTGCCTGAAGGCACTGCCCTCATTTCCCCCATTTCTCACTGCAGACCCAACTCTTGTGGCTTGTTCACTGTGGAACCTGGAGAAGGTGTGGCACTTATTCTTGTTAAACCAGTTGAGAATTTCCTGGATTCCCAACCCTTTGGCCCTGTATAGAAGGGCAGCCACTCTCGCAATCAATGAGACCTTTGTATACAGCAGGGCAGGATATTCCTGTGTAAGAAAGGACCACAGGGGGACTCCTGCCAGTTTTCTAAAGTCTGAGAACAAAACATGTAATGGGGCACACTTTGCAGTAACTTTCAGTTAATTTATGGTTTTAAATCTGAACATGGATTTATTGGAATGATCTGATTGTCACCACTGATCATAAATTACCACCAAGTACAATGAAGCAGAAAAAGAAATGATTTCCCTCTTGAATGACATCATTCAGACGAGTCTTGCCTTATTCAAATCTGGGTGTCAATTTCCTTTAAAGACAATGAATTAGACAGGCAAAAAGAAAGCTCAGTCTGAAGAGGGTTTGTCTATTATTTGCTTCTGTTTTTTGGAAGTTAAATTCTTGAGATCACATTGAAGATAAAAATTAGCTGGACATCTCTGGCATAAGAGAGGCTATACCTATGTCACATTAACATTTATCACTACCATCTTCTTCTATGTATTTTCTTCCCTTCTACCTTTTCCTACTTTTTGGTTGGCTAATCAAGTGCCTAATCCATTTGAAGACAGTGATTGGTTCAGAGACGGGTATATAATCCAGGCTATAACAATCCAGGGTTTCTAGCAGATACTGGTTGGACATAGAAAGAAGTGCACTCATTTCTAGAATAGCCACATGTAAACCAATGACTGCTGGTGAAGGGAGCCTGACCAAGGAGGAAGTCATTGAAGAGAAAAATCAGAGGAGCAGGGAGCAGGAACAATAGTTAGACGGACAAGATGACTGTCCAAATGCCTACATCCAGCCATGCCTGAAACCCGTGCTCTCTAGACTCTTCTTATGGGAGCTGATCTCTCTCTCTTTTTGGTGTAGCTAGAATGAATTGCCTTTTTGTCCCTCACAAACCCAAAGATTTCTGAGTGATTTGCAAAACAAAGATGCCAAATATTGCCACACTGGGGAACATGCTCTCATTTATCAAACATTTAGTACCAGCTTACTTTCTGGCAGAAAGAGTTTTTCATAGCAGAATCCTATGACTCATTTGAACTATTTCAAATAAAGAGAACAAGTCTGTGTGTTAGTTCAAGGATATTTGCCATATCATTGGATATGTGAATAAGTTTGTATGAGTGTATGTGTGTGTGTACACGTGTGTGTGTACATGTGCTTTCACTTCAATAACTAAATAGTAACTTGACCATATGTTGAAGCATCTGGATCATATGCTGCAACTAGATGGAAATTCACAAATTCTATGCCAACACTTTTATTTGTGACTACATTTGCATGAGGGAGTAAAGAACTTTAATGGCTTGGGCTAGAACTGGGGATGTGGCTCAGTGGTATGGTGCTTACTTTGCATGTACAAGGCACTGGGTTCAATTCCCAGTACTGCCAAATAAATAAATAAATAAATAATGACACAGTCTTATATTCTTTGTGACTTGGGGAAATTTGCATAGCTTCTCTGTGTTTTCAGTTTTTATTTGTAAAGTGGAGATAACAGTGTCTAACAGTGCAAGTAAAACCTAATACATGTAAGGTGCCTAGAATAGTGGCTGGCAGATAATAAAATTGCTCAGTAAGTAAGAGCTGTTGCTATTATTTGTGCTGTTATTAATGTCATTATTTTTATTATCAGGAAGGAAACCTCACCAGTAGTTTGAATAACTTTTATGCACATGGTGCTTTATTTACTGTTTATATAGTACTTTCACATTTACTCGCATCATCCAATTAGTGATTCTACCATGCCACACAATATTCATATCAAATTTTGGCTAAATTAAAGTTAAAAAGAGCAATTATTTTTCCAAAGATTTATATGATATTGGACCGCATTTGCTGAATCCAGTATCACATCTGATTGACTGGGAAACACCAACATTTGTTTCTGTAGAAGAGTTAAAAAAATATATATATATGCATATATATATATATATATATATATATATATATATATTAAAAAATTTAAAAAATATATCTTTAGAAAATATATTACCATGTGTATGGTAATATTATATATTACATATATTATATACATATATTATTACATATATTATATACACATATATATATATATTAATAGAGGTTTAACTCAAGGGCACTTAACCACTCCCTAACCCTTTTAAAAATTTTATTTTAAGTCAGGGTCTCACTAAATTGCTGATGGTGGCCTCAATCTTGCAATCCTCCTGTGTCGCCTCTCGAGTTGCTGGGATTATAGGCATGTGCCAAAATATTTTTTAAGCCAAGTGTGGTCTGGTCTTAAATGTCTTTAATCAAGATTGGGGGCATAAATACTTAAAACTTTGGTTACGGCTGTTAAACTTGTGAAAAGATCTGATCATGGGAGATGAAATATTATTTTGACAAGAATTTCTTTCTCTTCCTTAACATATCATTTGATATCAAAAAGAAAAGTCTGAAGCAAATTAATTTTTTTACGTCATTGCTCATTTAGAGTACTTTTAAAGTTGGACCTCCTGGAAGATTTTGTGTGTTTTATGTTACTAACATCAACAGATTGTTGAGCTTGACACATCTGAAAGCTTTCTTCATGGATTTTTTTTCACAAAGGCATACATTCACAATGCTAAGACATGCACTCAAACTAAAAATTAGTTTCTTTCTTCTTTCTTTTCTTTTCTTTCTCTCTCTCTTTCTTTCTTTCTCTCTTTCTCTCTCTCTCTCTTTCTTTCTTTCTTTTTTCTTTCTTTCACTTTGTCCCCACCCCCATGGGAAAATACTTTTGAATCAACAATTAAGATCCTCAGTGATATTAAGGAGAAGCAATACTCTTGATCTTATATGAATTTCTGGAATAAGGCAAACACTGGAGTTACTAATTTATCAAAGTTTGCTGGCAATGTATCCTTTAATTTTGGATCTGGATGTTATTTTATCCAATACATGAAAATTTACCTTTTTTAAAAATCAACTGTTCCTGGGACAAGGATGATGAAAGAGTAAACATAAATTTAATTCTATAAGTGTAAGTTTTAGTAGTTTCTTTTGCATAATAAAACAAAAACAAACTAAAAGCATATTTAGATTTTTTCTTCTTTGACTGAGCACCTGGTAGAAGTTGAAAAATACTTCTGAAATTTTCTTTTTTTTTTTCCTTAGGTTTCTATTCCTAAGTGACTTCTGGTTGCAACTTAAAAAAAAAAAATCAAGAAGTGTTTTTCATCTTGCATCATTGATCGACTGATCTATTCCCCTCCTAGATGCTTTGATTCATGAAGAGTACTTAGTTTTACATTCTTCAATGGGCATCAAGGTGAATGACAAATTCTAGACTTACATATTGACTTCTAAGTAAGGATATTGACATCAATCATTATACAAAGATGAACTATAATTTTTAGGTTTTATGAATATTGAATGCATTTTAAAAAGTGAAACCAAGTTCTCCTAGTACTTAAACAATTGATCTAAACACATGAATTAGATGCCCTTAGAAGCTGCATTAAAATACACTACAGAATTGGTAATACGCAGAAGAGGAGTGTTAGTGTTGGTGGTGAATCTGTTCAGGGAAAGGAGGTACAGGGAAAGTGAGCTTCACATTTTTATCAATGCATTTCAGGTACCTTAGTTCCAGCCTTCCAGAAGGGATGCCCAAATAAAATTTAGACACCAAACATTATCCACAGAGTTCAGGGGGGTAATACACATACAGCCCAATACCCTGTACAGAGAAAGCATCTGGATATTCCTAGGTCTCTCTTACCTGTGGGATATGTAAAATCAAATTAGCATCAACAAGTCTGAAGAATCTCCCATGGTCACCAACAGGCTCCCTGATGCATGCCCTGGCCCCTGCCTTCACTCTATCTGGGCTCCATTGGCTTCAGGAGTTCTCTACCGTAGTTCCCAAAGGGGAGTCAGGGTGACTGTGAGGTCCGTGGTGGAGTGTGTGGGGCAGATCCCTCTGTCTGTGTGTCACATTTCATCACTTCTGCCTGCAGGCAGCTCAATTTGGACCCAAGGCTTACAATGGCTTTCATCCAAATAGCCTCCAGGAGGGACATCCTGCAGTTACTTTCTTCATAGAGCATCAGACTAATTTTTTGGCACTGCTTGGGAAAACCATAGTGTCCTCTGCCATCCACCTGGCGTCACGTGTTTATGGAAGCCTGTGCTGCTCTACGATCCTTCTCCTTCAGGCCAAGCCCCCCAAAATGTGGACATAAACCCATGCAAATAAGTGCTTTGAGGGTCGTAGTGTAGAAGGGCAGGGTTTGTAGCCCCTAAGTCTGAGCACATTGTTTCATAACTGTTCCTATATTTCATTTTAATGAATCACTTTGGATGGTGATTTAAGCTTACAGTGATGTTTGGGTCTCAATAGGTTAAATAGATCCAGAAGTTTTCATGCAAGCTTCTTTTGCAGTTCTGACTATATAGAATTTTTAAGAAATTTATTACCTAGACGTGGTAGTGCAGATAGAGAAACCATCACACAAAATGAAGAGGAACTGAAGAAAATCTATGAAAGACCAAAATAAGTTTGCCGTGATGGTTTTGGGGAATGGTTCTGATATTGAGAAGCGTGGGGGAATTCAGTAGTCAGTGACTTCTGCATGATATTTGCATGCAGAGAACTTTAAAAAGGTTACGTTTCTTTTCCATGTTCATATTTACTTTGTGTTAAGGTTATAGGATCTCTGTTGGCGATGTTGCTGATGCTATTTTTGCAAACTCAAAATCAGTGTTCAAGTGGAATGGGATGGAAATTTTGAACTCCAGCAACAATAAATATATTTTATGTTCCTATAACATTCAAGCTGCACTATGTCTAAGAGTCAGTGAAAGTTGTTTTTACCTTGAACTCTGGAAGCAAGAAAGAAACTTTTGTTTAACAATTTCAGAGATTTTGTCTTTGCATTTACTGCAAAGTCAAATGTAGATATAATCCACTTTAAGTGGTTTTGGCAAAATACCAAGTATGCCTGTTTTTTGATAAGGGGAGAAAGCACAAAACTTTTCGTGAACACACATTTTACCTGTGTTACAGATATAAGCCTGATGTCCATGCAGCCTTTGATCCAGTGGACCTATTAAATACAGTCCTGCACAGGAAGTAGGTGGTTGGTATGAAACTCAAGACATCTTTCTGATTCATGTTAATAATGTCTGATTCTGAATTTATAGAGTATCACATAAAAGGACCCTGTTTATATATTCTTTATTCCTGTCTTCTCAAGATGTAGAACTTTATACAATGTTTTGAAAGAAATGGTCTGAGGGTATTCAAGATCGATCAAACAAAAATCATTTATTAGGTGTTTTACTGTGTTCCCTCTAGGATTCCTTTACAAAGATATTTGGCAATGGGACAACTGTATGTGTATCTCTCTTTTTATCCATCCATCTATCCATCCATCTACCCACCCACCATGTATGTATGTGCTTTTCGTGTATCTGTTTATGTTTTTGACTCACCATGGTTTGATATGCTTAAAGACTATAAGCTCCCTGAAGGGCAGGGCTGTGCTCCACTGCTGTTTTTGCTAACCCTGTAACACCTAGAGGAAGGCTCTCAAGAAAGAAAGCATCAGCTTATAATCATATCAACATTAGATTCCTGAAGATGTCTGTCCTCTGACCTGTGGTTTGTATACTTATCTGTTTGGGTGGATTGGGTGGGTCTCAGGCATTGTTGTACAGATGCTGAATTTGAGCCTCATAGACAGTGAGCGATTTACGATTCCCTCTGCGTCTGTCGCCCCATCCATTTCCTGCATCCCACAGCTGGACACTTAATGTTGAGAGGAAGCGGTGTCATCACCCTGCAAGTCTGGCAGAGCGAAGTGCTGCTGACAGACGGTATGTTTGGATTCGTGGGTTGGGTAAGCAACACTGAACAGAAGTCTTCCCATGGAGCACAGGACTTCTCCATCACCACTGGTACCTGGCCTGTGGGACTAGAGGGTGTATCACACTTCATTGGACACAACGGAGAGCAAACCTCAGTGGGATTGACAATGAGGTTTCCAAATGAACAGCAGTGAACACCATGGTGCCTTCAGCGTATCTAAGTTTTTAAATTTGGTTCAGCCCTAAAGTTGCTGGAGCCATCTTTGCCTAACTTTCACCTGATCCTGGGCATTGGAGATAGCGGAAAGTTGCATGGAAAAGGGACCAACTATGACAAACTTGACTCACTGGACACATGCTATCTTTGTCTGACAACTCATAACAACTTTCCTGTCTCCAAGAGTCACAGTGGGAAGCTTAACATTTACCTCAAGTACCACCACACATATTCTGGGATGGACATTTTTTTTTTTAGAAAGAGAGAGAGAGAGAGAGAATTTTAATATTTATTTTTTAGTTTTCAGCAGACACAACATCTTTGTTTGTATGTGGTGCTGAGGATCGAACCCGGGTTGCACACATGCCAGGTGAGCACGCTACCACTTGAGCCACATCCCCAGCCTGGACATTTTAATGGTTTGGCTTGTCCTTGGCATTGTGCTATGTGCTGATACCATCTCATCTGCTTCAACAAGCAGTTTAATGTGCACATACTACATGCCAAGTGATTGTGCAGATGCTGAGAAGAGAGTGGAATGTGAGACAGGCACAATCTCAGGCCCTGAGTAATGAGGGCAGATGACAAGAAGGGAATGACCCTGTCATTAATGTGATGAAAGAATGGTCCCCTGAGACAAAAATAGCTTTTTTAGAGGGTTAAGCCTTCTAGAACTTTCTGGTTTCCTTAGATTGCTCAAAGTCCTTTGTGCTTTTACAGGTTGTTTCTGGGCTTGGGAGTTCTGAAATATTGTGAAAGCAATCTTGAAGAGGGTATGGCAGGTACTGTGCTGAAATCTAGATACCAATCAAAGGAAGGTCTTATACTAGAGCCTTCCTTAATTCAGATATTTTGAGGATATAACTTGTGTCACATATATGATCATCTACATTATATTAATATAATACTAGTATGTGAACATTTTATCATGTTTAAAAATGATTCAGCTAGAGACTGGGGTTATGACTCAGTGGTAGAGCACTTGCCTCACATGTGCAAGGCACTGGGTTTGATCCTCAGACCACTAAAAATAAATAAATAAATAAATAAATAAATAAATAAAATAAACGCAATGTGTTCATCTACAACTAAAAAAATATTTTAAAAAAATGATCCAGTTTCTTGGGATGCCAGGGCCAGAGGATGGCAAGTTCAAGGCCAACCTGGGCAACTCAGTGAAAACTTGTCTAAAAATGAAAATTACAAAGGACTCGGGAGGTAGAGCACCCTTGGGTTCAATCCCCAGTACTATAAAAAATAAAAAGGGGGAAAAAGGTTTTGTTTTATGTCTCAAATAACTTTTTAAAGTCTAAAAGCCATCTATGAGGAAAAAACAAAAACAAAAAACAGCTTTTAAAGCAAAATGGAGTCCTATTTGGTACAGTCATGTATTTAAAGATGAGGTGGTACATTTTAAATGCCCCATACCCAGTGGTCTCCATCAAGTATCTCCTTTTGTAGAGCTATTTAACTCTTTTGGAATTTCTTTGCACCATTTTCAAATGCTCTCAAACTTAATTGCTATGCAACATTATTAGGCAGACTTAGTGTTCAGCTACCTTCCAGGGATTAGTCCACATTCCTTTCAATAATGTGAAAGCAGGAAAATGAGCAACACCCAATTGGCTCAAAAGCACATGCTGGGAGAAAGAGATGGAGTGTTCCTCGTCCCACCAGCCTGGCAGCTTAGTTTGCAGTGATGAGCTGGAGAAGACGACTGTGCAAGAGAAGTGAAAACAACAGCACTGGCTAGTGGGTACTGAGTGTGTCAGGAAACCAGAGACCTGGTTTATATAACTCAATCCACTGAACATCTACTGAAGCAGATGCTCATGTGCCAATTTTACAGGGGCAAAACTGAGTCTTGGCATTCATGCCCACTTGCTCTCCATCACAGAGTCAGTACTAGATAAACTGGGGTTTGAACCCAGATCCATCTAATTCTATACTCAGGCTGTTAGTTTCCACATGAGACTAGATTCAGACCTTCTTGCCAGTATTCCTTTCTAAGGGCAAGGTAAGTGTGCTCAACTCTCTTCAGTCTATAATGATATACACAGAGCTGGTATCACTTTAACATTATCCATTAGTACTCTGGGAATTCTGGAGTGTCAAACAATTGCAAAAGGTACATACAATGTTGCATAAATATCACCAATATGGTAGACCACGTGATCTGTGTTTGGGCTGGTGGCAGGATGCAGAGGGAAGAACATGGGTGTGAGGCTGATCTGGCCTGGGCTGGAGACATGGTCCCACACGGGCGGCTGAGTGAGCATGACCTGTCTCTTTCCCTCCCCAGTTCCAGTTTCCCCACCTACGAAGTGGGACTGTACATATCTAACTTGAAGGGATGTTAGGATAACTGGAAGTCATAAATCACAAATGTCTGTGTAGTGTAATAAAGTTGCTAATTGCCTCCCACTCAATAAATGGTTGGAAAACTCCTTGGTAGTAACAATGCTTTTACTTTCCTGCTTAGCAACCATCCACCTGAGCCTTTCATGCTTATGGAATGAAACCAACCTAGTGGCCCTGCCTGAACTGATCTGCCCACATCATCAGCCCCATCTCAGCCACTCTCCCTTTCACTGTTTTTTTTTTCTCATTCTTCACACAGGCCAAATGTTACCCTTCAGCCCCAGGATCTTTGAACATGATTCTTTGGCTCAAAAATCCTGTTTTACCCTCTACTGTTTGTCATCTTTGAGGTCTCAGCATAAATATCAGTGACCCAGAGAACCATCTTTGAAATCCCCAAATGTCAGACGTCCAGCTTACATTTTCCCAGAGTGCCTTCCCACTGGGGAAACACCTCTTAGTGGTAATTATGTACTTACTTCACATTAATTGTTTAACATCTGTCTCCATCACCAGCATGTAACCTCAAGAGGGGAAGGGGTTGTGTCTGCTGCAGCCACGTCCCATCTATAGTTTGTGATTTGAGGCATCATTAGCTGGTATTCTAAATAATCACTTCATGAATAAACAAGTTGAGAAAGGATGACCTTATTTCAAAGAGTCCCCATTATGTTTCCTTATCTTAGTTTGTTAAAAGAAGACCATGTGATGTGATCCACCAAGGCATTGACCAAAGTCCCAGGAATCTGTCCAAAGGCATGCCCCTTTTACCCCCTGATGAGAACAAAACTTCCTTGGGGACCATTCATCACCTGTGATGCGGCAGCCTTGTGTACCCCTTGAGCCTCATCCACTGACCAGAGTGACACACTGGATGAGAAAAAGATATCACCTCCCTGAAACAGATGCTTCATTTTATGATGGAAACGGAGAAACCGGAGCCTGCAGGTGCCGGGCTGACACGTGCTCTGTGGAGAATCATTAGAGTCTCTTTAGAGAACCGGGTTTACTCTGTGTTTAATCAGCCCCAGGCAGAAGAAATGGCTTCATTTCAGCTGACGAGAGCCAGATCACAAAAGCAAGATAGATGGCCAATAGGCCTCATCACTGTAAGCATATTGTCTTGATTTGAAGGAACACCCATGCTAATCAAGAGGGAGAGCGCGACTCAGCTAGCATTGACGATCAGTGGGTTTAACTTGCTGAACGCCTGTTAAGGAAAAGCTCCTGCTCGTTTTCTTAATTAATATTTTAAGGAAAGTGAGAACCATAAAACACATTCCTCAATCAGTTCAGAAGTTCTTTGGTGTGGGATTCAAACCCCTTAAGGAAGGACTTTCCACACCCGAAGTCTAAATCTCCACCCATAAAAAATATTAGGAAGGGTCATCTGTTCACTGTTTTGTGGGTGTTTGTTTCTTTTGGTCCAGGGGATCAAACTCAGAGGCATTCAACCACTGAGCCACATCCCTAGCCATAATTTATTTATTTATTATTTAGAGACAGGATTTTGCTGAGTTGCTTAGAACTTTGCCATTGCTGAGGCTGGCTTTGAACTTGCGATCCTCCTGCCTCAGCCTCCCAAGCCACTGGGATTACAGGTGTGTGCCACGGCACCCTGCCATCCATTTATTCTTGATGCTTTTAATACACATTCTGTTTGCTAGTTGACCTGGAAATAGCCCCAGATAGAGAGGATGTCATGTCTTATGTGGTCTTTGCTGGGCCTTTAGAGGTCCTCATGGTAGCCCAATCCTCTACTTGGGTTCCCGGGCACCCCACCAGCTCCAGTTTTATTGAGGTATATTATGAGCCTGCTGCATGTTAGATCTCCCAAAATTATGTATCATGCATAACTGAAAATCTGTACCCTTTGACACCTCTCTGTGTCACCTTCTCTCCAGCCCCTGGAACCTCCCTCTACTCCCTGATACTCTGCTTGCTTTTGGTCTGCCAGAACAGTCCTTGGTGAAATATTGTAAAATGGATATTTGGTTCAGTGGCAGTTAGCTTCCCAATTGCCAAAAATTGCCAGAAAAAAAAAATTGGAAGCCTGTGTGAGAGCAATAACATATCTGAACTCAGCATCCTTGCCAAATCCCTCTTATTTGAAGTAAAAGCAGATAATGAGTAGTTTGGTACTTACAAACAAGTGGATGCTTTAGAGTCATTTGGTATGTGTCACAGCCATGTTTTCATTACATCCCCTGAGCATTAGCACAAAGAGCTTTAACAGCCCTCCCCACCCCAATGACTCTTTTCCAGATGTTCTGAAACAACATCAAGTGACCCAGTTTACCCCTGAGAGGTTTATAAAGGTGCATTTATGGAGAGACTGGCTGAGCGAGGCTGAGATATTCCCTTGACGGCTTAGTTCCTAGATAATCTCCCTGAACACGGTATCGAATCTTACTTTACCTAAGGCACATTGAAGACGGTTTTCAGAAAACGATATGCTAAATGCTCCCAAAGTGAAGAAGAAACTTAAGAAGCTTAACAATGGATGTAGAAATATTATCATCAGCTATCGGAGTAATAGTATCCAGTCATTCCCCACCTACAGGCACAGGATGCAGGCTTAAGCGGATGAAGAAAACCCTGTAGAAGTGTGGGGACTTAGAGTGTTTAAATATCAGCAAGTGGAGGGGAAGGACTTTGTTTGCATTAAACCTGAACACGTGTCATTCCCTCTTTGTGCTGAATAGGATGAAGCAGAGTGACAACAGCAAAACCGAATATGCCCCAGAGGCATGCCAAAGTTTTACAGACCTTCCTTGGGAAGCAACACCAAGGAAGCAAGAGAAGTCACCATTTGTGGATAGGGGATCATTTTGTTTTTTGCATAGGGTAGCAAATACCAGCGTGGTCCCTAAGATTGGAACTCAGTTCTCAGCTTGTACAATGGAAATGAGCCATATCTCTAGGGGAAACAATATGTTACCTTATATCCAGTCACATGAAAAGAATGACCCATTCCCACCAAATGTGGGCATCAGGCAACATGTCAAAATCTGGCAAGAAGGTGGGCTAATTCTTCCGCAGCACATCTGTTATGTGTGGATGTTCAGTGGAAGAAGTGCCCCCCCCCCCCGACCGGCCTCCAAAGTAAGCAACATGCCGGAGCCTTGATGTGAAAATTGCTTAATATTCTACAGTATGTCAATCACCCAATGGCCGCTAGTGCAAAATGAACAACCTTCCTGGCATGACTTATGGCTGCTACAGACCTCACTGTGGTCATCCAGTTGAGGTATTTTACACATGAAAGGGAAAGGGAGCCCATGTGAAGCAGCTCCTGTGGAGCTCAGATCACCTGCTGGAGGCCTGATGTGTAGAGTCTTTTAAGGGGGAGACACCATTGTGCTGCCACACATCACCAACTAATGGATGACAGTCCTTTTGCTGACTTCTGAAATAGAGGGGCTTTCATCTCTTGGAACGCTGGGAAGACTTGCTTAGCATAGCCGTGTTGTGTCTAGCTCAAACTTTGGTAAAGATGCACGACTCCAACTTCCTGGTGACATGGATGCCCGCTTGAGAGAAGAGCTACTACTCTTTGCTTTGGAAGTTCATGGTCTGGAACATCCAAGATTGAATATTTCAAGCCGATCCTCATTGCTGGTGCTTTTTTTGATTACCGCCACTGATCTGCTCATAGTTAGAAACATGAGTTAAATTACCCTTATCTTAACATCCTTAACCAGCGATGTTGTTATTGGTCATGAAATTAGCCACTTCCTCTGATTTCAAATCCACTGACAGTTTTGGGTGGTTTGAGTTGAGTGGGTTGGACAAGGGGAAATAGGCGATTTCCTCTGCCTCTCGTGAAGTTAATCTCTCATCCAGATACTGCTCAAGCATCTCTTTCAACAGCCGTCTTTATTCCCAGTTCAACAGTATAACTGTAAAGAACAAGTTTCTCCTTCAGAATGCTCCAACTCAGAGTCTGAATGATAGACGATTTCCCAGTCCTGAATAACACACTTAAGCACTGATATTTCTTTCAACAATTTATCCTGGTTTGAACAAAGACAGTCCATTTCTCACTTAATCATGAAGCCAGCATGTTATGTGTACGCAAACAAAAATATCTGGTACCCATTCTCATTTGGGGTGAAAAGAAGGATCTCAAAAGAATTTTATAGCTAGAAATATTATTTTCCAGTGCCCACCATTTGACATTGGGGGGCTTCTGCTCTGTCTGCACAAATCTATGTTTTTAAAAGCCCAGCTTAGGAAGCTACAGGCTCAGGTCAGCTGAGAGAGCACACTTCCTTACCAGTGATCTCTGGGTATTTTTGGTTCACTCTGATAGTCCCAATAAAGGGCGTCCCTACTCCTTACTCTTTATATCCTTTTGTTATGCACATGTCTCTCTCGAATCAGACTGCACAAATAGCTCCTTGGACTGCTCTTGTGGACACACTGACCCTGAATCTAGAAAGTATTCCCAGCTTCATCTGTTCCAGACAGTTTCTAAACATTTTAAACTTGTTCCTAAACTAGTTTAAAAACATTTGTTTTAGGGGCTGAGGTTGTGGCTCAGTGGTAGAGCGCTTGTCTAGCATGGGCGAGACCCTGGGTTCGATCCTCAGCACCACATAAAAACAAATAAATAAATGTCCAACTACAACTAAAAAAAATATATTAAAGAAAAAAAAGTTTGTTTTAGCTAGTGTGTTTTTCTCAGCATGGCATAACTTAACTACTAATATGTCACTTCCATAGAGATATTTGCAAACTTCTTCAGAAAGGAGTCCTCATCATTTACTCCAACAAAAATATACTTAAGCTAGCACATTTTTCTCAAACTCTCTTTCCTTTATAAAAGCACATTTCTTTAGATTTATAAACTTTTGTTCTCTATGCAAGGATGAAACATTATATAGTTTGTCACATGTACTTGAATTACAAAGACCCAAGAGACCTTAACACCTTTGAGCACTGTAGTGATTTTTCGTAATCTTGTGACAAGTCTTCCAACTGGCAATTTTGGGGGAACTGACCTCTGCTTCTCCCATGGGTGCTTCTCAAGATAGCAGTGAGAATGAGAATCGCTTGGTGCTTCTCTCCCAGACCTGTAGCCTGGACTGAGGACACAGGTGCTCAGAATTCTCCCCTGTGTGGAGCCCACTGTGAGTCCAGAGAGGAGTCCCTGCCCTGCAGAGGATGTCTACCTACCCCCTCTCCTTCTCTGCTGGGTGAACGTAAGACTCAGGCATTTTGAGAAAAATTCATGTCTCATCACAAAGAAACAGCTGTGTACTTCTGCAGTTATTAACTTTGGAAAGATGTTAAAGAAAGGTATTTGCTTGAAACCAGTCAGTTCAGCTAGAGTCCCCTCCCCACTTCAGGTTTTAACATCGTGGTGTCTCCTCCCTGTTGTCCAAGTGTTACCTTGTTTCTCTGATAAGACTGGGGGACACCAGGGCTGGAAATTTATGGCTCCCATTAAGAGAGTTGGCTAGATGTGTGGGCAATATGTCAATAATTATTTCTGGTGGGGGCTCTAAGAGCATAGGAAGTGTCTCTGAAGAATGGCTTATTTTAACAGAAGACAGATCTGCCTGACCTGGGTTTTATGACAGATGTCAAATACATCGAAGTGTGTTGTGAAGCAGATCACCCTATTGGCAAAGAAATGAAAGACCACCGGGAAGATGGATGGGAAGCGTTCCTCGAGGGCTTTCTTGTCTCTTCCTGCAGGTCTGCCAGGGAACCCGAAGAAGGGGCTGGAGGGCAGGTGAGAGTGGGCGTTTTGGAGGGAAGTCTGAATGTTTGTCTATTCATGAGATTTGGAAAGAGAAGCCTTCGACCTTCAGAGTCTAGTAGGATAATACAGGGCAGGGAGAGCAGGGGGACCAGGGCACAGGAGCAGGCTGGGTACCAGGGCAAAGCCAGCAAGGCCTCCCTGAGAGAGCGCTCCTCCTGCAGAGGCCCACTGGGCAGTTCCTGGACTTCCTCAGGATGTGTTTGTTCTTCAGCCTTCCTTCCTGAGTTCAGTTTGACAAATATTTCTTGAGGGTCCCCCATGGGCCAAGCACTGTGTTAGGCACTGGAGAATACCACAGGGCTCCTGCTCTCGCTCCCAATTTCTTTCCTCCTGCTAACTTCTCTTCACTGGATGACATAAGATTCTGGAGTCAGTTTTTTGCTACTGGATGGTCTTCAGTTGGATGTAGTCACTTCTCCAAGCTCATTTTTCTTCACTTGAAAAAGGGGCTTAGGACTCCTGCCTCATGGGGTGGAGGGCGCTGCACACAGCATTGTTTTTACACGTGGCCCATAGTAGGTATGAGAAGGGAGGGGACAGGAACCTACCGGCTGAGTGTGTCACCCACACAGCATTTCCAATGGTCTACCTCCTATAACTGTGGGAGCCAAGCACAGGAATGTAGTGCAGAGTATTTGGGTCCATGGTGGACTATATACAAGAGTGGTTTCAGGAATTTATGAAGGAGCTGAAAAATTCCTATGGCCTAATGGTGTGATAGCCATAATAATGTCATAGTACAATACACAACTCACATATTGGTGGTGCTGCTGGTGTAGACTAACCTCCTATATTGCTAATCATATAAAAGGATAGCACATACAATTAAGTATAGTACATAATACTTGACATTGATATGAAATGATTATGTTCCTGGTTTATGCACTGACTATACTATACTTTTTATTACTAGAGTATTCTCCTACTTAGTGAAAACAAAAAGTTTACCCTAAGCAGTCTGCTGTGTAAGGCAGCAACGGCCTCAGCCCTCTCATGTTCACCTCATCTCTTTTTATATATTTTTTAATTTGTTCTTTTTAGTTGTACATGACAGTAGAATGTATTTTGGCAAATTATTCATCTCATCTCTTGACTGCATCAAGAGACCTCCCGGAGTGCTCCACATAGATCATCTGGATTTGCTTGAGTTCATGCTATGGTGTTCACACAACAACAAAACCACCAACAACACAGTTCTCAGAAGGAATCCCTGTTGTTTAAGTAATGCACAACTATGACGATTCTGGCTGAAATCAATGAGGTAGAAATGGAGATGGTATAGAAAAAAAATTGTCCTGTTTAGAGAGAAGCCACCTCAAAGTCAACTAAATAAAGAAGCTATAAAGGGGGAAGTGATGACCACCTGTTTGCATTTTATTTCAAAAACAGCACTCTTCAGGGTTTTTATAGCATCCTTTATCAAATTGATATTCCATTGCATTATAATCTGTGTGTGTCCCTGTGTCCTCAGACTCATGTGTCAAATATGCTTAGCAGGAAGCTGCTACCTGGGGCAGATGGATTATAAAAAGGCTATCCTTCCCTCAGGTGGGAATAGCTGGCATCAGGGTGTGAAGTGGTGGGTGTGCAGCTCTCCTGCAGCTGGGCCCTGGGTGCGGGGCATGACCGAGACAGTGGTTTGTGGTGACCTTGCTTGCTGGCATGCAGCACAGGGTGTGGCTCAATGTCCAAGCTCAGTAGTATTTGCAGACTCAATTTATTATGGTCACTATTGTGCAGCAGGCATTCTAATTTCAAAAAAGTTACTTTACTCATTGGAAAGTCATAATGGACAAACTATGAGATATCACCACAACTGTATTTTTGGTCTTCTTAAGAGGTTTCTTCTTTAAGCTAATCACAAAAAAAAGAAAATAGCATTTCAGGATTTCTTTGTGTGTTAATATAAGCTTATAAGGGATTTTTAAATGGTTGGGTTATTCTATTTTATTTTATTGTGTGTGTGAGAGAGAGATAAAGGGAGACTAGAGGGCCTTTGGACTATTATTGGGAAAAAACATGGAGAAACTGAGGCAGCACAAATAATTAAAGAACTATTCTTTACATCAAGTGGGATTCCTTAGAATTAGGTAAGGGATGAAACAGTGAAACTGAAAAAAGTTATAGGGAAAGTTAGTTGTGGTATAAAATATTGGTTGATTTAACTATTTTTCTTCTACCTCTTCTTTTTTTATAGTCCAATTTATTTATTTATTTTTGCATTACAATTCTTAATACCTATTCTTTTAAAAATTTTTTTATTTGTTCTTTTTAGTTATACATGACAGTAGAATGTATTTTGACATCTTATGCATACATGGAATATAACTTCTTTCTGCTTATTCTTTAAAAAAATTGCTACCAGAGAAAAGTAAAATCCTTAATAAATGTAGGAGCTCTGTAATCTCCTGTGTTGGTCTTTTGTTTTGTGGCAGAATTATGAAGAGAAGTCTGTAGAATGCAGATCTCATCTGCATGGCTTTCCCCCTCTTGATGGACTGGGCTTTTGACCATTATAGCCCCAGGGGATGGGGAAAGGTGGGTGGTATAACCTGTTCAAAGATCCATTCCTCCAAACCAACTGCCAGAGTGGGTAAGTGCTTTTCCTGGGAGCAGGGAGTACAGGTGTCAGGAGATGGAGAACACAGAATCTGTGTGTAAAAAAAAGGGGCGGGGGGAATAAAGTGGGAACTAGAGGAGAAATGGCAGCTGCCTTCAGTGGGATCCTAGATTAGCTCTGTTCCTTCAAAGAAGAGAGGGATCTTGCAGTGGCATCTGTCTCTTGGGCTCGCTTGAAATACCAAAGGAGAAACGATGCTTAGTTTGAATCTAGAAAATATAGAATCTGTCATTGGGCAGAGGGAGGAGCACAGAGCCTTTCAACCACAAGTGTGTTCTACAGATCACTTATTTCTCCGCTTCATCCTGAATTTTTTTGGTCTCCCCTTGTTCTTTTATTTCCCCTCTTGAATTTGCATTAAATTCATTATTGACTCTAAAAAGAGAGAGATTCTCAAGGGTTTAATTGAGATGTAATACACTACAAATAAAAAAAACGTTGGAGGGAGGGAGGAATTCACCACTGCTTTATTGAATTAAATGCCATCTCAAATGTTTTCACCCTTTTTGAAGAAAAATATAGCCCTCTCCTTCGGGAAGTTTGACATCTCAGAGGCCTTTATTAACTTGATCTTTGGGAATAGTGTTTTAATTTTTTCCATAATCATCATGCAAATGGATCGTGACAATCTCTGGAAGGGCAAAGAAGTGAACCAATGGCCTCATTAATTCCAATGCTGGAGGGAATCGTGTGCGTACCAGCCAGTGCCCTTACCCCGTTGTGGCCCAGGCCTTCTTTGTGTAGGACTTGGTCCAGTTCCCAGAGGAAGCTGTGGATACTTCCCTGCCTGACCTGTTTAAATTGCCTCCTGCATTTTCCTTCCTTACAAAATAACAGGAGGATAATTTGAAAGGTCCCAACCTTCTGAAAGAAATGCCTGCATTCTGCTGAACTCCATGGCATCTCTAACTCTCCTGTGACGGAACTGTGCGCCGGGTGCATGCATTCTATCTGGATCTTACCTTAATGATATTGAGGTCTCAAATTGCTAAACTTTGGGCAGTAAATAGAGTCAGTCAGCATTAAAATGCATGGCTCATTTACATAATTCTGAATGCTGTTCTGCTGAATGAGGAAGGTTTTTTTTTTTTTTTTTTTAAAAAAGCGAGCGTTTTAATTTTAATTTAGCGCAGAGAATGGCAGAGACAAATAGATCTGTCCAAAATATACTTAGTAACATATTTTTGAGTTGGTTATTAGTTTTATGTAAGTGGTGCCTCTTTTTATTTTTATAAACTGTGAAATTCAGGAGGAAGCAGAATCACATGCAATATCCTTTTATTGATTGCCTGCCATGTGCCAAGCAAGGTGTTAAATGTTTTCAAATGCTGCCTCATCTATCCTCATCCTACAGACAAGGAAAAGGAGGTGTGAAGAGGTGAAATATCTTGCCCAGCTGGAAAATGGCAGAGCCATTTACAGATCTGCCTCACTGTTAAAAATATTTCATGCAACTCTTGGAAAATTAACTTCTTTGGAGGTTTACGCAGTTAAAGACTGTTTTTCAGTGGATCTGGTTACACTCTTCCAGAGTAAGGAAGTTCCTACACCTCTCGGGGCTATCATTATGTCTCTTGATAAAGATGGCAGTCATTGCCTGATGTCCAGAACCCTTCCTGGCACATACAATGGCTTTCCACTGATAACTGGCCAAAAAGTCTCTGATTTTGGAAATGAAGGCTATCTTCTCCTAGTGAGATATAGATGCATGAGGTACACAAGAAGCTGTGGATGGGGAGGAATATCAAAACCGCCAGGCCGGTCTCTTGAAATACAATGGGGACACATATATGTTTCTGCTATGTTTTGCATATGATTTCAGGGTTCCCCAAGAAACCTGTATTAAAATTTAATCCTCATTGCAAGGAATTATGAGGGTGGTGTTTACACGTGGGCCATTTGGAAAGCAATTAGTATTAGATAAAGTCACTAGGGTGGAACCCTTATGCTTCAATCCTGGTGGCTTTATAGGAAGAGGGAAAGACACCAGAAAGACACACAGAACAAACATAATCTTTGGGATGCCCTGCACTACCTCAGGACTCTACCAGCAAGAAGGTCATCACCAGAAGTGGCCCCTGCACCTTGTGTCTGCAAACCATGAACCAAAATAAACTTATCTTCTTTTTAAACTAGCCTGCATCAGGTATTTTTGTATAGTAATGAAAAACAGACTCATTCAATCTGTGTTTGGAAATCTTTTTCTTTCAACTACAGTGAAGAAACAGGTTGTGCGTGTTTTTATTTTAATCATTTATACCTCTCTGGAGAAATATTATAAACATGTGCATTGACGATGACTGCTTCTGGGATTTTGAATTATAATACAGTGAAATATATATCCTATCAATATTTGTTGAGTGCTTCTCCCTGCACCTGCTGGGTATTATGAGAGGGCATAATAGTCTTGTAGGAAAGGTAGGCTGAGGATCAAATGCCTGCAAAATCAGAAAGATGATCAGATGATCTGTAGCAGAGCAAGCATCGAGGAGCGATTTGACGGAAGCTTTGTGCAAGCTTTGGAGCTGAGTCTTAAAGTTTTTCATAGGAGTTTCTCAAATTGAGAAGTTGAGCAAAACACATTATTTTGAAGGAACTTAATATCTAACTTAACAAACCAAGAGCATATTATTGCCTTGTAAACAACACTAAACATGATGTGATTGGTCTAATGTGATTAGTAAGGTAGTGCTCAATGGAAAGGGTTTGAAGTCAAATAAAATGTGGGGAACACTGGAAAAGGCTAGTTCTATTGACTCTTTCCTGTAGGCCTTCTCAGAGCCTTTCATATGCGATTCTGCATTGTAAATTTCCAAGAATTTACCTTAAACCTATTTTGTCTTTCTGTTTCCACTGTGTACACAGGGTTCCATGAATCTCATGGTGGAAAGTGCTTCATTAGGGTGGAGGAAGCTGCATTAAGAACATGAATGATTTTGGTTTCAGAAAAGTAACTTTGAGCACCTGAAGGAAGACTGCAATGGTGACAGATGATGCCAATGGCAACCTATAACAAGGCTGTTAAAATCTTCTGGGGAAGAGAAAGCAAGAGTTAGAATTAAACCAGTGAAAATGGGAAGAAGGGATGGACCTGAGAGAGAGCTGTGAGCAGTAGAATGGATACTCTGCCACCCTAAGGAAGTGGAATATCTAAAAAAGATTTAAAAGGGACTCTTAAGTTTCTAGTTGGGAAGCTTGGACAGTGATGAGAAATGTCGGGTAGATGAGAAATTGAATTTAATTTGGGATGTGTTATAGTTGAGCTGTCTGTAAGACATACAGTCAGAGCTGGTCAATTCCCACTCAACAATTGAAGATTCTAATCTACAGCTCAGGGTGTACATGAACATGATTTTATTTTTCTATGACGCTTCAGGTGACACTTTATTATCTTGCCATGTCTCAGGGGTCATCATAATGAATATCAAGTGTTGCTTGACCATAAATGTATAAAAGCGCAGATTGCAGAGAGCTGTGTTTAATAGAAAATGAATACAAATGATTTATTAATTTTATTCATTGAACTATTAATATGTGCCTACCATAGCAATGGTACATGAGGAAAAGAGAAACACACACAAACAAACATAAAAAAATAAAAAGGCAAAAAACCTTGTTCAATTTGTTTATTGTCTTAAGCTTACAGAAGATATTGCAAATGGGCAGAATACCTGTGTTATGATTCCAATTCCAATCTTTTCCTTGCTTATGTGGCTTAAGGCAAATGACAGAACTTTTTAAACCTTTGGTTTCTCATGAGAAAATATTGTTTGTAGAATATTATTTATAGATCATTGGCATCTTTGTTACTAGGGAGTTGTGAGGATTAGCTAGGTTTAAAACAAAAAAAAATACTGTATTTTGAAAGTAATAAATTTCTTTGGGAAATAATGAATGCATTGTGATCTATTTAATACATTTTACCATTACTTTATTTGATTTCCAGTTAAGCCAAATAATAATCTGCCTATTTGAATTGCAAAAAGCAAGCTGGTTTGAATTAAAGAAGTGTGAAAAACTCTTCGTTGAGAAAATACGTAACACTTCCATCAATTAAAAATAAGTAAAATGTGTTAAAAATAATGAAAAGTTCATGTGTAATTGAACTGGCTTTTTTTCATAAGCCTATATTTTTATCAAGCTTCATGAAACAAAAATTGAATTGGTGCCCAATGTGAAATCTGTGTTAATTGTTATTATTCCCATAAAGTTCACATGATTAAAAAAAGTTTTGCAGCTGTGCCAACTCAAAATGCATAGTACCTGCCTTTCATTTTCTCTGGATTTATTTTTGGTATTAAAGACCAATATTCACTTTGGCAAACAGAGCATTTGCTAAATTGAAAACTTCCTTAAAACACTTGAAACTTTTGACATAGATTGCCAAAATCTCATGGTATTTTTGTTAATCTCACAAAACTTTCTTTGTTTTTTCTGGCTTCATCAAGAGTAAGACGTTTCTCGATTTACCTCCAATCCCATCATAATCTTAAATATCGTTGCGCTAGAAGGCACTGCGATATTAATTAAAAATACAGTCTAATTATTTACCCTAGTTGGTTCATACAAACCTCTATAGTATAATCAGTGGACTCCCTTAAGGGGTTTCATGGTATTTCAGAGTGAAGTGGGAACGTTTGCTACTGACTTACTCTTGGCTGGCGAGTGTAATTAAGTGTAACCTACAATTCACCTTTCGGTCACTAGATCAAATGGAACTTACCTGGGCAATGTCCAAAGGTATGCGCTGATATTGACTGAATGCCGGTGGGTGGCAGATGTAAATGAGAAGACCTTTTCATTTACCTCCAGGAGTCTTGGAGAACATTCTGCATGTTTCTGAGAGACAGAGGGAAAGCAGAGGGCAGCCAAATAGGTCATTCGCTTTAGACAGACTCCAAGACAAGGCACCCTAAGCCAAGCTTGGGAACAGCTCAGATGGCTGCAGGTGTTTGGTGACAATCTCTTATCACGTCTGGCCTTAGCACTGACCTAGTGCTGCTGGGTGTGCCTGGGGCTGAATCTTCAGGGGCAGCTGCTCTTTGGAAGCAAAGCAGAGACACCCTTCCTGGTACAGCATGGGGCTCAGGTTTTTTAAAACTCCTTGGGGCCCAGAGTTCAGCTCAGTGATAGAGCACTTGCCTAACATGTGCAAAATCTGGGTTCTATCCCCAATCTCACAAACAAAACAACACAGAACCTTATTCTTGGATTTAGCTGGCATAATGAGGGAGAAAATTCTTTCTAAAGAAGACTCAAAGGGTCCATAAGCATCCCCCACAAAGATGTTTTGAAAAAAGTGACAGTAACCAAACTGGCTTAAAGGCAGTTTTAGGACTGGAGCCTGCTTTAAAATATAAGCCTGTGTCTGAAAGTTCCCCTCAATGTGCATCATGGGAAGAAGTAAGCCCCACAGGAACAACCCCATAAGGGAGCAAAAGAGTTTGAGCAATGGCAAACAGTAGTGAAAATAAAATGATATACGATTTTTGACTCAGAGTGACTGAGCTGTATGCTTATTGAGGGATAGTGTAGAGTGTATGAAGAAAAAGGTAACTTGGGCTACGTCTTTGGATACCTCGAGTGTTCTTTTGAAAAGCAGAAAACCCCTGGCACAGTTTTTACCTATGCAGGCGATTCCATAGCTCACTCACCCTCTCTCCTCCATACCTTGTTCTGTGTTTCCACTGCTCACATTCCCAGCAGCTACAGCAAGTATCTCCCTTTTTGGATACCTCATCGGACTGTGAGCTCCCTGGGTCCAGGGCATATCTGGTTTTGCTGACCCAGTCAGTGAAATTGACTTCTGTGCATTTTCATCCAGCATCCTCATAGGACTTTCTGGAAGCCTGATATCTCCCTACTGCCCATATAGATAGGGTTTTCTAACAACCTTAGAAAATTGACTAGGGCACAAGAAACTGCTGTGAAGATCAACTGTAGGAATAGAAATGGATCAAGAGATGATGTTTTTCAGTTGAGTTTAGAATCTCTGTTTCACAACTGAATCGTCTAGTATCTCTTCTTGAGCTCCTTTGCAGAGCAACATAGGCCTCTTCTCAGAATGGTTGGTCCCTGTCGATCTACTCTATTAATGCCTGTGAGTTTTACACAGCATCATTTTCAAAAGTGGTTGCACTGAATGCCAGTTTAATGAGATTTCAGGTGCCAGAAAAAAAGTGAAGGGGAGATAGAAGAATAAATTTGTAAAACATATAATATCCTTGCTCTCATTGTGTTTCATAATGCAGCTGGCCTCACTAAAAGCTCCATGGCCTGCAAGAATTTGTTTAACTTAACACTTTTCAAGCACGATAAATGTCATTCTCTTTTCTGTACATAACCCTGGTCATCTTGTTAAATAGTTTGGGAAATCCTGCATTGGCTAAACCCAAAACTTTTGCCAGGTTTGGTCAACTTTACCACAAATGTGCCTTTTGAATTTCTGTCATGGCTTTCTCTCTCTGCTGTTTCTCCCTTTGGACAAATGATAATTAGTTTCTCTATCCTTCCAAGTTCACCCAACTCATATGTTACATCCTTCGGGAAGTCCACTCTGACTATTCCAATTCAGATTGGTGCTACATTTTCTCCTAGGTTTTAAGGCAATTTTCAGCTAGTCCATGGGGTATTTATTTACTACTTTATCATTTTTTAGTATTCGTTTACTACTGTATTGCTATTTTTTTTTATATCATTCGTGTTTACAATGTTATTCCTTCTGTCTTTACAGTGATGCAATGAACTTTTAAGTTTCTCAGAGGGATTGATGATTTTAACTTTCACCTTAGGAGGTAGTCATGAAAGAATACAATTTTAGAATAAAACCAATGGTTATTCAGCTGCACTTTAACCAACCAGCTGCAAAACTTGGGGTAAGTTACTCAATAGCATCAGTTTTCTCTTCTGTTAAAAAGGAATAGTAAGTTATCCACCTAATAAAAGTGTTGTGAAGATTAAATGAATCTAAACATAGTGTCTGACATATTTAAACAATTGATATATTTCAGTAGCTATTGTTATTATCATCATTACTTCTAATGTTTCTATAAAAATCTCCTTGATGTTATGATGACTATAGATGCTCAATACTTAGGATATCAAACTTCTGAGGATTTTGATCTTTTGGTATCCAAAGAGGCTGCCTGTTTCTCTGCAAAGGCAGAGAGAGATAAGTCAAATGTATCATTGCCTGGAAAGGAATGGCCGGTCTCTCAGACCAAGGGCTATGGCTGTGCCAGTCACCATCTCTGGACTTTCTGATTCATCCAGATTGCAATAGTAAAACCCACAGCAAACCAGGGATTAGTCCAAATGCATCCTGACTTCTAGTTGCTGTGACTTGCATGGAATGGATGTGATTCCTGTCGGGGCTGACTTGTATGCCTGCTGTACAGAACCTGGATGTCAGGGGGATATGCAGCCATAAACCATAGGCTGGAGAGAGCCAGACTTTTAGTTGCTTTAGGTTAGTTCTCTCACTTAAATCCATGTGATTGCCTATGGTATGAAAGTTCAGCAAAATCAGGTGTCAAAAGTATTTTTATATAATAAATACACATGAATGAAGAAAAAATTACTATTCATTCACTAAATGTTTATTGAGAGCCTACGATGTGCTGGGCACAGTTAGAGACAGTTGTTATATAATAGTAAATAAAAGACAAACCTCCCTATCACAATGAAGTTTAATTTTAGTGGAAAAAGTCAGAAAACAACCAAGGAATCCAACAAATATAATATATTGAGTGGTGGTAAGTACTAGGAGAAAATTAAAGCAGAGTATGGCCAATACAGAGTTGGGAAGGTCAGGGAAGGTCTCTTGGATAAGATAACATTTAAGTAAAGGGGCAAAGGGAATGTGGGAAGAATGTGGAGTATGGGTCACCTAATAGGCAAGAGAAGAAACCAAGATAAAGGGAAAGAGTGGCTTGAAGCGAGCTCAAGAAACATGTCAAATATTCCAGCTAAGTCAGCGTATTTTGTCTGTAAAAGGATTGGGAAGCCATCAGTGATTTTAAAGGAGAGGAGTGAGGAGTGGGTTGACAGAATAAAGTCGAAGTGAAGAGATGGCCTGGGAGGTCTAACAATAACTTAGGTAAAAGATAATGCTAGCTTTGATTAGAACAGGGTAATTCATTGTTAGATTAGCTGGATAATTCTTATTGTGGAACTTTCTGTAGAATGTTTAGCAACATCTCTGGACTCTACTGAGATGCCAGTAGTATCTTCTGTCTCCAGTGTGACATGTCCAGACCAAGGAGTATTGCTGACCTATACTGTTGGCAGAGATGAACAGAAGAGGTCAGATTTGAATAATTAGGTAATGAGTTAATGAGAGGTGGTGGGTTAGGGTGACAATGAAGGAAAGGAAGAGGATGGGGAAGAAGCCCAGGTGACTGCCTGGTTTACTGCAGGAAAACCAGTTGAGTGGTTCTGGAGGAGGAGCAGGCTTTCTGGGGAAGATGCTCATGTAGATCAGTCTTTAGAAGTACGCAATTGGGGCAACCCATGAGACCCCTCCAGTGGAGAGTGGAGCAATGAGTTGAATTTTCTGTTCTGGAGTAGAGAAGAGAGACTGCATGGAGGGACAGGATTTAAAATTAATGGCCCATGGACATTGCCTGGGGCCATGATGGAAAATTATGGGAT
Source organism: Callospermophilus lateralis (assembly GCF_048772815.1). Taxonomy (NCBI): domain Eukaryota; kingdom Metazoa; phylum Chordata; class Mammalia; order Rodentia; family Sciuridae; genus Callospermophilus; species Callospermophilus lateralis. Next base: position 142,297,862 of record NC_135307.1, on the reverse strand, counting down.
TGATTAAGGACCTCCTTAAGAGTGAGAAAGGAGAGAAGAGGGCTGAGGATAGTGCCATAATTATCCTGAAGATCCAAGACTTGAAGAAAATGCCAGCAAGAAATTCAAAAAACACCCTGCAGCCTGGGATAGCCTGATGGCATGGTAACCACAAGTAGGGGCTCTGGAGTCCAGTGGCTTGGCTTTGAATCCTGATTCCACCACTGAAACTTATATGACTGGCCACATTTCTTAACTTGTCTAAGCATTGCATTATTGTGGAGGGATTAGATGCAGTATTGTGTTTAAAATCTTAAGCACAGTGCCTGTGTTGTGGTAGGTGCTGTATAAAATGGTAAATGTAGGAAGAGAGGTGGAGAGGCACATCCTATAGAGGTAAATGGAGATGGAGATATTCTGTAAACACGTTCAACTGGAAGCCCTTGGCAGTGTTAACAGAAGGAGCAGAAGCATCTCATCTAGCATGCTTGAATAGGATCTGCTGTAACTCTACACAGCCCAAAGCCTGTCATGCCCTTGGGTAAAGTAATGAAAGGTGTGTTTCTCCCTTCGGGACAGGCGCTCAACTGATACAATTTAGAGTCTCAAATTCCAGAGCTTAATTGTTTGTTCTACATACAAGTTAGCCCTGCTCAGAACACCTGTGGACTAAGTTCTTTTGATGCACCAAAGCCTGTCTTTTATTCAGCTCTTTGCAAGCAGTCAAAATAAGACCAAACTTCCATGTGTCACTGCTGATTCACATGGACACGAGCCATGTGGGAACTGCACAGTAAGAGCTTAAAATAGCAAGTGAATCCTTGGGCTCTGGAAAATATGGCTATGTGATTAATGTAACCAGAGTTAGATATGAAATAAAATTAAATATTTTATATATATATAGAAACTTGCCTACACACACATAAAATTCCCTATTAGTTGTACATGAGGTTTAGCCATGTTGAATCGATAAAAAATGATTTAGAATGGATGGTTTTCAACAGCTGGTTGCGCTTTCAGTCTTCCATAAAGAAGTTAAAATTAATTTTAATATGTTGATGGTGCTTATTGATGATAATATTCATAATAAATATCCATTGGAAAAATCCTCTGGCACATCCATGTGACAGAGAGGTCAAGAATGTTAATGACGATCACCAGTACAAAACGCAATTCAGTCAATTACTTTAATTAAATCTAAAGCTACTTTATGTCTTCTCATTTATATAGTAAACTGATAGTGGGGAGAAGGGCATCATCTTCCTGTGGCTCATTCTAGAGTCTGAAGATGTGGTACTGTGATTATGTTTTAACATTTGTAACTTTTACATCTTTGATATTCCTTGTGGAATAGTTAAAGTAATTGTGGGTCTTATACATAATAAATGCTCTTTCTTTTATAAGGGGAGGAAGAAGCGAAGATTTCCCTTTAAATGTGCTTTTCTAGAAAGAGAACTTTCCCTCCACCGATGCTAATCTTGTATTTATAGACTGGGTTATATCGGCTGGAGCCAACATTCCAGTGTAAATGGTAGAAATGTCTACATTTCAATGAATTCTTTTGCATTCCATTGTTTGGGATCAGAAGAAAAAGAACACAGCTATTTGAACTTCTCAGTACCACACGGGTATAAGTGTTTATAACTCACTCAGTCACTATCACCATATAAAATGCTCTTTTGTTGATTGTGCTGTCATATAAAACTTTATATTCCTTATGTATTTATGTTGTTAAACTTAGAGAATATAAAGGTGAGCATTTTAGAAAATAAATCTATCAATTAAAATTCATTCACTTTTTCAACAAATTGCTACTTAGTGCCTGTTATGCTCCAGGTTGTAGTATAGGCATGTGTACATGGAGAGGTCTTACATTCTAGTTTAAAGAAATGAAAAAGTAAACTAAATAATAAGAGTAGTAAGAAAATAAGCAGGATGGTAATAGGTGTCCAAGTTTTCCTGTTTTCCCTAGACTGTCCTTATTTTAGAATACAAAATCTTTCAATCTTATCACGGACATTGGGACAATTTGCTACCCAGTACAGGTTGATATTTCTCTTCTGAAAATTTGAAATCCAAAATGCTCCAAAATTTGAACACTAACATGACACCACAAGTGGAAATTTTTACATTTGACCTCATGTGATAGGTTATAGCAAAAACTGCAGGTATGCTAAATACATTGCATAAAATTACCTTCCTTCTATGTGGGTAAGGTTGATATAAAACAAATTATTTTTTCTTTAGACTTGTGTCCCACCCCCAAGATATTCCATTATGTATATGCAAATTTTAGCACATATGAAAAAAAAAATCTGAAATCTGAAACACATCTGGTCCCAAGCACTTGGGTAAAGAATGCTAAATTTGTAATGGGAAAAAGAATAACTGGGGGTCAGGGTTGCTTTGGGTGGTCAAGGACAAACTTTCTGGAAAGGTGATATTTGAGTTAAGAGTGATGCAAGAGTTGTCTTCACATAGCCATCAGAATGAGACACATGCCCCACTGGAAGTGTTCCCAAGGAAGGAATCCATGCTTGGAGAAGAATAAAAATATATGGGATATTTTCTGTGAGCCAGAAAATGGAAATATCTTATTTCATTTAATTCCTATAACTTCTAGTGGTGGGCATTATTAATCTCACTTCACATGTCAGACTTAAACTGATTAATATCTTCTAAAGTCTAAACTAATATAGAATGAGGGTAAAACATTTACATCCTGAATTCAAAGTCCTCACTAGGAATATAATGTGAATTTAAACTATGTCTGAAAAGAAGAATCACTTCATCAGAGTCAAACTATTGAAAGACAAAAAAAAAAAAAAAAAAAAAAAGAATCTTGAAAGCAGCATGGAAATTATGGTATCCTCAATAAGATTAACAACTGACTTCTTATCAGAAACCATGAAGTCCAAAAGCCAATGGTTCGCATATTCAAAAGGATGACTGAAAGATGATCAACACAGAATTCTATAACCTGTGAAAATATCTTCCAAAACTGAAAATAAATGAAATCATCTTTATATATATATATATATATATATATATATAGACACAGATTGTGGCTCCAGATCTACCCTCTAAGAAGTACTAAAGGAAGTCCTTCATGCTGAAATGAAAGGACTCAAGACAGTATCTGGGAAATGAAATCATATAAGTAAATATAAAAGGTAGTACAAATAAATTTTTGCTTGTAAATATTTTCCTCTCTTATTTAATAGTCAATTGATTAAAGCAAGAATTATAAAAATGTATTGGTGGGCTTATATTGTATAAATATATAGATTAAATGGCAATGATTTTACAAAGGATGAAGAGGAAGTAAAGCTATATTGGAGAAAAGTTTTGGCATATGATTAAAACTAAGTTAGTATTTATCTGAACTAAATTGCTATAATGTTAGGATGTTGATTATAATACCCAGGGCAACCACTGAAAAACAACAGTAACAATAACAACAATAAAAATAGTAAAACAAACAGCAAAGTCATTAAAAGAGCATACTATAGAATTTTTATTTACCACAAAAGAAGGAGTAATGGATAAGCAGAGAAACAGAAAAAGACATAAAATACATAGAAAGCATAGCAAAGCAGAAAAACATATAGATCTGAACTTATCACTTCAGTTAAAAGGCAGAGGCACTGGCAAAATGTATTAGCAAAAACAGGATTAAACTCTATGCTCTCTACAAAAGAAGAACTTAAGATTCAAAGGCAAAAATATGTTGAGAGTAAAAAGAGAAGAGAGTGAAAGTGACTCTATGAATTCAAATGAAATAGACTTTAAGACAAAAATGTTGCTTGAGACAATGAGGGATATTTTATAAGAAAAGGTCAACCCACCAGGAAGACACTACAACTATCCATGTGTATGTATATATATATCCAGACGGGAAAAGAAGAAATAAAACTCTATTTGAAGATGACATGATTTTATTCATAGAAAATTCCAAGGAATCCATTAAGAATTTGTTAGAGGTAATTGGTAGATAAGTTTAGCAAGGTTGCAGATGGATGGTCAATGTACAAAAATAAGTTCTATTTTTATACAACAGCAATAAACAAGGACCTAAAAATGAAATTAAGAAACCAATTCCATTTTTTCTGGGCATGGTGGCACAGGCCCATAATCCCAGCTACTCAGGAGACTGAAGCAAGAGGATCACAAGTTCAAGGCCACTCCTGGTAACTTAGTGAGGCCCTAAGCAATTTAGTGAGACCCTGTTTCAAAATAAAAAAAATAAAAAGGGCTGGTAAAGGGACTCTGGGTTCAATCCAATCCCCAGTACCCAAAAATAATAAAAAATGAAATTTAAAAAAGGAGAAAGAAAGAAAAAGAATATAATTTTAACAGCATCAAAAAGAATTTTTTTTATTTAGGAATAGATAAATATAACAAGATAAATGTAAGTATTTTACATGAAAAGCTATGCTGACATCACTGAGACCTAAAAAGCTGAAAAGATATCTCTTGTTCACTCATTGGACAACTTAGTATCATTCAGATATCAATACTTGACAAAATGATCTACAGATTCAATATAGTTCTTTCAAAATCTCAGCTGTATTTTTTTCTTCCACTAATCAACAAGTTATTTCTAAAAATTAAAAGGTATTACAGGAGACCGAAAATAGTCAAAATAAAGCAATCTTGCAAAAAGGACATTTCCCAATTTGAAAACTATAAAGCTATAATAATCAGGACAACATGGTTTTGGAATAAAGATAAATATTTAGATCAATAGAATAGAATTGAGAATTCAGTAATAAAGCCTTATATGTACAAACAATTTTTTTGTTTTGTGGTGCTGGGGATTGAACAGTCAATTGATTTTTGATAAGGCTGCCAAGGCAAATCAATGGAAGAAAGCATTATCTCAAAATATAAAGCTGGGACACTGGACATCTGCTTGTAAAAGTGTAGACCACCATCCCCAATCCCACACCATGTCCTAAAAATCACCTTGAATAAAACTAAATGCAATAGCAAAACCGTAAAATGGAATGAGATATTTGTTGCCTAGTATAACACCAAAAATAAGAGCAAGTAAAGAAAAAAAATAGGTAAATTTGGCTTTATTAATGCTAATAAAAACTTTTGTGCTTTAAGACAACATCAAGAAAGCAAAGACACAACTTGCAAAAATGTGAAGAATTATTTTCAAATCATGTATTCAATGAGGAACTTGTATCCAAAATATAAAAAAATTACTCTTGCAATTGAACGATAAGAGGACAAATCTTTAATTAAAAATGGGCAAAGAATAGGAGTATACATTTCTTTTTTTCTGAGGAAAACACACAAATGGCCTATAAGTACATGAAAAGATGCTTGATATCATCAGTCTTTAGGAAAATGAAAATCAAAATTACAGATTTCATTGCACACAGTCACTAGGGCAGCTAAGAAAAAGACTGACAATAATAAGTGCAGGTGAATATGTGGAAAAGTTTGAACTCTCAGGCATTGAGTTGATGGAATAGTCAAATACCACTTTAGACAACGGTTTGGCAATTTCTCAAAATGTAAAACATAGTGTTTCCATATGAATCGGTAATTCCAAACTTAGGTATATTCCAGGAGATTGGAAACCTGTCCACATAAAAACTTCTTTAGGAATATTCTTAGCCACTTCATTCAAATAGCCAAAAAGTAAAACAATTCAAACACCCATCAACTGGTAACTGGATAAACAAAATGAAATATATCCATTACATGGATACCATTTGTCTTTAAAAGGAGTAAAATATTGATAGATGATATAACACAGATGAACCTTCAAAACATTGCCCTAAGCAAAAGAAGCCTGGTACCTAAAACCATATATTGTATAACTCCATTTTTTTTGGTGGGTGATACTGGAGATTGAACTCAGGGGCACTCGCCCACTGAGCCACATCCCCAGCCCTATTTTGTATTTTATTTAGAGATAGGGTCTCACTGAGTTGCTTAGTGCTTTGCCATTGCTGAGGCTGGCTTTGAACTTTCAATCCTCCTGTCTCAGGCGCCTGATATAATTCCATTTTTATGAAATGTCCAGAACAAGTAAATTCATAGGGGCAGAAATTATATTAGTGCTTTTCATGAGTTGGGAGGAGAGAATAGAGACTGACTGCTAATGGGCACAGGATTTCTTTTGGGGGCCATGAAAATGTTCTGAATGTAGATAACAGTGATGGCATGCCATTCTAACTATACTAAAGCCACTGAATTGTATATTTAAAAGGTTACATTTTATGTATGTAAATTGTATCTCAATAATGCTGCCATAAAAACACTAAAACACTTTGCAGGAAAAAGTCTGGTTAATTTTCCTAAGATTAAAAAAAAAAACTGTGGCAGGGAATCAGAATTGCCTTCTCATGAGGTGGTCATAAGGCCATTTCACTGGCCTATGTTTCCCAGTCATCTGTCCCTGTAGATGAAACCATTTGACTTAATTATGGCCTACAGTGTAAGAATGAACTGTTACATGAAACTGCTCTTTTGCGTCCTTAAAAGGAAGTTTCTGGCTCCCTTCCTCCTCCTTGCCATTTTGTTCAGGCTGAGATACACCCATGAGGCATTCAACCATCTTTGAATAGGCTGTCCAGAGCAATACCCTAGGAAGCTGGGTTGCTGGGCCAACTGGAGGAGCAGAGCCTTTGGAATCTGTCAAATGCAGAGAGAAATAAACTCTCTACCTTACATTGGTTATTGTTATTTTGGCCACTTTTAAAATGTCCAACCAATCTTTTAATTTATAGAATAACATCTTTGGAATCATGATAAAATTTTTTTAAGTTTTTTTTTTTCTTTCCATGCTCTATGCTCAAATGGTTTCAAATGAACCACTCTGAGAATATGAGGATTAAATGATTACAGTCCTTATCTCTTAGAACTTGAAAGTATACTGGAGGAATCTGTCATACGCATAAATAGCTAATAGAAAATATGATAAATATAAGAGCAGAAATTCAAATAGTACTGTGTAAAAAATACATTTGAAGTTGTAGAGAGAGAAGGAGGGTTGGAAGGAGACTTAGAGAATGGGGGTGGGTCTGGAACCCCTATTCCCATCTGAAGGGCAGTAAAGAGTTTCAACAGGCAGGTGGGTATGAGTGGGGGGGAAGCATTAGTTAAAGTTGGAATGTTGCAGAGTAAATAAAGAGAAAAATGTTTTGAGATTACGCTGAGCTCTTTGGGTTGACTGGTACTGCAGATGTTTAGATTGAAGCTCAAGACAGAAGTGCAACTCTGAAATTTGAATTTGGAAATCATCTGCAGAAAGATGGTAATTGAAGGACTAGGAGAGGCTAAAACTTCAAAATCACATAGGATTAGTTCTCTATTTAACTCCCTGTGAGCTGTTTATCTTTTTTTTTTTTAAAAAAAATAATTGTTCATTTTATAAAATAAAATAAAAATTATTTTCCATGTTAACAATTTTATAAATAAGATAGTAGTACAGAGTTCACATCATATACATATTAATTAGAAAAGAATTCCATTTTATCAGGAGACAAAAACAGTAGAAAACATAACAGCATATAAAAGTTGGAATGAGAAATCATTCCCTTCATTCTTGCAATATGTTTTTTCTAACTAGTTAGTTCAAAAAAATCATACTTTGTTTTCTTCAGTAATATTAACTTTGAATCATCTGAATGCCAGGGAGCACAATTTATCAATTTTTAAGTAAATTAGTTATTTTTAAAAGGTTTTATTTTAAAATTATTTTAGGTTTACAAAACAATTCAAAATACTACAAAGAATTCTATATACTCTTCACTAGGCTTGCTCTAAGGTCAGCCTCTTGTATAACCATGATTCTAAGAAATTAACTACAGTGTTATTAAATAAACTCCACTTTCCTAGACTTCATCAGTTTTTTTCCTGTTTTGTTTTTTAATCCATTTAAGGATCTAATCCATGATCTACAATCACCTATGATCTTTTAAAATCCTACAGAGTCAGATTTAGAAAATTTAGGGGTACAGACTGTCTTTCTAGTCCATCTGAAGTCAAGAAGACTGGAATGGTAGCTGCAAAGTGTCCAATTGAGACTAGGGTTAGTCACTAATGAAAACTTGGGCTTGTCAAGTGGATGGTCATGAGAATCAAACATGAAAACGCTTGGAAAATTATAAGTACTGTTCTTCTTTAGATCACTTATACATTCATCTGCCATTCAGAAAACATTTGCTGAGCACTGGCTGTATTTTAGATACTGCGTTAGGCACAGGGGCCATGCAACAGCCTCCAGTCCTTGCTTGCTGGCTGTTCTAGCTCTGTAAGGCTGAACATTAAGTATTTATCAAATGCCTATCACTGGCCTTATGATACCAATTATTATCTTTCCATTAGAGTGAGCTTGGTGAATTCCATTACAGACCTGAAAGAGTTAATGTGCTTCAACTGTCTCCCCCATGCCTCAGGAATTCTGCACCAAATCTGTCCAGACTGCCCATGCATTAGGCTCCAAGTATGTATTTTCTTTTCCCCTCTGTTTATATCTCTGTTTTCTGTAAAGTCTTCTAAACTGCAGCAGTATCTTCCAAGTTCTCTGACAATGTTATAAATTTCATTAAGAAGATGAAGCCTTATGGGGCAATTAACTCCAAAAGTGGTACAAAGCAATAGCAAGGAGATACTGGCCTGTAGTACTTAGCACTTAGCTCTGAAATTGAGATAAGCCCTATCAACCCGGGGTTGTGTTTAATGTTCACTGCCGCTTCCATACCACAGCTACAACCCAGCGGTCACCGTGTTAACACTCCCCAATATCTATTACAATTAGTTTTTGATTAAGAGGCCTAACATGGCTTTTGAAGCTTTTTATGTTGTGTCAAATGGCTAGTGATGGAGTGAGGTGCCCAGACACCTCCCTGTAACAAAGCGTATTGTAAAAGGTTTCAAGTGAACTATTTTATCATCCTAATGGAAACCAGATGACTCTAACTCCCCCCTTAATTTCAACTATTTACTGAAGAGTCCTTGTTTTGAATTACTGAAAGATTTATTCTTAAATGACTACCTCATGCATTAAGAATTGCTAATAATGAAGCCACTGGAAATTTAGGAAAGCTTTTAAAGATGACTGAAGCAATTTTTCACAGAGGAGAAGTTTTATTTTATTCTTTCTTTAGATTTTTAAAAGTGCAGATGTCTTTGCCCTTTTCTGGTATTTAATTATTATTTTAATTATTGTTTATGGATCCTTTCTCTGTCGAGTTCTGCTTTTCTTTACTAAGGTTTTGGTCAATGAGAGTGGGCTCATTGGTATTCTGTGAGGAAAGAGAGACCTTGGATTTTTATTTTATGTGAACCGAAAATATATGTTATTCTTATAAAAGTTTAGATGAAACAAAGTATAATCATTTAAAAAATTTATGCATTATATAATATACTTATAAATTTAATGAAAAAGGTATATAAAATATGTCATAACTTGTGAATGTGAAACATTAAGAGTTTTTTTGAAGATATTTTAAGCATTTTAACTGATACACAATTGCATGTATTCATGGGCTATGGTGTAATATTTTGATACATGTATACAATGTGCAATTATTAACCATATATCCATCCCCTAAAACATTTATCATTTATTTGTCTTGAGAGCATTCAAAATCATACTAGCTTTTTAAAAATATACAATTAATTGTTGCCAACCACAGTGCTGTAGTTTGTATATTGAATGTCCCCAAAGGCCCATATGTTAAAGACTTGGTCTTCATGGTGGTGCTATTGGGAGGGGCTGGAAACTTTAGGAGGTGGGGCCTACTGGGAGGTTCTGAGGTCATTGGAGGCTTTTCTTTGAAGGGATTGTGCTACTCCACTCTCTTCCTCTTCCATGTTGGCTTCCAGGCCCTGAAGTAAGACGTTTGCTCTTTATAAGTTAATTATATGAGGTATTTCATTATAGTGCCAGGAAATTGCCTAAAACATTTATTCAACTGTGCTATACAATGTTACAAGTTATTTCTCCTTTCTATCTCACCCCTGTACCCATTAGCCATCCTCTCTTCATCTACTCCCATCCCCCCTTTCCCATCCTGTGTCTCTCTACTTCTCTGAGATCAGCTGTTTCAGATTCCACGAGTGACATCACATGACATTTTTCTTTCTGTGTTTTCTTATTTCAGTTAACATAATGTCTTCTAGTTTCATCCAGGTTGCACAAGTGACAGAATTTCTTCCATTTACTTGTTATGCATACGTTGGTGGATTCCTTATCTTGGCCATAATAAATAGTAAGCCTTTTTTTGTTTGTTTTCATTTTTGTTTTACTACCTCTCTTTTGTGTAAACTTACTTTAAAAAATAACTTTCTCTGGCCTTGGTTATCAGAGGGTTGGACTAGATACTGAATTTGTTCACCTCTAGAACTTTTCAACATTGCGATGTCAGATGTGCTGGGGATTTATTAGCTTCTGGAGCACAGGGTCTTATCATGGGGAGGCAGTGTGGTGTGCTGGGTCAGAGAGTTACCTCTGCCCATGATTAACTGTGTGTCCTTTGGCATCATACCTGATCCTTGAAAATAAGATTCTTTCTATGTAAACTAACGGCAATGTTACTTCATAAGTGTATAGGAAATCACTTATGAAATAAATAAAACCAGGCATATAGAGTACAGCGTAAATGACAACCTCTCAATAGTTTCTCTCTTCTTCTTTTCCTCCATGTTCTGTGTTATTTAGTGGTGCCTAGCATAATTTTCATGAATGAAATTACTATGATGTTTCTCATATTCATTGTAATATTATAAACATTTAGTGAGCATTGCTATGTGGTGGGTATTGTGCTAGGTCTGGGAATCCTGAAACTAGAGTCAGGGTTCCTGCTCACACACAAACTGATTCAAAGACAATAAGTAGAGAATTTTCACAGATTCTGACAATCAGACATGAGCAGAGGAGGCATTGTTGAGGAGGGTTGGCGACTCTCTCCAGATTGCAGTTGGGGCTTTACCCTTTACAGGTGATTCTTCTCATATAAGATCACACGCATCATTTCAAGTAGTCTTCTCAGCTGCCTCAAGCCTAGCAAGGTAAGCGTTATCATCTCTAATTTAGAGGTGAGGAAGCTGGCGAACAGAATCATTACTACGTTTATTACTATTATTAAGAAGATCTGTTGGATATAAAACTTGCTCTTAGAAATGTAGTCATAGTGAGCATTTGCAGAAGTTCAGATGAAAGAAAAGAAAGATAGGTGCATTCCCTAATATTTTATTTAGTAGTTGCTTTTCTGAATATTATTGCTTGGAGGTCTATTCATTGTATTTATTTAGGCAGTCATACAATATTAATGCACTGTTTTCTAAGCACAGATGTTATGGTTTCAATATGGTTTGTCCCTTCCAAAACTCATGAGAAGTTTGGTGCCCATGGTCATAGCGCTTTTTAAGATGGGGCCTAGTTGGACGTGATCACATCATGGGTAGGGAGCCCTCATGAACAGATTAACACTTATCTTTCAGTTTGGGGTTAGCTATCATTGGAGTTCAGTCCTATTTTCTCTTTTGCATGTGCCCACTTGCCCTTCTGTTTTCTGCCATGAATTGAAGCAGCAAAAGTCCTTACCAGATATACCTCCTGATCTTGGGCTTTCCAGCCTCCAAAAACCTGAGCCAAAATAAACCTATGTTTTTATAAATCACTCAGTCTTGAAGTTATGTTATAGCAAGAGAAGGACTAGGTCCTGGGGAGAGATGACTTGTCCACCCTGGTTGTGGTTCAGAGGTGCATATGAGCCTAGAAGTTGGCAGAGGAGCCTGAGGAAACCAGAGGCAGGTCCCCCGCTGGGCACTTGGACACTTGGAGAGTGTCTAGGTGAGAGGCTCTGGGAGAGGAAACTTATGTACTCAGCTGAATTGAAGAGGGACTTGCCTGGGTCAAAAGCGAGGATGAGGGACTGGGAATGCAGCTCAAGGATAGAGCATGTGTTCAGCACGCGGGAGGCCCTGGGCCTATTCCCCAGCACACCTGCCCTTGCCAAAAATGAATGAAGGTGATGTAGAGAAGGGTTTAGGTGAAGAAAGGAGAGGACAGATAGGAAAGCTGTCTCATTGGACCTACTGTCCATCATGAGAGGCAGCCCCTGTGGTGGGGATATGGCTGGGGAGAAACAGGGAAGGTCCAATGCCTCTCATTCAGCAACAGTTCAGAAACAATTCCCATGCACCCTCTGCCATTTGTGTATGTTAAATTCTGCCCCATGTTTAGCTAGTAAACAAGCCTTGTGTTTTGTTTCCTCCTACCCCCTCGCAAGCCATCTCATTTGCTGCCTCTGGCTAGTCTGGTTTTATCGTCTACCTTAGCAGTTGGTTAGAGGCTGTTATTAGTATAACCAACCTTAAATAATTTGATTTTCAGGTTGGGTACGTCACAATGTCTCCTGTGGGCTGGATAGTCAAACTACACATTTATTGTAAAAATTGGTTTCTTCACATTATATTTGAAAGCAGTGCTACTCACTCATCTGTAAGCCATTAGGCCACACGTATAAAAGTGTTTCATCTGAGTCTTATTCACACAGTTCTGAGGTTCAGTTTTAAGTCCTTGCATATATTCTAGTTCTCTATTAAGTCTATTGTCATATTTTGATAGTTTTCTAAAACATTCTAATAGAGGACTATAGGAATGTATTTAGAGGAAAGAGAAGTTGTACAATAAATTTTGAAGATAGACTCTCCTTTTCCTTTTTTCAAGTATTTTTTGTTGTTATTTTTATTTATTTCTTTTTAATGCAAGAAAGACATTTAAATTGACCTGATGTGGCCTACATTAGATGCATGTTATTTTGTTCAAGCAGGGTTTCAATGAGTTGTGAATGTCTAAAGTCCAGAAAGGTAGATATTTCATGTAAAATATGGCTTCTTTAAAAACATCAAAAGATATGATGCTCCAGCTCCTAAGGTGACACTGTATGGGAATCAGGGACATTTACTCCCAGGTTTACATAGTCCCTGGGGGAATCCCTTTTCCTCACCAAGTTTCCCTGGCTGGCCTCATGCCTTTGCCTTCATATCTACAGGTCTGAATTTGACCCCCCTGACCCCCCCCCCAAAAAAAAACTGGGGAGAATGCCAATCAGCATGAGCAAAATGTAATCCTCTCAGCTCAGAGGTACAGGCAGCATGATGAAATGAGAAGCTAATATTTTTAGAGACATTGTAGGTTAGTGATCAATTTCCTGAGCAATCCTTACAGGATTGCTCCATGTTAGGCCAAGTGTAATTGATCAAAGAAATGGTTATACAGAAGTTTTTCCTCCATTATCCCAACTTATTTATTTATATATATATTTTTTATCATGACCATCTCAAAACTGTTTTAGTTTTGTTTGGTTTGGTAAGAATATGAGAGATGTAAATATGGAAAAGTGAGTTTTCTACTCTCTAGCTACCAGAAGTCACTTCTGAATTTTTCTAGTTCTCCTCTGGGGTTTCCTTGTGGGAACCCACTTTCCTGAGCTTGGTTAAAAGTGCTGGTTTCTCCTGGTGTTAATTATTAATGTGACCTGTTTATGTACCAGTTATCCAGCTAACCATTAATATCTGTTTACTCATTGATGACCTCTGCATTGTGTACCCGGCTCCTGGCTGTAAATGTCACCTTTTATTTAATTTTTTTTTCATACGCTCAGGAATTTCCTCCTATCTACTCAGTACCCAAAACAACTCCTTAAGAAAGTGAAATAATATCAAACAATACAAATATAACCTTTATGTATGTGGAAAGAAAGACAAGCACTGTTGTTTTTAGAGGATTAATATACAACTTTCCTTTCTGTAATGAGCAAGAGATGTACACAAATGGCAAATGCAAAGGGTCCCCGGGGGGGCAAGATTAAAAAAAAAAATTGACAAAGAAAAAGTTCTTTCACTTCTGGGTTTAGGTGGGGAAAAACAAGGAAGGAAGGGATTCTGAGCTCATCTTGGGGAATGGAACCCAATTTTCCTTTTTCAAAATGTCAGTGTTAAGCACTTGCCCATTCAAGCAAGCCTGCAGGATTTATCTCTAGTTACCCAGTCAGTCTACATTAACCCCAACACTAGCAAGACATTTCCATTCCACACAGTTGTAATGGCTAAAACCGAGATTAAGCAGTGCAGCTGGATTAGGGCTGCAACTGGTGACCTTAATTTTACCCATCATTGGAGCCTGTGTGTATTTGACTCTTCTTAATTGCATTTGCCTAATTTAAACAGACAATAACAGCCTAGGACATTTTTTTCACCCCCCCCCATAATAAAAAAAAAGGAAGAAGAGCTTTTTCTTAGAAATGAACCACAGGACAGTTTGCTGTGGCTGCTGCTTGGGTAAAAAAAGCAGTGTTTTTATTTTTTATATTTTCTTGCCCCATTAACATACTGGCACAGGGAAGGACCCATTGAAATATTATTATCTTTGCATAACAATACAATTTTAAAGTCTCACAGTGCTTCTTTAGTGAAATCTTTTAAAAATATTAATATTATCCAGGCCATAAATAACCATTATGGCTTTCATAGAGATTAAAGTTTTGAGATATGCCCTAGGTGTACATTCACATTTTCTCGTTCATTGAGTTCTAACTTCAGTAAAATTAGTTTTTTTAGATAGAGCTCTGAACACTTGCTGTGACTGTCACTTCGTGTTGAATTTATCATATAGAATTTAAGGCGGAAGACTGGGGAGCAATCTGTCACAAACGATTGTATTGGTAATCTTTGAGGGTTGGCATGGGGGCTGGGGAGTAGATAAGCATTCTAGAACCGCTCTTGCTGCTCACCCCTTTCATTCAGCCCCAGTCACTTCTGTGGCGAGGGGATTTGCGTAGGCCGGGTGTGTAATGTGTTTCCTTCCAGCCTGCCTAGGTGTCTACGGCTGCATCGCACGTCATGCACATAAATGCCTCTCAGGTTTTCTCCACTAAATGATAACTCAGCTTGTCTCTCCCAGTGAATGCAGTAATAAATAAATATATGGGCTAGATGTGGGTTGTTCTGACTTAGGTTGATTCTCTCGTGTCCTAGAATAGACAAGTGGACTCAATCATCATGCTAGCAAGAAAATACCGCTTTCCAAGGAAACACAGGGACTGGGGTTTTATGCTAAGTTTATCATGAGATGAACTGAAAAGCAATCCAGAGTCAAGGTTGGAATTGCGAACTCATTCAGTCTAGTGCGTCTCTTGGGGGTGGGGGGTGGGGAGTCAAATTGCACATTATTTTCTTTAAAAAAAATGAATTTCTATTAGGGGAATTTGGAATGATGGGGAACTAGAACAGTTGAGTTGCTTCTCAGTCTCATTGAATTTGTACATTTTGCCTTAGGGACTAAGTATTTCCCAATACTGCTCGTCTAGGCTGTATTTTCCCCTTCTGATGTGCCAAACAGGCATTTCTTTTCAACCTCTGGGTTTTGGAAGTCAAGTACGTATACTTAATGACTTGCAGATCTCTATCTGGGTATCAGAATCAGAGGTTTTTGAACTTTGCCAATCAGAATCCCACATTTACATTTCCTTTTTATGTCACATGGTCAATGAGCTATATTGATACATGGAAAATTTCCTTTACACATCTCATTCAAGGCAACACTGGAAATTTGGGTTTGTGGAATGCACCAACAGCCCTGAGGTCTCTTGGCTTTTCCTCTGCTGGCTTGGGGCAGGGCCCAGAATGATGCAAGTTGTGCGTAGCTCAGAATTCTCAAATTTGCTGCCAGGGCAGTGTTTGGAGAGTGCTTGGGTCTAGCAGCCATTCCTGTTGGTTGGAAAGGGAATAGGAGTAGTTGGTTGGAAAAGGCCCTAGCTCTTCCCTCATGGTGAAGTAGAGGTTACTGCTGTTTGCAAAGACTTGGATTTCTGCAGGAAAACTGCCCTCATTTCCATCCTGCAGTATGATTAGGGGCCCTTATCCTGGGCACCTGTAGGATACTGCATTATTCCAGTTATAGCACTCATCCTTTAGCACTGAGGCATCCCTTCAGGTAGCTATCATCTAACTAGACTCTGGATGGCTGGGCAGCTTACCTCCAGTGTCTGATATACAGAGATACTCAATAAAGCAGCCAGAGAAGCTCGGCAGGCTATAGAACTAAGCACAGGATGACAATAATCATAATTGTGGCTCCTAGTGATCACCCAATCACTTGATGATTCTAACAGCTGTGCTAGGTGATCCCTTTATGTCCATTTTAAAGATGAGAAAAGAAAGACTTAGCAGATCAGACAATGTTCACAGGGTAAATCAGAAAGCCAGGGAACTGAAGCAGAACTGGAACTCCAAACCACCTATGCTGGATTCTTTGTGCCCTCAACATATGCACTTCTGCTTCACAATATTTCCATTCTCACTGCACACTTGAGCTGCAGTCACAGCTCTGGTGTCAACCTAGAAAGACTCCAGGCCTGGCTGCAGGTGCTCACTGTGCTTTATATTTTTCATTTTCTATGTTGTTATTTTATTTTGTTTATTTTCATGACATGCAGCATTTCATTAACTTTTACAGTAAACCGATGCCTTCTTTCAGTCTGTCTGACTTCACCACATGCTCACTGTGTGATCTTGGACAAGGTGCTTCTATGGGACTCAGTTTCCCCTCCGTGTACACAGGATCTGGGCTGTCTTGAGGGGTAGCTCTTTTTATCCTTGCATGGACCCTGCAACAGGGTTTGGCACATCCTGAGCAGGCAGCAGATGTTCCTATTATAATTTACAGTTTTACTCTGTCCCTGGCTTTGGCTTTCCACGGTCCTGTCAGCATGAGCATCCATATCCTCTGGCTCTCTGCCCATGGGTACATTGGGTGCTGGAAAAGTTTGGTGGAATGTTTGTTGAGTCTGGAGGCCTGGGTTCAGAGGCCAGTGGTCTAGACTCCCCTAAAAGTCTTCGCTGGGGGAATTAAGTCCCTGCTATTGGTCTGGCCCTCTGGCTGCCGCTCCTTTTCCATCTACCTAAACCCCTTTCCCATCTCCCCTCCCCCTCTCTCTGTCCCTGTTCTTAAGGCCCATGAGCTTCTGTCCTCTTTCCCCCTGCTGGCATTATCTCCCCTGCCAGGATTTACACTTTGGGGAAACAAAAGCCAGGTGTCTTGTCTTTGGTCTCTTAAAACAAACCTCCCCAGAGGCAGGGGCACAGAAAGTCCTGGCTTCCTTTGTAGAGCTGAGAGCCAGTAAACACTGAGATAAAAACACAAATTAATATATCAGTAAATTATCCTGCCACACTGACATGCCCTCTAATCAGGAAGACAGTGAAAACATGGGAGCATGCCAGAGAAGAATCTGGAGGAGGAAGGAGGAGCCCCAGGGGCAGCGGTAGAGGGAGGGGCAGTCCTCTGGATGCTTCACAGTCTGAATTTTTCCCCTGAGGTTTTTCTGGGTGTGTGGGAAGCAGGGGGTGACAGGAGGACAGAGATGGTAGAAAGAGATGGAAAATGGAGGAGCCAAAGAAGAAGAAGGAGGTGGAAGCAGAAAGGCAGGTAGTGTCTTCTTGTGCCGGGCTGCATGCCTTTGCCTCTCCTACACTCACCACGACCTCCTTGGGGAGCGACCATGCTATCATCCCCATTTTAAAGATGAGGACACTGAGGAAATAAAGGTTTAGTGGGCTTCCCAAATTCCCTACACCGAGTAGGTGAAGAAGCCAAGTTTTCAGCCAGAATGTTGGAGGCTCCGGGGTGAGGATCCCTACTGACAAGCCCACATTCTGATGGATCTGGGCAGCTTGGTGCAGGTGGGTGGAGAAGCAGCAAATGCCTGTTAGGACCAGAAGAGATTAAGAATATAAAAAAGAATGAAGCTCTCCTCCTAGTATTTCAATATGAACAAAGTTTTCAAGTGAAGGAATGAAGCTGTCACATACTAAAAATGATGAAGAGGGGGGACAAATGTGGCCTCGGTGGCTTCAACCAATCCTGAAAGATCAATCAGGCTAAGAGCATAAGAGATGTAGAAACTGAAGCTCAGGAAACTCGCTGAATAAGAGATGGGGCTCAATATTGAACATAGCTCTACTGGCTAGAAATCAGCAGTGCCAAGATGGTGGGCATTCTCTGTCAAGAGGGCCCATAGCCTGTAGGGTTGGCCAGAGAAGGCAACTAAAGCAATCTTCCTTCACTCCACCCAGGCTGGTGGGTTCAGGCAGGAAAAATGCATGTGGGAGATAAAGTGGCAGAGATTGTATGGATTGGGAGACAATAGGAATTTTCAGGTGGCTTTCAGCATAAGCACTAGATTTGGCAGAACCAGAGAGGTAACTGGGATTCAAGATACGAAGTAAACATGCTAGAGGGAAATAAGAGCAGCAGAAATTGCAAAGCTGTGAGATAAAGAGGAAATGCAGGAAGGATTTAAAAGTGGAATCCAGGCAGAGAATGGTTGGCATTCAATTTGGAGAGGAAAGACATGGGAAGAGAAAGTAGGAAGTGAAAGTTGAGGGGAAGGGAACACATGGATGATTGGGACATTGTCCTCAGAAACTAGAAATGTTGTTTGGAATTTGGACAAAACAAAAGAGAATATAAAGTTTGGGACAGGAAACATCTGTCTAAAAAAGAGTGTGGGAGAATCCAGAGAGCCACATCTACACCAGAAGATTCAGGAAGATTGATGAATATCATTATGATGAGAATAGAAAACAGTATCTATAAGTTTAAGTTAGAAAAAAATAAAAAGTGAAATGGGAAAAAGGAACACCAAGAAAACCAGTGTTTTAGAATGTGCTAGAATCACAATAGGAATGTTGAAGCATTACCAGACCAATATTTCATAAACCTATCAGAAAATTAATCCTCCTCTTCTTTACTTTTAAAGACTGTCTTTAGCATCTTGAGGAACTACAATTTTAGGAACAGTGTGTGCAAAATGGTATTTTGGTGTCTGTATCAATAGGCTTTGCATCACTGTGGCAAAATATTCGAGAAAAACAACTTAAAAGGAGTAAAGGGTTATTTTGGCTCTTGGTTTCAGTCCAGGGTTACTTCATTGAATTGTTCCAGGCCTGAGGCAAGTGAGTTCATCATGGCAGCAGGATCACTGTAGCAAGGAAATCTGTATACCTTGTGGAGGCTGGGAAACAAAGAACAAGAGAGAGGAAGGGGCTGGGGTTCCAATATCCCCCTAGGGCATGTCCCCAATGACCTAACTTCCTCCCAGCAGGCCCCGCCTCCTACAATTCTTACCACTTCCGAATAGTACCTCAAGCTGGTGGCCAAGCTTTCAACACATGGGCCTGTTGGGGGGGGGGCATGTAAAGGCCACAGTGTAACAGTGGGATTAAGGTAGGTACTTTTTTTACTTTTGCATTCTATCTTCTCAAATTATAGTCCATTTTGGGTTTGGAATGATGGCCACTAGTTCTTCTGACTCTTGCTGTTTTCACCATGTTTGTCTATATGCAATCTAATCTCTCTTAGGATCTAAACTGGAGATCTTGGCTTGTTAGAACTTTGCCTAATTAAGTGTGATAGGATTTTAAGTGTTGGCTTTAGAGACTCTTCCATGAGTAAATGCAGAAGTGTTGCGCCTTGATGCTTTCACAGCTATTTTGACTGCTCTCGGGGTTTTTCTTGCTTACTTCCTTGATTCTTAGCTTCCATTCAGAAAACTGAACTTTCCAGCTAATTGAACTCCAAATAGTTGAAGCATGATTGTGTTATTGCTACTAATAATATTGGCATTGCATAAAAGCAACAGAATCAGCCTGCAGATTATACACTGCAGAGACCCTTTAAAGAAACAGTTAATCCACAGATTAGGCTGCATATTTTGAGGACTTTTTCAAATTTTTATCATGCACACATACTCATCTGATGTTTGTAACAGTGGCAGGCACATTGTGTGTCAAATGATAGAAACCTCAACATGAGAAATACATGACAACCTCTGGTGAGGTTAAAAAGGCCTGGAATTCAGCTGTGATCAAACACATTCCTCTTCCTTCTGCGCATTCATGAGACAAGAGTGCAAACTTACTTGTGGAATTTTATTGTTTTCCACAAGTGGATTTGGTGGAGGCATCTCAGTGAGGATAGTTCTGTGTCTGTCATCTTCTGTACTTTTATGATAAGACTTAAAATGGAAAGACGAAAGTTTTTTTTTTTTTTTTTTTTTTTGTTATGGAGTTAGATTCTATTATGGAATATACTCCCATCTCTAGTCCCAGTGGATACTCCCAAGATGTCCCTTTGGTTAAGTCTAAGGCAGGATACTTTAGGATCTAATTGGTCAAAAAAGCTGACATGAAAATGGCCAGGGAAAGGGCATAATTGAGTCACTTTGTGCTGCATTTAGAGGAGTTTGCTTCATATCCATTCCTGAAGGTTCTAATTTAAAGGCTTTAAATTAGAATTAATTAGTTGAGCATTTCTAAAATAACAGTACAACATATTATGAGCTCACTTTTTAAAAATTTCATTGAAGTATCATTGATATACATAAACCACACATGTTTAAAGCATGCAATTTAATAAGTTTTGACATAGGTATATATACCTGTGGAAATATTGCCAGTTTCAAGATGGTAAAGATAGAAGACTTATTTTGAAAAATAAATTTTACTATGGCAAAATTTAAACTTAGAAGTTGAAAAAATTAGACAGTGAACTCGTGTACTCCCATCTACTTTCCACAGTGAACATTTTACTCTTCTTACTTTATTATGCATCTTGCCATCCGTCAATCGCTGTATCCTGTCATTCAACCATCTTGAGTTTTAGCTGAAACATTTTGATGTAAGTTGCAGGGATTGATACCACTAAACATTTCCTCATGCTGGTCATTAGCTAGATTATTTATTACTTTTTATAACTTTATTTATGAGGGTTTTTTTTGAGACAGATATAGTATGATGTACAAAATCTATGTGTGAATTTTGATGAATTATGGTAAGTATATACAATATGTCACTTAAACAATTATCAAAATCTGAAGTGTTTCTGTAAACTCAGGGGATTCCTGTAGGCCCATCCCAGGCAACTACTCTTCCATTTTCTCAAAGATAACCATTATTCTGATATATGTATATCAGTATATATATATTTTTCCCCCACAGGTTTATCTTATCAATTTTATAATTTTTTATTTGTACAAGTACACAGTGAGAGCACATTGTGCTAGGCTTTTCCCCCTCAGCATAATGGTTTGGAGATTCATCTTGTTGTTGTGACTCAATAATGTATTTCCTTTTTATTGCTCAGTAATATTCCACAGCATGAATGTAGCACTGAGTGCTATTTTAAGGGGATAGAATATGTGTCATCAAAGACATGCCAGGTAAGAGTTTCCAGGATGATGAGATGTTGACAGGTTAGGAGGAATGAGATATTTTACCACAAAAAGTAATGCATGTAGGAAAGGACATGAGAACTACCTTCAGCTACGTCAAGCTGGTGTTAGTAGACATTTTTGGTAATGGGCCAGGGGGTAAATGTTTTAGGTTTTGCTGTGCTACATCATCTTTGTTGCAATTATTTAATTCTGACCTTGAAATAGAGTGAAAGCAGCCATAGATAATATGTAAATGAAGTATGACTGTGTTCCAATAAAACTTCATTTATGGACACTGAGATTTGAATTTCATAGGATTCTCATGTGTCACAAAATATTCTCTTCTTTTGATTTTTCTTTCTCCTAACCATTTGAAAATTTGATATCCATTCTTAGCTCACTGCCCATACAAAAACAGATGGTGGGCCAGATTTGGCCCATAAGCCATAGCTTGCCAATCTCTGATATAAAGGACTAGCAAGCTGAAGAAGGAATAATTATTATTCTCTTTAAAGATAGTGGGCAACATGAAGACTCAAGGAGAAAGCTTTTGCTCAGAAAACTGAAGATCTTTCTATTAATTAGGATAGTGTTCCAATGAACTCTAATTCCTGACCCTGTATCATTACTGGTAGCACATGTTAAAGGGGCAGGTTGCAGGGCTGGTCTGGATAGTTCAATTCTCTAACTTCTCTCTGTCTAGTATGATATTGTGCATGCAATTTAACTCCTTTGTGTTTCTATTGATTCATCTTTAAAGTATGAGTAATAATTGAACCTACTTCCTACAGGCATTCTCAAGATTCAATAAGTTAGTGTATACAAAGTCTTATGAGCAGAGCTGATTCACAGCCCCTACTTAGTACGGTGTCTGACACACACATGGTAAGTGTGAAAGACATGATTATCATTATCCTCATCATTTGTGTTATTGATCTTATCACTGTGAGGCTGGACAGAGATGTGTGTTAGCTTTTGTCACTGTGGCAAAAATACCTTAGACATCAATATTTTGGGAGGAAATATCTATTTTGGCTCGAGATTTCAGAAGACTTCACCCATGATCACTCAGTCCCCTTTCTTTAGTTTTGTGGTAGCATAGTCCATCATGGTGGGGAGCCCATGGTGGAGCCAAATAAAGAGAGAGCTGAGCTTTCAAAATCCCCTTCAAAGGCACCTCACTAATGACCTGAAGACCTCCCAACTAGGCCTGATCTCTTAGGGGTTCCACCACCTCCCAATAATACCACAGGCTGATGACAGAACCTTGAACTCAGGGACCTTTGAAGGACACTTCAGATCCAAACCATAGCAGCATGAGTGAGAATTTGGTTGAAAGAATTCCTCTTATGGACTGGACTAGTAGCTGTACTTAGATGCTTTATTATTCCAATAATCAGCATTGTTTCTAAGTTAGTGTCCAATGCTTCAAACTGATGACTCAACTGTTGATGAATTCTGAAGAGAAATGGACCATATTTCTACTCATTGATATTAGCACAGCCTACATCATAAGGCAAAGTATTCTGTTTCCACTTGACCTCAGATCTTGGAGGGTATCTTGTTAACTATTAAGCCTTATGAAGATGCTGCTAATTGTAATGCTGCTTCTTTCCTCCAAAGGAGAAAGTGAGAGTAGGGATCTTTGATTTTGAAAGGGAAATATGTCAGATTAAAAGCATTGAGCTGAACATGGTTGTTCCCACAGGCTGCATTCACCTATTAAGGTGATGCTGAATAACTGGATGGCTTTGGGAGCATTAGGCAATAGCATCCCAGTGTCATGTGATGATGTGTGGATGGTGCTCCGAGGCCATGATGATTGCTATTGTGCATCAGAAAGAGAGGAATTAAAGTAGAATTGACTTGGGAAGATCTCTGTTCATGCCTCCTCATCTCCTGGTTATAACACATACTACATTGTCTGCTCTGTCTCTGGCGTTTGTTTACCCAAGCCTGTTCATCTTTACTGGTGCTTTTAATTATGTGATCTTTTTCTCCATTAGCTGGCTGGAATGACAGCCATGGTATCTAGGCATGATAAGCACAATATGAAGTCACAAAATAACACTAGACTTGTGGAACAATTTATGGGGATATTTTCATTTTCCACACGAGAAGCCAAGGCACAGATATGATGGAACCTCATGCTTCTAGTCCAGTGCTCTTTTTATTACACCACATTAGTCTTTGTCTATAAACAGGACTTGATGTGAGGGTTTGTTGCAGAGGATGACAGGAAGGACAGATGGATCCGAGCCCTGTCTTCATGACTAAAAGGTAGAGTTTTGACATTATTTCCAAATAGAAATACATAACTGGAATAATATTCTCTATTCTATTGCATATTTCCTGATATCATTAATAAATATCAGGTATTAAATGTGAGTCCATTTTTAAACTGTGCTTGGGGATGTCTTTATGTTTTAATATTGCAATCTCAAAATGTGGCATTGGGAAAGGGGAACACACTGGGGAATAAATACTGGCCCAATTATATTGTTATAGTGCATGTAGGTCTGAATGTATAACAATGAATCCCGCTGTTATGTATAATTATAGTGCACCAATAAAAATATGGAAAGAAAAAGAATGTGGCATTGGTCTCAGCTTTTCTATAATTCCAAAATGACCTATTGATAAGAATGTGAAACCACAGTATTTAAGTGGACATTTAAATACCTAGGTATTCATGTGAACAGATAATTCTAAGAAGTGCTGGTAGGGGAACAGTACAATATCGACATGAACTTTGACTAACATTAGGTTGGAAGTTAAAAAAAATTCATGTCAACATGGAAGCAAAGAAAGAATAAGAGAGAGGTAGAGATGTTAGCTAGGGGGAAAGGAAGGAGGTGAAGGAACTCAGCAATTCCAGGAAGTAAGGCAAAGAGGGAAGTTCACAGCTGTTTGGTGAAGGTGAGGCTCTTTGCCTTTTGACAATAGAAATGAGAGTGTTCCTGTTCCCCCATCACTTAAGAAAGACTTTTTAAATGTCTTATGTGTTTTGAACAAGATACGAATTGATTCTTATCATTTTTCAGTTTGACTTTGCAAAATTGCCTATTAGCCATGTTATGAAAGTTATTAATTTGTGAAGTAAAGGTGATTGCTTCCTAATTGACTTTCAGAACTCTTTGGATTTCCTAAATATAGCTTTGAATGTAAATATATGCTCTACATATTTAAAAAATGCTTTTTGAGACCATAATATAAAATAACACACTGACAAGAGCTAAATCCATGATTGACCCAAATTCTTAAAAAATATTCCATCTATAAAATTGGAAAACTGTTTCACCTCTTTGTATAATGACTACACTAAATGCCTTACTCTTTCATTAAAAAAAAAAAAGAAAGAAAATCCTTGAATGAATCTACTGCAAAAACAAGTTGAAGGTTTAAAACTTTTTTATTGCAGAGAAGTCTCCAAGATCACACATGTCCATTAGAAGTATTCAGTGTGGGGTCACAGAAGGGTCTACATGAGACAGCCACTTAGATGTCTGTTTTTCCTTTCAAAGTCCTTTTCCTTCACCCTCTTCAAAACACCCTTAAGTAGACATAAATATTATGAGGTTAAAAAAAAAAAGGAAAGGGGGGGGGAAACTAAGAACAATGAGAACTTTCTTTTATTACCCAATAGTCATATGCATCTTAAATACCCATCATTATCAAGAGAAAAATGAAGCCAAATGTCTGATAAGAAGATGGGTCATAAGGTAGAATAATATTCCATTCTGTCAAGACTTAGGCAGGAAAAGGGAATGAAATAGCTGGTTTCCCACTGTGGAAGAAAGATGGCTTCAAAGTTGCAGCCAGGGTATTTGTTTAGAGTGGGGAGGATGGAGACTTTCTGGTATTTACAGAGAAACAACAACAACCACCCCGTCTATCTTTTAGGAAAGGAATGCATGGTTAAATTGGCTCGGCTCGTCCTTAGCAACCTGAACTCAGAGGCCACATTTTTTCCTCTCTAAGAAGCAAGTGGGAACTTGAAAAGTATGTAGCATGTCGTGAAAAGGGAGCAGTGAACTTTGCCCAGGTCTGCAGCCAACTCTGAAATCTGAACCTTCAGAAGTTCCAGGACTGGTGCTTTCCCTCCCCCTCCTTCCTTTTTAATCCTGTGCATCTAGTGGTTTAGCAAACTCCCTGAGCCTGCAATCAGAGGAATCTGTCTCACTGCTTAGAGAAAACCTGTTCTCTGATGTCATTAAAAGGAAGTACCAAAAAAGAAAAAAAAAAAAAAAAACCCAAAACATTAAACCCAACTTTATTATTATTATATTCAGTCTCATTTTATACGACTGAGGGACATGTAGAAAGATTTTTTTTTTTCTCTTTTTTGCATTGGTTTTAAAGTTAACTTTCAAAGTTTTGAGGTACAGCTACTAGCATTGGAAAGATTTCCCTTACCTTTTTGGGGAGGGAGGAGAAATTACTAAGAGTCCAGGGCTGAGGCTGCTTTCAGCATGGATCTTTCCACAGTAGCAAGTTACTTGGTAACTTGAGCTGTGCTCAGTCCTGAGATTCTTCCGCATAATTGAAGATTAATTTGATTCCCCAGATTGTTGAGGGTGGCTGACAGTGGGGGGCTGGGGTGGGTGGAAATAGATTATTCAAATCACAAAGAAGTAGGTGTGCCCTAAGTGACTGCTCCATTACTGCTCATAAATGTTTGCCTTCCCAAGTATTCATCAAACTCGGTGCTGCCTGATCCTGTGGGGCGGGAGGAGACTGCCCTGCCAACAGTCAGATAGCAGGTGAACCTTAGAGAAACTTAAATATTTTGTAAAGAGAGTTATATGTGGTAATGGCTACTCCAGAGTCCATTAACGCCGAAACAAGCTAACTCAAGGGCTCTGGCTTTCTCAAGTGTCTAATGTAAACAATATGAAAGTCAATAGTGGGGGACATTCCAAGATAGTATTAACACGATTGATTTATTGATGGTTACACAATGGGAGGTTATCTTTTGTTAATTGACTCAGTAAATAAGCTCACAGGCGTCAGTGCTGGTGGGGAGGCAATCAGTGAAGAGAAAGGTGAGTTACCTGAATTATAATTATTATTATTTTTTTTTTCAATTTCAGCCCATCTTGGTGAATTCCAGGCTGCTTCCTCTGCCAAGCTCAAACACAGTTAAGCAATGTTAATTCTGCCCAGAACTTGGCATTTGTCCTCCAAAAAGGGAAGGCTCAAAAGTTCTGTATTTCTGTCAAACACTATATATATATGTGTGTGTGTGTGTGTGTGTGTGTGTGTGTGTGTGTGTGTTTTAAAACTTTTGCTACCAGAAGATAGAAAGAGGCGGGGTAGGGGGAGAATATTTACAAATATAGAAATAGTGGGGAAGATGCATGCTCAGCCTGGGTGATCCTGAGTAGTGAGTGATTGAACCACGTGGAAAAGGCACTGTTGGCTGTGGACAGCACTTCTCCACACAGGCTACTATAACTTGGTAGCTCTTAGTGGGAAAACAGAGGGAGAGAAAAATAAAACAACTTTATAAATTCTGGACGATTTTGAGCATGACATCATTACAAACTTCTCTAGATGGATTGCTTTTTAGACTTTTCCATTTTCATCAGGCATAGTTTAAAAATTAAAAAATTCTCGCTGTTCATTCCATTGTGTCTTCCAGAATATTTGAGAAACATCAACTTCTCTTTTCAAGCTGGCCTCCCCTGACCCCTGACAGCTCCTCTTGTTTGACCTCAGTGTTTTGCGTGCTCTGATCATCCCTTTTCCCTTTCCTCTGCCAACTCTCCCAGACCTTTTCCAGCTACTGGCGATGTTCACTGCAGGACAGTGCAGAGTGTGCATCACACCTGCGCCAACTCCAGTTCCCTCTCCACCTGTGAACTTGCAGGTGGCCATCCCTTCAGCCTTCTCTCTACCTGATTTTCTCTGAGCCTAAACCCGTCCCTTCACACCCCATTCCGCCCTTGTTTATAGCCCCAACACGGGAGTCCTGACTTCTTCACTACCTTTTCGGTACGTCCTGTAAGTTCCCAAGCCCTACAGATTCTGCTTCGTTTATTTATAGTTCATAGGCTCTGTGGTGTGTCTCCCAACTAAAATAAACTGGCCCTGCAGATTGGCACACTGTAAGGATGCAGTCAACATCGGTTGAATGAAGGTGTGACCTCACCTTAAATCAGGTTTCTGCTCCAAAAATACTCCTACCTATCTTCATTCACTCCTGTGTTCTTCTTCGTGACCCTCATTTCTGGTCACATCATTTCATGGCTCAGAAGCTTTCAATAACCATGATATTTCTGAATCTAGTGTAATGGCTTTTTTTTTTTCCAATACCACCACAATTTATATTTCTTGGACTCTCTTCCTTCAAACTCCTAAATATCCTATGCTCCATACAAAGTACAGGCAATCTCTGACTGAGGATGGTTTGACTTATGATTTTTTTTTTCAACTCCATGATGATACCAAAGGGATATTTTGGTAGAAAGTACTTGGAGTTTTAAAGTTTGCTCTTCCCAGGCTAGCGGTGTGTGGTACATGCTCTCTCATGGTGCCTAACAGTAGCAAGTCACACCTCTGTCAGCCACATGATCAGGATGGGAAAGAAAACTCTTTGTTGTGTCGCCAGTATATTTTTTTGATACTTGTATTTAATAAGTTACATGAGACATCAACACTTTATTATTAAATAGGCTTTGTGTTAGATGATTCTGCTTAACTGTAGGCAAAAGCAATTTCTGAGCATGTTTAAGGTAGACGAGGCAAAATGTTGGTTTTAGTAGGTTAGGGGTTTTAAATGTGTTTTCAATATTTTTGATTTACCTTGGGCTTATTGGGGTATAAACCCATCTTAAGTTCAGGAGCACTTCCAAATTCTTTATATCTCTCTGCTTCCATATCTTAGCTTATCTTCATTTCTTCAACCAGAAGTCTTACTCAACTATTTTTTTTTAATATTTATTTTTTAGTTATAGGTGGACACAATGTCTTTATTTTATGTAGTGCTGGAGATCAAACCCAGTGCCTCACGCATGCTAGGCGAGCACGCTAACTCTGTGCCCACAACCCCAGCCCTCAACGGTCTTTTAAAGTTGGATTTTTACTGGCTTTTTAAGGTTCATCTCAAATCATACTCTATCCATGGAACTATTTTTTGTTCCATAGTTCTTTCTCAGCTAAGTTGGATGTTTTCTTCTTCATGGGACATTAATTATATTCAGTCTGTTCTATAACTGTTTCAATAGTTGGTTTATTCTTTCCTGGAAGGAAGTGAATACTAGGGAGACATGAGCTAAATTTTCTTTTTATTTCTGCCTGACCCTTAATGCTCCCCACATAATACGCATACCAAAAGCTATGGTTGAGTTACCTCCATTTTTGTTTCTTTGTCATCATTACAAGATTTTTACTTTCTCTGTTATTTTTAAAAATATTTTGTTTAGTTGTAAATGGACACAATATCTTTATTTCATTTATTTATTTGTATGTGGTGCTGAGGATGGCATCCAGTGCCTCACATGTGTGAAGCAAGTGCTCTACCTCTGAGCCCCAGCCCCAACCCATATTTTCTCTGTTATTGCATATTGGTGTTCAGCAATGTGTGTGTGTGCGTGTGTGTAAGCACGCACACGTTTCCCCATTGACTAACCCACTTAGCTCCTTTGATCTTGAAGTACACATTTATTAACCTTTATCTTAAAGTATTCTCCAGGATGAACCAAGGGATGGGAGGAAAGCTCCTTCAGTTTGGATCCACTTTGAATTTACCAGGGTTCATGTTCTCCCCCTGCCCCTTTTAATGTCTAGGAATTAGTTATACTAAAGTTCCACTGCACATGGAGTTGTTTTTGCAACTCGAGGTGCAAACTCCAACACTATGGAAAACTTTTTAAAAGTATTCGATCATTCAAGGAACAAGGGTACTCCTGTTTCCTCTTCTCAATAACAATTAAGACATTAGGTTATAGAATCTTTAAGTTTTTCAATGATACTTGCAGAAGTATCATTTGTGTTTGCTTAAACACAAAAGAATACTGTCTGAACTGAACCCTAAAAGTCACCCAAGAAGAGAGAGAAAGCTTATGAATCCATGTGTGTGGGTAGATTTCTGGAGAATAGCAGTGTGTTCTGGCTTTGGAGCTATTGGTATGGGAGTACTCTGTGATTTACTCTGGAGAGGCATTTCCTGGTCAAGGAATCCCCTATCTTCAAGGGGCAGGTCATTAGGAGAGGAAAGGAAATTGGGGTGGAGCAGGGGAGAATGGCTTCTCAGTTCACATTCTAGCATTCACTTAATGAGTGTAATGTTCTTGCTAATGGGATTTAACCACAATACCTATCCCTAACCTTGTCACCAAAAAGGTAGTCTACATGCCCCTTTTTTAAATACAGTCTGCCTAGTTACTGTGTAGATGTCTGTTCTCCCAATTTTCGAAGTGGTAATCCTAGAATTACCTTGGCTCGGAAATAAATGAAGAACTCGTGTATAGGACTCAGATTTCCCTACCAGGGTTGTAACTGAAACAAGGATTAAGTGCCAGTATACAAAACCTCTCAAGCAATGGACAACATGTCAATTGCTGGACATTCTATCGTAGAAGGCCCTCAGTTCTTCTCTTTTATAAAGCTAGAGATCAAGTTTTGGTGGGGAGTAAAATGAAAGGCAATTTAGTTCCTTAAAAGGGTTGCTAGTTGGGAAGAGAGAGCTATATTTAGCTTCATGCTTGTCTCTCCAGGAAGCTAGAACAACTAGGCAATTAAATGGTGAATGGTATGTGTGTAGAGAGGTGTGCAGAGGAGGCTGGGTGGGGAGGAGATAATCAGGCTTTAGAAAAGAGTCTGTTCAGGACAAAAATTTTTTAAACAGTTGCATAGCATCACAGAGAAAACTGCCTATCGACTGACTGACTACCTGTTGCATGTATTTATTTTGATGTGTCACAGAGTCCTGATGACTTTAAGTTAGCTAATCACACCCCAGGCTCCTTATTTAGAAATAGTATCAATAAACTAGTGTTGTTAATCGAGTATCTACTATATACCGGCTATGTGCTTCACTTCCATTATGTCATTTGATTTTGACAACTGTGTTCTGAGCAGACAACAAGAGGATTTTGCCTAAGATTACCTGCTATTTGGCTGAAGTAGATTTGAATCTAGTTCTCTTTCTGACTTCTTTTAGTTACTTTTATATCCTACTTCCCTTATTATTCTTGACTGCTCTGAAATTGCATGAGTTTACATTCATGCACTGTGACCTTTTGAAGAAAGGCATGAAATACACACACACACACACACACACACACACACACACACTCCTGATATATTTATACGCAAACATACATGAGTACACATCAATCTACACTTAAATCTACTTTTTAAGTGAAATAGTATCACTAAAATGAAAATAATGAAGCTGGGTGCACTGGTGCACACTTGTAATGCTAGCTATATGGCAGGAGGATTACAAGTTCAAGGCCTGCCTTGGCAATTTAGGAGACACTATCTCAAAAATTAAAAACAATAAATAGAATTTTAAAAAGAACTGGTTTTGTAGCTCAGTGGTGGAGTCCCCCTGGGCTCAACCTTCACTACTGCAAGGAAAAAAAAAATAAAAATAAAAGAGAGAAAGAAGAAAGAAAAAAAATAACCAGGGACTTTATTCACATTTTAATTTATATTCAGATTTCCTGGAACTATAACTAGTACTTCTCTGTTTAAAAAAAAAATCCCCTTTCCTTTCTTTTATGTACTAAAATCTGAAGATTGTTCTGTGCCTATGACCAAGATGTGGGATCATGGGGAAGGGCAGACATCAGCAAGACCGAAAAGTCTTAGAAAAAATAAACCAAATAGCTCTTGGTGTTCATTTTTCTTCCATTTGTATGGCAAAACTAAAGGGTTTTCAAATTCGCATTTTTGTATTTAAACCCTGTGCACACCAGGTATGTGGCAGCCAATGATCCCAGCTAGAAACTACAAATTTGTAGGAAGGCAAAGCATCTGACCTAATCTAAACATAAAGTTCTTTTTCTAAGAATGGATTTTGAAATCTCCAGGGCATTTCAGGGCAAAGTGATCTTCCCTTTACATATTTATCCTCTTATTGAGATAAGTGGGAATCAAAGATTGCATCTTTTGAAAGAGTAATTAACATTCATTCTCAGAAATAAACACTATATAATTAAGTACATTTCCTTAAGTAATATTGTTATGGTTTGGATGTGAGGTGTCCCCCAAAAGCTCATGTGTGAGACAGTGCAAGGTTTGGAGGAGAAATGATTGGGTTATAACCTTAGCCCCATCAGTGAATTAATCTCTGATGGAATTAATTGAGTGGTAACTGGAGGCAGGTGGGATGTGGCTGGAGGAAGTGGTTCATTGGAAGCGTGGCTCTGGGGTATATAGTTTGTATCTGGATAGAGGAGTCTGTCTCTCTGCTTCTTGATCATCAAGTGAGCTGCTTCCCTCTGCTACACTCTTCCACCACGATGTCCTGCCTCACCTCCAGCCCTGAGGAATGGAGCCAGCTGTCTACATCTGAAACAGTGAGCCCTTAAGTAAATTTTTCCTCCTCTATAATTGTGCTGGTCAGGTCTTTTAGTCACAGTAGTGAAAAAGCTGACTAAAACAGATAAAATCATGTATTTAATGCCTTATATGAAGCAGGGATTCAATAATTATTTGAAAAATCAAATTTAGAAATGAACATTCATAGATGGAAGACCTGTCAGTGCTTTTCTCAAAGTAGACAAAGGGATACTTCCAATCTTATTGAACCTCTTTGGACAAGATCCTGTCTCGGGGCCTATTGAGTTCTAATGGTCTGTGAATCGAGAACAGGCAAATTTCCTTTCATATCTAAGCCCATTCCTTGAGGGATCAGGATAAAGTCGTCAAAGATGCCAGAATCAGCTGTTGAGCCCTGATGTAGCTGTAGATATAAAACGGAATCTCCTCCTGCCAAATCAAAGGGAAAGAGTTCTTAGATCTGGTCAAGTTTGAAGCAGGTGAAGAGGAGGATGAATACCCAGCATCAAAAATCATGTTGAATATAAAAACTTAGGCTTATTACAGAGACCTGGGAAGCAATTCTCAAGGAATGGTCCTGCTGCCAGTTACCTGGGATTATTTAATTACAGGCAACTCATGATTATCTGTGGAGAGAGATGGAGTGGAAAACTCAAGCAATGGGTGTTGCAAAATCATATCAATTGACTTGGGGATATTCTGTATGAATTTCCCCCTTAGAAATGTGCCTTCCTAATTATGTTTTGCTTAGTCCAATATTAAAAATTAGTTGGTTTCCCCAGAGTTCTGAAGTTAAACTGAGGAGGGAGTTGGTTCCGGAGCATGCCAATTGGAATATGGAGGATGAAACGTTTTCTGGCACTAATGTAGCAAAAAAAAAAAAAAAAAAAAAAAGTTATTTTAGTCTTAAAGGAAAGCATAATCTTGTATGCTTTACCAGCCTTCCCATACTGCCTGAAAGGCTGTAAACATTTGTAATGATTATGCAAATGAGATAATTTTTACTTAGATGTGTGTATTTTCACCTGAGATGGTTGTGTTCTTATCTCCATCCCTCTTGGCAGCTGTAGCAAATAATAAACCAAATCTCTCAGTTTTAAGCATAGTGCCCAGAAGATTATGGGGTCATAAATACTTGTTGAGTAAATAAATAATCTTGCTTAGAAGGGGCTCATGTAGTTGTAGCATGGAAGCAATAGATTAGACTAGATTTGAAATGTTAGAGATAGTTAGTCGAGGAATCTTGGGTCCAAAAGCTATAAGTTGTTGTCATGGGGGTTCTTGATTGAACTTGTCTGTTTTTCCTTCCTTCTTTCCTTTTTTCTTCCTCCTTTCCCACCTTCCTCTCTGTCTTCCTCCCTCTCTCCCTTTTCACATCTTTTCCTTTTCTAAATTTAATTTATTTCATATCTGATGTTCCTTAAGTATATACAGACTCAAAAGTACGCCTACACAACTCTTAAGCCATGGCTCTTATGCAACTGTGAATCCAAAACAAATTTACAGACTAAGTTCAAACAAAATGACAAACTCAACATCCAAATTCACAACACTGATTGAATGTGATGCATGATGGTTTGCTAGCATCATGTTGCCACCGGTGGCACAAGAGTACTGTCCTGACTGGTAAGCTGAACATGCTCTGATTTTATCATACCTATCTGTCACTGTGATGCTAAGATAATTGTAGCACAGCACTGCAAAACTTTGACCCACATAGTGTGCTGGGACATCATTTTACTTTCATTTAGTGTGAATTCATAATTCATTTACTGTGGTGGGTTCAGGTTTTGTGGGGCTTGATGAATATATAATTTCAAGGACTATTTTAATTAAAAAATTAAAGATTGTGACAACAGGATTGGTAGAGCTCTTCTTAGGACATGGGGGGGGGGAATCTGTGGACAGAAATACTGAAGATCAGTCTTTGTTATTTTCCCAATAAATTTATCTGATTCATGGACCAAGCTGAACTTCACTTTTTTCTTATTACCAATAAAAGTGTATAGCCCAGCAAAAATAAGCAGTAGTATTTTTTTTTCATTTTAGGGACACAACTTCAAATTATTTATTAGGACTTTTAAAGATGATTTTTCAAAGAAAAATAGGAAATTAAATATTTTCATGAACACAGAGATTGTTGAGAAATATCTTTGTATAAATCTTTTTTCATGCTACATTTCTTAGGAGGAGGTCTGGGAAAAAAGTTTTAGGGCTCTTGTCATATATTTTGTTACATTAGATTTACAGAGGTCAAAATCTGGAGTGGAAATAGAAAGGTTAGCAATGTGTCAGAACATCTTTCCCCAGTCTGCCTTATGTCTTAAAGTTTGATCCTGGTCACAGCTGCTAGGAATGCACAATCCCTGGATCCGGATCTTGCCTGGCTTCTGGCCTAATGACCAAGTTGTAAGAACCCATGGCCAGGTAGGGCCAAAGTGAACCTCAGGCTAATAGTTCTCTGAGAGCCAGAGGGACAAACAGAAGGCAGAGGTCAGAACCTGCCTGGGGGGCAACATCTCAGAGTCCAGTACTTGCAATCAGGTGTGTTGTAAGTCAGAGCTGGGAGGCAAACATCAGGCACAGGGGATATTGAAGGTCAGATAGGCAACAGAAACCAGGATCAGGACACATTCAGAGCTATGATATCAGTTGGCAGGGCAGGGAAGATATAAATATCACCATCAAGCAAAATGCATTGAGACCCAAGGTCTTTCTGCCTTTCTTTTCCTGGTAGGGATCACATGTATGAGACCGCTCCTGGGCTCACGGATACTGGCTCTGAAACCATATATGGAGACAGGAAATGGGTGTTGCTCCTCCCAGTAAAGGAGAGTCTGAAATTATTTTTATCAAAGTAGATTGAGAATAAAGTAAGACAATCAAGATCCAACCTGCTCTCAGGCTGTTTTCCATCTGAGACAGGAGAATTCTTACAAGTGGGCTTCTGCGGTGTCGGCTTTAGGATACATGTTCTGATTGGAGCTGAGTTCTCAGAAAATGTTTTATCTTGTGACAGTTTGAGGCTTGCCATCAAAGATCTTTAACTTTCTAACCAGCTACCTTATGGGGTTACTGTGAATTTCAAGTGAGATTATACGTTATGTTCAATCATGTATGTAGACATATGCTTTCTAAATGGTGAAGAGCTACCATATACCAGGTTATTAGATCCACCTTTCTTTCCATTGGAGATGCTGATTTTCATCCTACCTGAAAATTGTTCTCAACTGAAATTTTCTCTCACCTGATAAATACCAGCCCACTGCTGTTTTGTGGCAACAAATGATTCCATTGGAGATTTTATATGAGAAGAAATATTTTCAGCCAAGGGAGGGTTTCTCATATTTTAGAGATCCTTTCTCTAAAACCCAGAGCTGTTATTGCTACTAGGTAAACCTCTTTGTCTAATCAATCAGCTCTTTAATATAATACATTCAACTGATGCTTGGGTAGAATACAAATTCCCAGTCACATGAGGTCTCATGAGTTAAAATACTGAAACAGAATTAGCCATTTGGTTTTGATAAGATGATAACCTGTGGGCTCATTCATTTTTCTAGAGATATTTGGAGGATTTGAAAGCTTAAGAAGTAAACAGGTTGTTTTGTTTGGGGGAAACCTTCTCTGAAAGAGTTAGCAGGGTTCATCTGATGACATTAGCTTTGCCAGTCATTTCCATGATGTCAAGGGCACACTGGAGATTAAAGGGGATTAAGACCTACTTGCACAGTCAAAGCATCACAGTAAATTGACTTGACTTGGCAGGCGGCACCTCAGGTTGGCACCTTTTCACCACCTAATCATACACAATCCAGGTTTGTGGTGTTAGCAGGGTTCTTTTCACAGAGGCCAAGAAATGCTCAGCAGGCAAGGTGGGGGGCGGAAGAGGCTGTGAAGGAGGGGTAGGCGCCCAGGAGAATACTCCAGACCCACCTGCCCAGGAGGATCAAGACATTAAGGAAAAACAAGTTTTTTTCATTCTGTTTTTTTCATCATGTTTTAAAAATGAGTTTCATTTTCTGTTTACCATCCTTCTTCCACTCCCAGGTTTTCTAGATATGCCTTTCTCTTAAAACCTTTTAAATCCCTCATGTTATCAACTCTTCAGCAAAAGGAGTCCGGTTTGCCCAGGAACTTCACTGAATAAAGATGAGTTTACATTTTAAAACGGAAACAGCTGGATGGCCAAAGCCAGGCTGGGAGGCAGCTCTTGTTTCATTAGCAAAGGGAAACTCAAGGGCCCAGAGAGAACAACTGGGCCGGCA
Source organism: Callospermophilus lateralis (assembly GCF_048772815.1). Taxonomy (NCBI): domain Eukaryota; kingdom Metazoa; phylum Chordata; class Mammalia; order Rodentia; family Sciuridae; genus Callospermophilus; species Callospermophilus lateralis. Next base: position 142,261,849 of record NC_135307.1, on the reverse strand, counting down.
GCCATGGCAGGAGAAGAAAAGGAAACACACGATCATAAAGAACTAATCATGAAAAATGGAAAGTGAGAAAGAGCCAAGAACAACAAGCAATAAATAGATTTGGAAGGGGGAAAAGGACCAAGAGGAATGCAAAGCTCTGCTCGGGAAAGGGGCAGCAAGATCATGTGTATTTTGTAGGAAAAAAATTTAATAATTCTGAAAATCATTAGAAAGTTCTACAGAAATATTTCAAGGTAACTCTTCAGACCCAGGTTTTAATTCTCTATGTCATTTCAGAGCCTATTTCAGTGCATGGGGAAAAAGAAATAAAAAACCTAAATGGAACTAGGGGAGAAATTTAATGTAAAGTGTGCCAGAGAGGTTGGTTTCATTCTCTCTGCTTTTTAAAAACAAATTTAATTTCAGGCTGATGATGGGGAAAGGAAGCAGTTAGTTTGGCTCTAGAGGTTCAAAGACTACATCTCAATGGATAGATCATGGTTTTCTAAGAGTAATTTGTATAATTCTACCTTTAATTAGAAATGCTGCCTACATTTTTAGCTGTGCAATAATTATCTAATGTCCAGTCTGTTTGTCTGTCTGGTCCATTTGTTTGTCACGAGGTGGTGATGGTTCAGGACTCCCAAGTATACCTCTAAATATTTTCACATGAAATTAACATTGATTTAAGAAGGACCTAAGAAGAAAACCAGACCCTAGTCTGTCACTCATCTTGAAATCTGCTCAACATAATAAAATTTACAAACAACACCAACAGTTCAAGTCATCCTAGAAAGAGGGGCTTTTAAAAAATTATTTGAAGTTTTATATCAATTGTAGATAATACCTTACCATGAGATGGTACTGACCTTTCATTGGGGAGGGGATGCTTATTAGCTTTTTTTTTTTTAATTAGTTTTTAATAGCAGCATTTGTTTAAGGAGGAGAAAAATGCTTGGTGATGCCTTCTGGAATGTACATTAATCTTGTTAATGACACCACAGTTCATGGTTTGCAGAATAGGACTTTCAAATCAACTTTTTTTTTTTTTTTTTTTTGGTAGTTATGCTTGAGAAATAAAGCCAGGATACTAAAGATACATGAAAAGTACATGAAGACAGGATACAGGATTTCCTATGATTTTATGTTGTTCTTAATTAGGAAGCATATTGGCAACAAAAGCTAACATGTGTTAGGATGTTTAGTTGTAGCCAAATAAATGTTTTCTATTACAACTCTGAATTCCATGCCTAGTCGGAAACCATGCTGTTCTGCTCATGGCTTACAGAATCCTTGTACAAGTCATCTCAAGGGCCAATTTTCTGTTGGCTCACAAAGCAAAACTACTTGCGCCACATGTTTTCCTGAAGGGTCATCAACAACTCCAGGTGGAAGTCAAAGATTGGAAGAGCATGACCTCTGATCTTGGAACTTCAGTGCTTGGTGATAATGAGTGGTTCTTAAATCGGCACACTCAATTTGAACCTGGAGTAGGAAATGAGAGTCAACAAGCCAAGGCAGCATCATCTTGGCTGTTTATTTCTGTCTTGGTGGAGGACAAGCCAAGGGAAGAAAATGGAAAAAAACTAGCCAAAAAAAGTGATGAGGTAAGCTATCTGCATTAGAGAAATATATACCCGTGTACACAAGTCACAGTGTGCAAGTATATTCCTTTACATCATTATTTGCAAGATTGAATATTTGGACATGAGCTAAATATTCACCAAAAGGGAATGAATAAATATGTCAGGCAAAATGGAAGACTCAAGAATAATGAAAAGGAAGGAGTTGGGACTATTTGTAATATTGTTTGTAACATTATTAAGACTATTTATATCTATGATAGCTTTTAATAGTGTTGCCCAAGGGAAAGTAATTATACTTCAAAATACAAGATGCATTATGATGTCATTTGATTATAAAAAAAAACAATAAAACAAGTGTATATATTTTCTAGGGTGTATGTAAGAATTTCCCATAAATTCTGGAAAGCCATGTATCTAAAATTATTCCATCTCTGAGGAGCTAGAGAAGGAACCAAAGCAGATAATAAGGTCAAAGAGAATCTTTTATTTTTAATAGTACACGATTTTAAAGAGAAAATATTTATTTTCTATTTCTAAAGTTAATTAAAAAAGAAAAAGTGAATGGTGATGAAGTTGTTGCCTAGAATCTAATACCAAAGCACCATCTCTGTTCTCGGATCTCACATTGTAAACTATCATATCTGCCATGCATTTAAGGATATTGGTGCATAGATCATTCTGTGTCTTAGAAAGTCTTTTTTTCTTTTAAGATTTCTATCAGTGTCTTTTTCACTGCTGGGTCACAGAAATTGTGTACAGTCTCCTATGCACAGCTGCAATGAGGCAGGAACTCCCCATACCTGCCTCTTGGCAAGAAAACACTCTCATCTTTTAATACCAGTAAATCCATGGAATGTAGGTTTTAAGGCAATCTTGGGTTGTCCATTCTCCGTGCTGTGACTACAGTGCTCTTCAGCTTTTTCTCACTTTGGAGGCTACATATTCCCTGATCTCAGTTAGGTCTTTGCTCTAATGTTCCTCCTCTCAAAGTTTGCCCTCATCTCTCCGTCATTCTCTTCCCTCTTTTCTTATTTATTTATTTCCCTTCCTCTCCTGTAAGACATGCATTTCAAGAGGAAGGGATTTACGCCCTACCCCCATTCCTATGCCTCATTGCTTAAGACTGTCAAGGAGCATATAGGGTGCTCAATTAGTAATTCATTCACTGAAATAACAGTCCTTGGGTGTTATTTCTTATACATCTATAAGAAACATTATAACATTGAAACATTCTCAAAGTCTTGGGCGATTTAATAATTTCTCTGCATTTTATACATTATTCTTAAAAAGATACAGCCCATACACTTCAACAGCCTTTGCCTTATCCCACTCAGCATATGCCGCCCCCCACCAAAAAAAAATTAGTAATAAAAGTGAGGATGTGCAAAGCAGCATTTGGATATTGAAAGGTGATGGGTTTTTTTCCCCATATATTCTTAAATGAAGGCTTTTTAAAAACCTGTTTATCAGATCTTTTGTAAACCATGAAATGAAATGACTGGCTATCAAAACTAACTTTGAAAGAAAAACTGTCATCTCCAAAGCATTAAAATCTCTATACAATTGTGTAAACTAATTACTAGGTTAAGTAAAATCGATGAATACATCAGGACCATCTTATGTCTCCAGGGCAGATATAATACATTAATTCTCCAAGAGTCACTCTGGAAAGATTCTGTAATGGGCAAGATGAAGTCATTGTAATAGTCTCACTTAGTTTTGGTCCTGAGACTTATAAAGGGAATATTGATGGCAGATCACAGCACAGAAGAGATGCCTGTTAATTTCACATGATACCAGTTGGCCTTTCCAGGTCCTGAGCTCAGAGGAGCGCAGATGGGGAGTGCACACATGAGTATTCAGCTCAGACGATGGATACAAAACTTAAAACCCACTCAGATATTTCTCCTCACTTCTTTCCATCAAAGGAAGTGAAAAATATTTTTATAGTATTTTTTATTTTAGGTTATTTAAATGCCCTTGTGTTGGAAGACTATATGTTTCCTTGGATTACTAAAAAGCACTATATTATAGGAAGGCACATTGATAATCCAAAGTAAATTATAGCAATTGGGTCAACTCATTGGAATATTGAATGTTTGTTGGTTTATTTTTTGTGGTGCTGGGGGTTAAACCCAGGACCTTGAGCATGCTAGGTGAGTGCTTTATCACTGAATTGCATCCTCTGCCCTGAATGTTTATTAGGTTAAAATATATATATATATATATATATATATATATATATATATATATATATATATATAACATTATTTTCTCAATATCAGTCTTAGAATCATCATGGAAGATGGTCATAGCTAGTTACTCTAGAATACAATTGATTGTTTATAATATGTCTTTCTCATGAGATTTATCTACTCCGAAGAGAAGGACTTCACCTCATTTGCTTTATTCCCCGGTATCCAGTGTGTTGAATTGATGAATAACCCTTAAAAGAGACCTCTCAGTGGTTCCCTCACTTCTACCTTTTTTCAGAGGTATAAATTAACCATAGATATATGTTCAAAGTATTGCTGTTTCTTAGAAATATATAATTTTGCTAGAGATAGAAGTTGATTTCCTCATACTCTATTATGGTTATTTCCTTTCTGGCTCAGGGCTATGATGCATAAAGAGTGGTGAGTTCTAGGCTCCAAGCTCAGGGGATAATCCACACAGAGTAAAATTGAGAGGTCACATGAGCATTTATTTCTCCAAATGGCTTCTGCATTAAAAACTGAGGTCCTCCCCTGCTCCAATTAATGCAGAGGGAGATTTCTGAGCTGGTTCTGTTCTTTCCTCTGTCTGAGCCTGCCATTACCTGGTTGGCCTGTGTGTCCCTTTGGAATTGATAATGAGGTTCAGGAGTGAGGTACAGCCCTCACTAAGCATGTCACCCCTATTTAGCACCTTTTTCAGGATGGCAGCCACTATTGTTTTATTATGTCCCTGATCAGCTGTCACTATTCATAAAGTAATCACTGCCATTAACACATCACGCCTCAAGCCATCTGCTGCAGGATGGCACACACCAAGCTGCTGGTTGCAAGCAAAGCAGGTGTCACCTAAGAATGGCAGTACCCTGTAAAGGTGGGAAGTCACCATGGTGAAAGAGGATATGTCTTGTCAAATAATTCTATTTTTCAGGTTTATTAGTGCAATAGGCAACATTTTTTCTTGCCCAACTTGCAGATGGCTAAAAGGAAAGGTTCTTCTTTGGGATATCTTATTTTTATATTGGTCAGTTATGGAGACAAAAAATGTCATGATTACAACGTCTTGATTGTGAATGGAATGGACAATTGCATTAAATTTGTAGTAGAGTTTAAAGCATTTTTGCAAAAACCTTCTTCTGATCCATTGAATCATCTTCTGACAAGCATTTACTGAGCATGTACTTGGTCTCACTGCCATATGGTTTATCTGTCAAAATGTAAAATTGCTACTTAAATATTGTCAAGTAATGCATGGGGTGGAGACTCTTGATGCCCTCCTTCTGTCCCTCACATCACTCTCAATTTTGGACAATTTAAAGTTTACTGTTAACTTTCCAAGTTGATTGGATTTAATGTGGAAAATGAGTTTGAATTAGAACTATGATTTAATACCATTTATTAAGACTGTATATGTCACATAGGATAATCAGTTATTCCTACCACCCTCATAATGAAAGAGATTTATAGTTATGCAACTGAGAAAGGAGTCAGAAATTTAATTGAGGATTTGAAGTGCTGTTAGAAAGTGAAAGACATGCTGGGTGCAGTGGCCCATGCCTGTCATCCCAGTGGCTTGAGAGACTGAGGCAGGAGGTTCAAGAGTTCAAAGCCAGCCCAGCAAAAGCGAGGCGCTAAGCAACTCAGTGAGATCCTGTCTCTAAATAAAATACAAAAAAGGGCTGGGGATGTGGCTCAGTGGTAGAGTGCCCCTGAGTTCAATACCTGGTACCAAAAATAAATAAATAAATAAATTGAAAAAATAAAAATAAAAAAAAGAAAGTGAAATATGTGATCATGCTTGGATCCAAGTAGTCTTCCAGCCCCCTTTCCTCCTGAATATACAGTAGAATTGCATTCCTAGTTAACATTGGAAATATGACCTATTTGAGGATGTCCCCACTCCATCCTCAACAGAGGAATATAAAAACATAACTAGGGTAGCTAGTTCTGCCCTCCACTACATTCCATGAGTTTTACTTTTTCCTGGGAGCAAGAAGTCTTAGATGAAAGTTTGGATCTGTCAGGTGCTCAGTTATTCTTAGCAATGCTCCCACCCTTCCCTTGCTCCTGGGGCAAATAGATGGCTGTGTGAGTTGTGACTCTGTGCACAAAAATGCACCATTCAAACATCCTATGTGCTGATGGTGTAAGGGATCTTCAATGGCAAAGTTGACTTTATGTTTAGAATCTAACCTCTAGAGTGGTATGTTAATCAAGTAAATACCAAAATTATGGAAGGTTACACAATCTCCAAAGTCTATAGAAAGAGAAGATATCCATCTTCTATATCAGGATTTCTCAATTGCTTTTGAACCTGACATCCTTTGAAAGATGTGGGAAATCTCAAGCTCAATTCCTAACCTTGAAGTTGTATAGATCTATGGTAACAAAAGTAATACAATCATGATTTATTTTTGTAGTTTAAGAAAAATACGTTTTTTTTAATTTTGAAATCTATGATTATGATCTCTCTATATATATGTACTTTGCAAAAGGAGTCCTCCTTTCTCTTGGAGATTATGATACCCTTTGCTCTTCAGTCTTCCCGAGCCCGGAATCATGCCCTGAGAATCTTGGGTGTGGGTTTCAAATGGGAAATAGAAAAGTTCTCACTAGAGAACAGTCACTCAGTTAACCTGAAACAATGGCCATTTTAAATTTAAGAGTAAAATTTCAGAATCTGAAATGTGTGCTTTTTTAACATAAAAGGGAGGAATCAGAGGATGAGCAGGAGTATTATTTCTAGTGTCTGACTGCCTATTTCTAAGGAGATGAAGTGTGGTATATCTGTGATTATTGTCTGTATTGATAACTTTATATCTTAAGAGTATTATATAATGATTTTTAAAGTTTTATTCATCCCAAACCAACTTCTCTATTCTCCTCTTATTATTATTTTTTTAAATTTTTCCACTTTTTTAAATTGGTGCAGATTGCAGTTGTACATAATCATGGGATTTGTTGTTACATATTCATACATGTATGTGGTAATGCTGGCATATCTTTGCTGAAGGTGTCACCAGTGATGCAATTTTTCCAAAGGAACTGTCAATTGGCTTGGTGTCGTGGCATTTCTGTATCCTCCTCCCTTCTGCTAGTGATGGTCTAAATTTGGGGGCCAATGGCTATATGCTGGACCGGTAGTCAGTGACGGGTATGATCCAATTGCAGTGGTATCAACCTAAGACAGGAGGCTGACGCCTAAAGGTCAGTTGCCTAAAGGTCAGTTTTCCGATGACGGGTAAGAACCATATGTTGAATTGGACAACCTACCAGGCACGGTCCTTAAGCCACATTAACCTCACTCCCCCACTGGCACCAAGGCCAAATTTGGGGGCCAACAGAGGTGAGGCAAAGAACCTCACCCCCCCACTGGTGCATAGACCTATCCACAAGTATGGCTGTATGCTGGACCGGTAGTCAGTGACGGGTATGATCCAGTTGCAGTGGTATCAACCTAAAACAGGAGGCTGACGCCTAAAGGTCAGTTTTCCAATGACGGGTAAGAGCCATATGTTGAACTGGACAACCTACCAGGCACGGTCCTTAAGCCACATTACTTGTTGTTAATTAATCAGAAGGGGGGAGATGCTGGGAGCCATCAGCCAAGTAGGTATGACAATCTCCTTGCCAGCTTACTCCCATGCTGTCTAGTGGAAGGACTTCTGAAAGGTGACCTTGCTCAAGGACCAGGGCGGTTTAGCATAATAGGAGATTAGGGTGTTCCCCCTTTAGAATAGGGCGTATCCTGTTGCTGAGTTCCTCTTGAGTTCTTAGGGTCAGACAGTATATTTTGGGAATATAATTTCACTATCACTCCTAGAATTTTCCCTGTCTCGCTTCTTCTCACCTGTTTGTCTCTGTCTTCCATTTTACTGATCTCCCTTTGATTTTCATGAGATCCCCCTGCCCACACAACTTTCTTTTCTTTTTTCCTCTCTAGCTTCCAGATATGTAAGAAAACATATGACCTTGAATTTCTGAGTTTGGGTTATTTTGCATAACATAATGGTCTCAAGTTCCATTCATTTTCCTGCAAAAGACATAATTTCATTTTTTTATGGCTGAATAAATCTCCAATGTGTATATATCTATTCCCTTTATCTACTCATTCATTGATGGACATGTAGGGGTTGGTTTCATAGTTGGGCTATTGTGAATTGTTATGATACAAATCTGGATATGCATATATTAATATAATATGATGACTTTAATTCTTTAGTATAAATATTGGAGTAGTATAGCTAAGTCATGTGGGGGTTCCATGCCTTGTCTTTTGAGGAAATTTCCTACTGAGTTCCATAGTGTTTGTACTAATTTACAATCCCACCAACAGAATAAGTGATCCATTTTCTCTACATCCTCTCCAGCATTTATTATCATTTGTATTCTTGATGACTGCCATTCTGACAAAAATGCACCATTCAAACATCCTATGTGCTGAAGGTGTAAGGGATCTTCAATGGCAAAGTTGACTTTATGTTTAGAATCTAACCTCTATAGTGGTATGTTAATCAAGTAAATACCAAAATTATGGAAGGTTACACAATCTCCAAAGTCTATAGAAAGAGTAGATATCCATCTTCTATATCAGGATTTCTCAATTGCTTTTGAACTTGACATCCTTTGAAAGATGTGGGAAATCTCAAGCTCAATTCTTAACCTTGGAGTATTATTTCTGGTGTCTGATGCCCATTTCGACTGTGTGAGTTGTGGCTCTGTGCACAAAAATGCACCATTCAAACACCCTATGTGCTTATGGTGTAAAATTGCAAAATTATATTAAGCATTTTTTATGATTTATATATTAGATGAAATCTCAGTGTAGTTTTGATTTGCATCTCCCTAATTGCTAATGATGCTGAACATTTTTTTTTTCATTTTTTTTCTTGGCCATTTGTGTTTCTGCTTTTGTGAAGAGCCTATTAATTCATTAGCCCATTTGTTAATTGGGCTATTCTTTTTGGTGTTAAGTTTTCTAGATATCAATTCTCTGTCTGAAGAGTTGCTAGCAAAGATTTTCTTCCATTCTGGAGGTTCTCTATTCACATTCTTAATTGCTTTCCTGTGCTGTGCAGAAGCTTTCTCATTTGATGCCTTCCCATTTATTAACTTGTGGCATTATTTTCTGAGTTTAGGGGTCCTATTGATAAAGTCATTGCCTATATCTATATGCTGAAATGTTAACTCTACTTTTTCTTCTAGGATTTGCATTGTTTCTTGGCCTCTCCTTATTACTGACCCAGCTTTTTTTTTTTTTTCCTTCAATGCTAGGGACTGAACCCAGGGTTGCTCAACCACTGAGCTAAATCTCCAGCCCTTTTCGATTCTTATTTTGAGACATGGTCTTGCCAAGTTGCCCAGGCTGGCCACAAACTTGCAATCCCCTTACCTCAGTCTCCCAAGTTTTGAGGATATTGGGTGTGTGCCACTGGTCCCAGCTAATGACCTACTTATATTTAATTAATTATTCCTTTTTTCTCTTTTCTTTTTTTATTGGTTGTTCAAAACATTACAAAGCTCTTGACATATCATATTTCATACATTAGATTCAAGTGGGTTATGAACTCCCATTTTTACCCCAAATACGGATTGCAGAATCACATCGGTTACACATCCACATTTTTACATAATGCCATATTAGTAACTGTTGTATTCTGCTACCTTTCCTATCCTCTACTATCCCCCCTCCCCTCCCCTCCCATCTTCTCTTTTCTTTAAAAAAAAAAAAAAACTTATGGGGCATGGGAAATGGAAGGAAGACAGGGAGAGGAAGCATACAATTAGAAAATATTGTATAGAACTTCTGGACAATTTTTTATGAAAAAATGAAATTTGAGACCTCAGAGTCTAAAATTAATTTGCAAGAAACTCATCACTTTATTAGAAAAAGAATCAGAGTAAGTCTGTGCCGCAGTCTGGCTGGGCACAAAATCACGAGCCACTCAAGCAGGGACAAACTTTATTTTTTGAAACTGCCGCCAATGCCCCGTAGGAGCCCAGGAAGATTACACCCGGCGTTCTCCCGTTCTCCTGGAACCCAAGAGAAGGTTCCTCCTCCAGAATTTCCTCCTACCGCACTTCCCCAACCAATGGGAACTCTCCAGGAGTCCAGGCTGAGGTGGACAGCAGGAGTCCAATATTCATATGAATGCAAATCTTAACATAATCATATCATCTCAATGGCTTGCTGGTGTCACCTTTCAACCAAAAATGCCATGCATCATATTACTTGGCTGTGGCTCTTAGCAAGTCTGCTTTTCTGTCAGACTTAATAAGTATCCATTGGTTTTGTTTGTCATCTATTTTTGCATTTAAGAGGGGTTCCCCAAATTTTCATTGGGGAGCCACCCTGCTTGGTCTTAGTCCACTCCCTAACCCCTTTTAGTTCCATACCAGGCAGTGGGTAGAGTCTAAGCTCAGCCTCTCGGTGTCTCTCTTTTGGGAAGCTACATTTTGAGTGGAAAGACACAAAAATGGGAATATGTCTGGAAGTAATTGTTCTCATGACAGCACCCAGAAAAGGTTGTTTATTAATTCCTACTACCTGGAGCCTGAAACTCTCTGGTTCTTTCCTCTGTCCTACTATCACTTGAGTACCCAGATTTTTGGTTTTATGAGCTCCTTTACAGCCTTCTGATAATTTTCTCCCTTTTTCTTACTTAATTTAGTCAGAGTCTAACAAAGGGAACAACAAAAAATCCAAACACAGGAAGGATATCAATAGATGCATGAGCTCAGATTCCTAGAGAACATTTTCTCATTGAACACACATTTGCAAACAAAATGCTAGGCACCAGACATTGTTTTGGGAACCAGATTTGGCATCAAATAAAAGCAAATATTGAGAATAATAGAGGTTATACCATATATCTCAAAAACTAAATTAATAGGTCAATGACATCCATTCAACCCTGTTTGAGTCATTTTTTTTTCTGCTGTGACCAAAACACCCAACAAAAACAACATAGAAGAAAAAATTTATTTGCTTCTCTCAGTTTCAGAGGTCTTAGTCCATAGATGACCAATTCTACTTCTCCAGGATTAAGGTGAGGCAGAACATCATTTGGAAGGGCATGGTGAAGGAAAGCAGCTAGACATGACACCAGGAAGGGGAGGGAGAGAGAGAGAAAGGGAGAGCTACTTTGCTCAACAACTCTCACAACCCAATCATTTCACCTCTAAACGTTCTTGTATTGTTTCACACATGAGCTTTTGGGGGAGATCTAATATATAAATCATAAAAAATGCTTAAGATAATTTTGTATATGATCTTCCATAAGAACTTCTAATAAATATTTTACAAAGATAATAAGACTATTAACAATAATGCAGGTGAATCTTTTAGAAAAGAGTTTTTGTGTTTTATTTCCCTGTGTGGAAAAGGAAGTAGAGTGTTGATTTAAATTTCTCAATGATCAGAGTGTTAAAGTAATATGTTTTGAAAAGAGCCATCTATAAAACATCCATATAAACAACAAAACTTGTAAATGTGTAATGGGCAAAAAAATAAAACTATTGGAATAATGCATTTTCTTCATACTAACTCTATCCATTAATTTTTTACAGTTTTCTAGCATGTAACATTACCCTTCATAAAAATGATATTTTAAAATGAAATGGGGTTGGTAAAAGAAACAACGGGTAGTTAATGGAAGGAGGATTGCAAAGCTGTGCTCCGCTGGAAGAGGGAGAGGAGAAAATAGAATTCATCTTGGCTTTCTCTGAGCCATGGTCCATAGCCTTTAAAGGGGTGAGCAATGCTCAGAGCCAAAGATTTTTATATCCCTATTTTGGTTATTTGTTTCTTTTCTCTAAAAGAAATCAAGCACAAGCTATTTGAAATAATGAAACTCACTTCAATATAATACTTCATAAGCAGAGTTGTGAATCTTGCATGTATTAAGCATTTAAAAATTCTTCATAGATTCTTGGATATTTATATTCTCTCTAAATACAACACCACTTTTGCATGATACATCTTGATGTAGTCAGAAGAACATGAATTTCTGCCACAGTCCGGCTGCAGCAAAATAACTGGGGGGTGACGAACAACTTGTGTACGTTGATACAGCAGGAACGGGAGCCGTTTATTGTAGGACAACAGAGGTATTTATACATTCCACACAGCTTCTCTTAATTAACATAAACTAGATACAGCAGTCAACCAATAAGGAATCTCCACACTTAATGGCTCGCTGGCTGGCCTTACTTCACAAACCACTCCCTCTGGCATGTTGCCAGGCGCCATCCAGACTTGTTTACAGACTCTAACAAATTTCCATTCCGTGGATCAGAGCTCTAGTCCTGATTCTGCTATATCCCTGCAGCCACGTGACCTTTGGCAAGTTATGTGACTGCCATTTGAGTAAAGAGAGGTTACAGTTTCTAGCAGCAAGTGGTAGGTACTTATTTCCTTCCCTCACTTCTATTCTTGATTCTGGTAATCCTTCCAATTAAGAGAACAGCTTACTTATAATTAATAGTAGTTATAGAATTATTAAATACAAGGGAGACTGTTAAAAGGAAAGAGATAGGGAAGGGTAGGGAAGAGAAGGAAGGGTAGATATGATCAAGGTATGTTATATGCACGTATACATGTGCCACAATAAACTATCATTCTGTGTAATTAATATACACTCATGAAAAAAAATCACACTTGGAATCCACTGATATTACATTTCAATTAAGGAAAAACACATGCTTTCAAGTCCTAAAAAAAAAAAAAAGGGGGGGGTAGTTTTAAATTTTTATACTTGTGTTAAAATGTAAATCTATGCTATCACAAAATTTTAGAAAAAGGAATCATTTGGGATATAAATTTTTATTTTCCCATTTATTCAATAAACATGGAGTACCTATTCAGTGTGTGCTCTGTGCTAGGCATTTAGAATGTAAAGATTTATGATCCTGAACTTCAAGGAACTGGAGTCCAGGGTGAAGCTTACATGCAGAGCATCACACACAGAAATGTAGAGGGGAGCACAGAGTAGGGGAATATCCTTCCCGAGAGTGTGGTGGACAGTGACAAGGGATGCTTTCCAGGGGAGGAGGTGATAACATCAACTCAGTCCCTAAGGCTTTAAGTAGATATTATCTATGCAGACTACAAGGGGATACTGGAGTGAGTAATATGACATTTCAGTCAGAGAGGGGCAAGACTATCAAAGACAAGAGAGATGAACCCACATGGTGTGTAGACGAGGTGTGTGTGTGTGTGTGTGTGTGTGTGTGTGTGTGTGTGTGTGTGTGTGTTTAAGGGACTACTCACAATCAGTGCCATGATGCACAGAGCTGGGAGGGAGGTCTAATGAGACTGATGCTATTGGAGTGGCAAATGGGTACCTGATAATGGCCAAGTTGCTTAAGACTTATGCAGGAGAACAAAAGGAACCATGGGCTGAGTGGAAATGTCTTTGCTGAACCCTGTGAGAAGATGGGACTTCATGGAAGGAAGTTAGGTCATGGGGGCTGTGTCCATAATCAAGATATTGAAACCTTGACACCCTCCATTCTCACGCTTTACTTCCTGGCTTTCCTGAGGTGAACAGCCTCCTTTGCTATATACTCCTACCAGAATGTACTGTGCCTCCACAAGCCCCAGCTACAGGGAGGAGCAACTATGGACAGAAACAAGAGGCAGTATAAGCCATTTCTCCTCACAAGTTGATTATCTCAGCTATTTTGTTACAGTAACAGAAGCTTCCAAATACCACAGGCCTGGGATTTGGGGCTAGTAATTTTGGCTGTGTAGACTTCCTGTCACACATGGAGATAATAAGTAGATTTGACAAATAATCTTTAAGTGAAAAAAATTAATTCACTAGAAATCACTAGATGTGTTTCTCCTTTTCCATTTATTTATTTTGACAAAATTATTTCCTCTACTGTGCATAAGTTTTCCTTTCCTTAATATTTGAGGCTTTTGTATTTGATCCTACAGAGGGCTTTCCTAACTCTTACAAATATTCTTAGCTCCTTGTCAGATATGCTTGTAACTGTTTGATGTAGTGAATAATCTAAAAAAAAATATTTTCCCAATATTAAAATGTACCCCTTGGAAACAAATATCAGCTCTTACCCAGAGGAAAAAAATATTTTTTTCTAGGAGCAGTGTAGACCCACAAATCTTCAGCTCCCTTCCCTCCTGAGTAAACTGCCTGATCAAAACAGCAAGCCACTTGCAGAGCAGAAGGTTCTGATATGAAAGAACGTGCTAGTGCTAGAAGTATAACAATGTGTTTTTCAAATTTGCATGCATACCAAAAACTATATTGACTTAATACACTTAATGGCTTTCAAAGAGCCATTAGACTCAACTAGGTGAATATTATGTGTATTACCAAATACATACAATGTATGCCAAAATAGGCATTTGACCTGTACACATAATGGGACAAGTGAATTTATCCTTGAATTCTTTACTCCTTTTTGCCAAGTTACTTTGTTAGCTCCTTTTAGAGCAAAGCCCCACATTTTCCCAAGGTTGAGTTGTTTGCTTTGTTCTAAAGTTCAAGGAATAACCAAAGAGTGCATTTATCTGTTGTTGAGTGGGCCAAGTGAGGGCCATTCTACCAAGCTGAGACCTGCTAGAGTTTCCTTATTAACACAGTGTAAAAAACTTAAGGAAATTAATGTAAAATGTCTACAGGCCAGAGTAGTTGCTTGAAAAAACAAAACAATAAAATGTCCTCTATCAATTACAGTTTGAGGAACTTTAATTTGACAAGCTCCATATTTAGAATGGGTGTCTTTCCAGTTGCTCTCTGTTGCCATAAGTAACTTTATACCATAAGTGAAGGAATTAATAATTATTGACATTTTTTTCTTCAACAAGCAATTTTATTGAAGAAGTGGAAGTTGAACGTGGAACATTCACAATCAGAATGAAAGGCAGGCAGGAAGGCAGGTCTGGAAAACTCACTATTGTATGTGAAAAGAGAAAAATCTCATGGATTTTAGAAAGGTCAAAGAAAAGGGCTTATTTTATAGTTGAGAAAATCATTTAATTTTGATTTTTAAGTACAAGTTACCAAACATTCAAAATCCACATATAATGCTCTGGGGAAATGGCACAATGTCTCCAATTGATCATGGAAAGGAAAGCTTTATCTTTGACAATACCTTATGTAGTATTTATAAGACTAGTTGATTTTTCAAGAAGTCACTATGAAATTTAATGCATTTACTTTTATTTCTGAAGAACTGTGCTGTTTACCTGGTTCTCTTAGAAGGTATTATAGTATTTTGGTACCCTTTTCCTGTCATGGTTCAATTAGCTAATGTGTCCCCTTCTGAAAATTTCCAGATTCTTACCTGGACATTCCCAGGAGTACAGTATCATTCATGGGTGGCAGACTACAGTAGAAAGACCACTGGACTTGGAATGAGAAGATGGAATTCCAAGTTTCAACTCTTTCACTTAAAAAAAAAAGTCCTAGGGAAATAGCTCATTCCCAAATGTACTGTAAAACAAAGTCATCTGATGAGCTCTCTATATACATATACCTGAATCATACTCCTGAGATTCTGATTCATGAGTTTAGTGACTGGTCCTTATTGTTTAAAGAATTTGGGATCCACAACGACTGATAAATCCACTGAATTCTAATGTCCACATTTGTGAAGTAGGAATAGCATTTCCTGTCATCATGCAGGATTATTGACTAGGTTAAATACAGTGATGTATTCATGGTATATGCACAATGCTCAGAGGAGATTCACTTATTTTCTCCTCCCAGTTGGTCCTGATTGTCCTAGGTCAGGGCTCCCCAAAGTAGATTCTAGGGAACAGTAGCCCCATGTGATGTTCTATGGAAAAGATGTACACTGGCCAACTGCACTAGGCACATTATGCTCCTTTCCAGACTATAAATGGGGGTCCTTAAAGGGAACCATTAGAACATAAAAGTTTCTGAAAGTACTATAAAATAATGACCTGGCTACATCTGTGGTATCAGTGTTTGTTGATGTTGACTATTCTTTTATTTCAATTGCCATATACAATGGAGCATGAATTAAGGAATACTTTTTTCAATGACACCAGTGTTCTGCCTTTTTATAACATCTCTCAGGGAATTAACTGCTTGTTTTGGTCTGATTGAGACCAAGCCTTTCTGATCATCCTAATCCATATCTGCTCTTTTTTTGAACTGCTAGTTTAAGTGGACTCTATATTGGAAATGATTCTATTTAATACCATAGTTTTTACTTTAACTGCCTGAACTTATGAAGGAAGAACACAAATGATTTAGACAGTAATTAAACCATAAATTTAGAAATAAAATTAATAACTTAACAGTAGAAACTCACAAGTCCATGGTTGTTAAAATAAAGGAAAGACGATTACATTTTCAGAGATCATACCTTAGTCTTGAATCCAGTAGATGAGGTAAAATTAGAAGTGCAAGTTATGTTTAGAATTCAATTAATCCAATAGTCAAAAATAAACTTGGTGGAAATTTATAGAGATGCATTAAAAATAAAGTGAGTATTGGAGAATTGCCCTTTTGCCCTTAAGTCAATGATTACTTCTCATTTTTCTTATTAATGCTATCCATGGGAGACTGAGCCTCAGAAATATGCCCTAGTAGTCCCCTAGTTGGGGGAACAGAATATGATTATGTAGGGTTTTTGTCAAAATCATTTATCTGATCTGTACTCTTAGACTACGTAGAATATTTACAATCTAAAACATGTTTGTGGGAATGGCAAAGTGTATCTCCAACTGAGGTGTATTTGTAAAAGAATCACCTACTCTACTCATTCCATGCAGCATATGCCTACCTAAACTCATGATCTTTGGAAGGATGAGTGGACAACATGAGAATGGAGGATGCAAAGTGTAAGTCAGGTCAGGCAGAGTTTGCAGTAAAAAATTTTCTCCAGATAACTACTCAAAAAAATATGCTTTTTTTTTTTTTTTTTGCAAGCATCTTGCTTTTGCAGGTTTGGTATGAAAATCTCAGAAGAACAGCTTTGCCTGTGAGCTTTCCGATATTTCCACTCTGGTCCTGGCCAGAAACACTGTGAGAACACCCTTTCATTTGGTATTTGAGCCCTTATGCCTCTGTTCCTGGCGGCAGACCAAAGGGAACAAACGCAACTGAACATTTCAGAACCTCAAAATAGTAAACCCAAAATGGTTTGCTCTGCTTTTGGTTCTAAAAATGATTGACCCGAGTGCCTTGTTCCAAATGATCTGCTTGATCCATCTCTAGTGTAGATTACTGGATTTTGGAAACCTTTGGAGACCATTTTTAAAAATAGATAACTGAAAGCAAAGAAAATAGTCAACATTATTATGATACAGTTATTCATCGCCACTGCAGAGACTAGATTTTATAAGTGTGCTTTATGTTCCAGTGGGAAGTACTTTGAGGAAGAAGGGGATTGGAATTTAGAGTGGGATATCTGGGCTTGAATGTGGACTTGGTCCATTACTATTGGACTACTAGGGTATATTTCTGAGGCTCAGTCTCCCATGGAAGCATTAATAAGAAAAATGAAAAGTAATCATGCCCATTTTTATTGGGTCACCCTGAAGAGCAAGGTATTTTTTTAACCTTTATTGTTTTATTTTTATGTGGTGCTAAGGATCGAACCCAGTGCCTCGCACATGCAAGACATGCACTCTACCAACTGTATATATCCAGCCCCAAAAGCCAGGTATTTTTAAGAATATTTTTTTAAATTACAGTGCCTGAGATTTTAGGAATGACAGTAAATCACAGTGACTAGAACTATCAAACACATTTTGGTTCAAATCTGTGCTCTTCTACTTTTTAACTCTGTGACTTGTGCTGTCACTAAAAATATTGATCATCAATTTTCTTATCTGTGAAATGCGGATAAGTTTGTTGGGATATGTAAACAAAATAGTGTGTACAAAATATTTGGCACAAAGTTAATGATGGAAAAATTGTTGGCTATTAATAAATGCATAAAATGATGATGTGATTATATACTAATAATTCTAGGTGCCAATCAAAATACAAACAGAGCATCTGAGAACTCTCTGAACCCTTATTCCATAAAGTTGCATACTCTTACAGAATCTTATTGGGTGAATTGACATAGGAGCAGTGCCAATATCAGTCCAGGGCAGCTTAATTGATAAGATCCAATACATGAGTTGGACTCAACATAGTTTTTCTCAAGGAGAGAGGAGAAAACTTTTGCTAGGCTAATACCAAGCATGAAGCTGTACTGACCTTGGCAATATTTAGGATTCAAATTTCACCTATTAGAAGAGAAAGGTGAAAAGGTGTAAGTACATGCAAAGGCCATAATAAAATTGTTATGGAATTAGAACATTAAACCCATGGTCTCTTAATTCCAGTATAGTAGTATATTGTTTTTAAGAGTACTGAATTAAAGATAGGATGTCTCAAAAGCAAGCATTTACTTGTCTCAAAAGCAAGCATTTACTGCCAAAAACGTGACTGCCCAAAATGTGACTGCAGATTATGTTATATTTCCTATACATATTAAATACTGAGCTTAGTAGATATTAGATTTGATTAAATATTAAAATATCATATTCTTCATCCAATTAAGTCTGTACTGAAGGAATGACTAGCCTGCTGCGCCTAATGGTATTAGTTATGTGGTATTGTGTCTTCTTCCCTTCATAGTTTAATTTCTTGAGAGGATATTCTCTTTGACAACACTTTTTCATAGAGTTTTGAATCTACAGGACTCTCCACTCCTGGAGACTGAGGTTGTGTTCTTCATGGACACATCTGACTTCCTGAGGGCCATATCAAATGACAGTTTGTGAATGATCCTGCTCCTTTGCTGTTTTGCATCATTGACTATTTTGAAACCCCCTTACTTTCCTTCTGTAGCCCTTTTCTTGTTTTCTTCCCAAGGTTGATGAATCTTTTTTCTGTTGTCTTAAGGTGCTGCTCAGAATTCTGTCCTTTGTCACCTTCTCTTTGCCTGATACTTTATCTTTAAGCAAACCCATCCATTTTTGATACTCCAGTTATCTCCTCTGCTTACAGGTCTGGCCCACCATAGTGTTTCTCCTGAATGTGTCTTATCTCCATCTGGATGTCTTCAAGCTCAGTATATCAAGCCTGAAGCTCATCAATTGTCTCTGTAAGTCAGTTCTCCTATCCCTTCCCCTTTGTTTCATCCATTTTGTTTGTATATAGGAATAAACTCTTCCTTGTGTTAAAACCTCAAAACTTCAGCATTATCTTGGTCCTAAGGTTCTTGTTTGACCTCCAGAAAACTCTCAAGTCTAGTTGTAAGCCCTGTCAATTTTGTCTTACCACGTCTGCCATTACTTACACACTAGACAGGCTGATGTAAAGGTCTGAAAGACTCTCAGTGGTGCTCATTCTTGCATTCTCAAAAGAGTTGCTGAAACTCCAATCCTGCTTATGTCCACTTTAGGACAGAAAGGAGGGAGATCATAAGACCAAAGGGCATCTGCCACCTGTATATCTGCCACCCTTCAAGGGGAGCTTTCCTGAACTTGCCACCCCAAAATCTTTGCTTACGACATTGAATTGACTAGACAGTGCTGCACCCTAATCAACGAAGGAGGCAGAGGAATGAACTTTGGAAACTCTGGACGCATTTCTGCTCCAATAAATCCAAGTTCAAGAATGTGAAAAATGATACTAGGTAGGTAATCAACAATCTCTATAACCTGTTCTTACTTCCCTGTTTTCTTAAAGTGCCACTGAGTCTTGTAGTATGGAAGAGACTTCCATTCGTCTTTCCCACCATTGTCATCTTACGTCACAGCCTCACCCTCCTTTTGATTAGGTCATAGTCTCCCTGCTCATCAGTCCATTAATTCAATACGAAAGTATTGGAAATGGGTACTGTGCTGCATGCTAGAGATGTCAAAACCATGACCTTTTCCCTGATTTGATCATTATATGTTATGGACATGTCTCAAATTATTACGCTGTTTCCAACAAACATGTCCAATTATTAAGTATCAATTCAAAATAAATAAATTAGAAGCCCAGACCTTTGTCTTCAGGGGCTTACGGTTCCACTGGGGTGAACAAGGTGGCACCCTGATTCTAGTGCAACATAAAAGGTGACATAATAGAGATGGATGAAAGGAATAGTAGAAATAAAAAATCCTGAGTTACTCAATGGGGAATGGCTGAGAAGACTTTATGGAGGAGGTGATTTTTGTCAGCTATGTTTCTCAGGCTAACTTGAAGAGAAATAATAAATTTTCTGTGTTTATAAGCTATTACCAATGAAAAACAAAGTGGATATATATACTTGACCTCACTCTGAATTTAATTTTTTAAGAAAGTAATCATAAGTGATGGCAATTTAAAATATAACATTATAGGGTGCAGTGTTGATAAATGAGGGGAAAACGGATTCTTAAAGAGTGTACCACTCACTTACCGTGCCCTGAAATTAACTGAGAACTCATTTGTCAAGGGTGTACCTACCCTACAGAAAATTCTTCTAATTAACATCAAAAGCGATCATTCTTAACCTTTCATGCATTAAGCAAATCTTGTCTGCACCCAATGTTCTGTTCATAATCAATGGAGCCCTTTATGTATGTTATTTCAAATTTATCACTCTGTGTATGCTAAAATGAATGAATTAATAAATGAATCTACTCTAGGTCCTGAAGCCAGATTCATGTGTTTTTTCCTGCTTCTTTTGGGATTTTTCTTTGGTCTTGGAGGCATTTCACTGTGCAGTTTCTCATAGTTTGGGATATTTGGTAGCTATTGACAGCATGTGCTGGTATTCAAAGACCAACAATGGCTATATCAGAAAGTACTTTTTCATGGGGGGGGATTAGCTATGTTCTGAAAATGTCTGTCATAGCGCTATCAAGTTATGCTAAGAAAATAGGCAAGTGTTTTGTCACATCAGTTCTAACAATAATGTATTATTTTAAAAAGCATGCATCAAGGTGCACTAAAGTAATATTTGATGCTTTTGTGCTTATAGAAAGATTAATATTCATAAACTTTGGGAGTGAAATAGTGCAACATTCTTGGTGGCCATTATCATAATAAGAAATTACGATATGTTAGGATACTGTCTCTAAAATATGATGCCTAATTTCATCCAAGAATCTACCTATAGATATAATTTTAAATTTAAAATTGTAGGTAAGACTTGATGTAGAAGGATGGCTATCAGAGCAACAAATAAGGTGTCGAAGAGCTCAAATGTTATGTAGTCAACAGAATTTATGTCTTCAAGTAATTTTTTATTAAATGAAAAAGTCAGTCAAAATAAGGTCTCAGCCCTAGATATGGCAATATATATCATAAATGCATACATACTTATCTTTTGAATGATTTGTATCAGAATGTTAACAATGATCTAAGTTTATTATCTTTAGAATTCTCTGAATTTTCTATATTGAGACTTGTGAGTTTCATAATCAGGAATAAAAAAGGAAACCTTCAAAGAAAAATTAAACAAAGATCATGTAGTAGAAGATGAAGGATTATTCTTCTTCATGCAGTAGAAGTAGAAGTAGGATTATTCGTTGGCCTTTTTTGTATGTATTCTGTCTACACTGATAATTCTCAGGCTCACATCTAGGGTGAGGTCAACTTCACTAAGAGGCTTAATTCAGATTCTGGTGGGGGTGGGTGCTCTAGTCTCTGAGCATGACTCCCTGCTGCCCCTCAGCACCCTGTCTTCTGCACTGCTAATAAATATTTCTTTCTAAGCCCAGCTATTGTGATGTTATTCCCTCTCTTGAAGCATCATTAAACCTTCCTGGTGGCTCACAGACTAGCCTCCCTAGGCCTCTGCTTGCTGCAGTTCTTGGGTTTCAGTCTGATCCCCTTGGGTCTCCTCATCTTCCCGCACTCCAACCCAACAGACAGCTGGTTACCTTGATGATCCTTCAGCTTGCCTGCCCCACCACTTTATCCTCATTTTTTTGCTTTGTCCTACTTATTCTTCAAAGCCCTGCACACATTTCCTGAATGTTCATTCTGAGTTCATCTTTCTCCAATTTTTTCCTCTTGGCACTTTATTGATCTATTTATATACATTTATCATGATTTTAATTGTGTAATAGTTACTTCTATCTTTCTGTTCTTGTATTGATTTTTAGTACTCCCAAATTATGTCACCTTTGGTGATCTTTCCAGGTGATTCTCAAATGTTAGCATACATGACAATTATCTAAGGGTTTGTTGAAATGGAAGTTTTGGACTGCATTGCTGATTTGTCTGGTGCAGTGCACCTGGGGGTAGGCATGAAGATGTGCATTTACTTATTTCTTTTTCTTTTTTGTTTCCAGAGATTGGACCCAGGGGCTCTTAAGCACTGAGCTACATTCCCAGCCATATATATATATATATATATATATATATATATATATATATATATATATATATATATTATAAAATTTAATTTAGAGACAGGCTTCACTAAGTTGTTTAGGGCCCCAATAAGTTGCTGAGGCTGGCTTTGAACTTGTGATTCTCCTTGATCAGCCTCCTGAGCTGCTGGGACTTCAGACATGGACTACCATACCTAACTGAAAATGTGCATTCCTGACAAATTTTCAGGTGATGTTGCTTCTGGCATGTGCACCAAACTTTAAAAACCACTGCTTTTCAAAAATGAGGAGAAATGAACAAGTACAAATGAGCATTCACCTTGCTGTGGTAGCTAGGACATAGAAAGTCAAAGTGTAATATTTAGACTGAAAGTCCTGGCTTTAGATTCTAGTTCTGCCACTTGATGCCTGAACGAATTACTCAACCCTTATGACCCTTCACTTTCTTGCCAGACATCGGGGATATTATTACCTTTTACACAGGTCTGTCCTGAAGGTTATATGAGATCATGTGTGTGAAGTGACAGATAACTGGTGGCTACTCTTATTAATACATTTATAGTACACAATAATTTTAGAAGATAGATTTTTGCCCTCATTGGCATCACCACATCCTAAAATGTCTTCTAACTAAAGAGTATTTCCATTGTGGTGAGTACAAGAATAATTTCTATTTTATTTTAAGAGGCTATAAGAATTAAGAAATCAAGCACATCAAAGTAATTATTAAAGAAAGAGCTGGCATCTTAAAGCTTCAACTTATATAAAGTTGCTGAAGCAAAATGTCATCTTACAATGCTTTGCGACTTCATGGCTTTAGTAGTTTCAGGAGCATTATAAAATGTAGTTCAATTTTCTTTATTGTTGCTTTTCTTGGGGGGGTAGAAGTATTTTTTATTATAGATTTTATGATAAATAACTTGGCTTCAACAGCACTTTTGAATTTGCTAGACATTAAAACAATAGAGAAAGACCATTTTATAAATTGAAAATTCACATGTGTGAACACTAAATGCTGGGATTTGATTTCTTTGTTTCTATAGAAACAAAAGAAAATTGAGATTAAAATAAGCTAAAATGGAATTATGTTTTATGAAACAGATAAAGGAGCTTATTTTACTTGTTTCCAGTGTAGTATGGTAAAATAAAATTTTTATTTAAAACCGAGCTGTCGGTGGGTACTTCTGCCTTCTAAGGAAAAGTTCCCATGGAGCTGGGGGAGGGGGCAGCTGGCATTGTGGTGCTTGGCAAGATTCATATCAATAGAAAATCCAATTTCTTTGTTTTTTTCCTTGCAATTAAAGAAATTGCTGGTGATGGTTTGGAGGGATAGGGAAAAGAAAGAGTCTTTTAAATGCAAAATCCCATGCCATCCTCTCTGTGTTGTTCCAATAGTGAGACAGTTTAGTAAAGATGTTATGTGAATCTGTCTTGAGTAGTAGCTAAAGGTAGGCTAGCAGCTGAATAGGTCAAAGAACCAACATTTCCTGTGACAATGTGAGGGAAGCTGAAGCATGTGTGGTCCCCAGGGAAAGAGGAGGCAAACGCTCTTAAGAGGCCAAGTTCTAGCCCAAGGAGAGGGGCTGTAGAGGGAAGACCATCCCAGTTCCATGGGGGCTGAAGAGCTAACAAAGCAGATGTCTCACACACATCATTGACTTGTGTTGCTTCCATGTAAGACAGAGATATTTAGCAAAATTGGACACATTCTAATGTCTGTGTGACTGGTGTTATAGGAATCACAGAAAAGGAGCTAGATTTCAATTATAGGGTTGGTATAGATCAAATGAAAAATGTGATGTTTAAAATGCATCAGATGTGGGTGTTTGGGGATTATAGGCTGGAGAAATAGACACTCTGATTAAAAAGTCACACGAGTCTCTAAGTCCATAGGAATTTACAGAAATATTGAGAAGGGTTGTGTTAGTCAGCTTTCCATCACTAATAACAAACTACCTAAATAATTAACTTATAAAAAGAAAAATATTACTTGGGCTCAAATGGGCACTGGGTGTCCAACACTGTACTGATGGGAGGTACGGCTTCCATAGGAAGATAAAATCACGTGAGAAAAGAATACCAAGTGGAAATGAAGCCATTTTGGAAAGAAACTTGTCTAACTGAATGTTAGAAGTTAATAAAAATATGTTTGGAAGCCAAAGGAAATGTTAATACAAATGGCTTTAATAGTTGGGAACTGTATTATCTAATACAAGAAAAAGTCAGGGGGTAGAGTGATAGCTCTGAGTTTGGTTCTTTTAGCAATTCAATGGCATCATCAACAATCCAAAACTTTCCATTTATTTGTTCTGTCATTCTGAGTATGATGGTCATGGCTCCATGCTTCACACATCCCAGGAT
The DNA here is from genome assembly GCF_048772815.1 of Callospermophilus lateralis. NCBI lineage: Eukaryota > Metazoa > Chordata > Mammalia > Rodentia > Sciuridae > Callospermophilus > Callospermophilus lateralis. The sequence continues at coordinate 142,237,394 of NC_135307.1, read as the reverse complement.
GTTGTTACAGGGCTGCTGCAATCCCAAGCCTTACGACTCCCAAGCTTTGTTAAAACAGGAAAAAGGCAGAGATAACACAAGTTTGTCTGGAGGGCCTTGATTTTTTTTTTTTTTTTTTTTTTTTTGCTTTAAAATCTGGTAACCAAGGAGTAGAACTTCTGGAATGAATTCACCCCCAGATCTGAGGGATCCAGCTTCCCCTAAAAGATTTAGGTACTCAATACCTGAAGAAAAACGAAGTTTTATAAGCAAGGAAAACAGGAGGATGGCAGGAGAAAAAAACAAAACTGTGACAGTAGCAAGATCTGATAAGACATTTGTATTTTATGAAATTTTAAAATGATCTCACACTATGGAATATATAGTTTCCCTGATTTGGATGCCTGATTATTGAAATATGGCCATTCTTATAATGATATTTTCTTATGTCTAAACTATATCAAAGAAATCAAATAGAGTTCCCAGATTTTAACACAGAGGAAATAGAAATTCTAAATAGAACATTCCTCTTGGAATCCACTTAACCTCCTGGGTTTTGTATTATTGCATTTGGTTCAGTCATATGGTCTGGTATGAGATTGTTTTATTTGGCTTGGCTAAGTCCACTGCATGGTTCCACTCATTCGGTCTGTTCTCTATTTGTTTGATTTTATAATCTACAAATTTATATCCTGAATATTGATTTTTTTCATTTAGCAAATGAATAAACTTATTTTGAAATTATATTACACATTTTTGAAACTTCCAAAAAAAATTTAAACTGCATTTGCTGTATAAGGGAGTCATTTGAGATATAATTCAAATCAGGAAATACTTTATTTAAGATAGATTCACCTTAAACATTTTTGGTAATGCTCCATAAGGGAAATGTAAAATTGTACTGGTTAGTGGGCTCTTCACAGGAAATAGAAAGCTAAGCAGCTTTCTTTGTGACATTTTAAAAGCATGATGTAAGTAAATCTGGTCAAGATAGATTTAGGTTCAAATCATGGATTAAGTATCATGCAATTCACTCATATTATCAGGTTGCTGAAATGCCCATATCACATTTGGGGTATTTTCACTTACATTATCTATTATGAGTTACGTGGTTTTATGGAAGTTATAAATGTTTCAGAAGCTAAGTTCTAGCACAGGATTGATAAATCCTTATAAGCAAATGGTGATATTTAAAGATTTTCCAACCATCCTCCATGCATTGCTAAGGATTGGATAGCTGTCTTACAGGCAGAAGGTTTTGATGATCTTGACAACTGCATTTCAGACTTTCTTTTTAGTCCTTTGGTATTCAGTGGAACTATAGGATAAGCATAAATAACATTTACCAATAAAAATTCTATGACAAACCATGCTGTTTTTTGTTTATGGATAATTTTTTTTAAAAAGTGGAATTTTAATATTCTCAAACCCAATATAATTAAAATAGAGAGTGACATCTTCTCCTCTGTACCCTGAGTTTGCTGGCAGCAAACTCATTTAACTTTGACATCTTTCTAAATTTTAGTATAAGATTTTGGACTCAAAATGTTAGCTTTATAAATATCTGCCAAGTGAACAAGTGAACATACAAAAATTAATTACTTTTATTATCATAATATCTGGGCAAGGAGGGATATGCAACCCCAAGTATTTTGAACATGAATTAGGCTTATCCTACAACAAAGTAGACATTTTAATGGTAAATTTTTAAAGACATCAATATGGAGCTCTCCTTAATTACAAGGAAGCCCTCTGAAAGGTGTGTCTGCAGCGGTATCTTCCTGTTGAAGTACAAGCCAGCAATATCAATTTTTTTCTTCCTGCGTGTTGCATAGAATATAAAACATTTAAGTTCTTTTATTTTGCATTAAGAAATGGCAACACACAATGGCTATTCTTCATAGAAAAGACATTTTCTAGTATATCAATTACGAGGCCAAAGGCCCTTGTTGCCGACTTTTGATCATGCCATTCTTCCTAGCACCTGCATCCTGGTGGAGGTGGACCCTGGAGCCAGCCATTGAGTCTGTTTCCTTCTGGCAGCGGCACCCATGGGTTGAGATGTTGGTGTATGACAAGGGACAAGAACATTGATGGAAGAGACCATATTCTTCAGGATCTGATTGAGACAAATATGTCTCGGGCTCTGGATGTCAAGTATGCATTGGTGAGTGTAAGAGACACAGGAGGGGCAGGTTTCTGAGACTCTGCCTTCTTAACAAGTGCCAAAGGCCTTCTGGTGTGGGTGGTCCAAAATCTCCACAGAAACTTCAGTGGAGATAGTTGAAGGTGACAGTGACTAAATGAAGACCAGGTCTTCAGGCCACTGCAGTTGGATGATACCACCTCCTGCACAAGTTTGCTAAGCTGGTATAGTGGTATAAGTGTCAGAGTACTGTGTTTGAATTCTAGCCCCTTCACTTACCAATATGTGCTCCCAGGAAAGTTACTTAACTTCTTCTTTTTCCCTGGCCTTCCCAACTGTTGAGTAGGGATGATCATAGTTGATACTTTTTATAATCTTGAGAGAACTAAATACATGTGAAGTACTTGGAACCGTGTATGGCACTACACAACTGTCACATGTCTGCTCTGACTCCATTAATTCCAGGTCATCAAAGTCAGCTTCCTCCTCTGTCAAGGTCATGCCCCATTTTGTAGGACTGTTTCTTATGGGGATAAAATGCTTGTATCTGTTTAGGAGTATGGGTGAGGGTAAATGAAGACACTGTTGACTTCTTCTCTATCATGGAAATCTCTCCAGATAAAGAACAAGAGATTGATTATGACTTTATTAATTCACGTCAAGTAAAGACAGAGAGGGAAATGGATCCTAAAGGACATATTATCAGAATTCAGGACACAGATGGAGAATTTATGTGATTCTGTACAGTTTTAAATTTAGAATTGTTTTATGCCAAAGACCAAGACAAGAGGAAGGAAAAATTTTGGCCTTGGATAGTTATATTGATATAAGGAGTCTTCCCTATTTTCAAAACTTAATTGTGGGTAGCTATTGGATTATTCACTGAATTTGTCATTTCTCTCAACCCATTTTCTGACTTTTACCCTTAACTACTCTCTTTTAGTGATTATTTTTAAAAGTCTGTGCTTTGAGACTATTTTTTTTTTTAAAGGGCGAAGAGAAGAATTGGAGTGGGAGAAAACGAGAGTTGTCATGGGAACCAGAGCCTGCAATCAGAGGAGCAGTGTGCAGGGTAAGGGAACCCACAGGTGCCAGGTGTCCCTGGGACCTCAGGGGCAACTACCCCCAGGCCTCATCTTTTACTGTGGATGACCATCTTCTTGAAGTGCAATGGCTATTAGCAGCTTCTTCTCCTTCTCCCCCTCCTTCTTTTTCTACTTCTTCTTATTCCTTCTCCTCTTTCTCTTCCTCCTACTCGTTCTTATCACATGGGGAGAAATATGGATAGAAATTTCGCAGCTATTGTTCATGAGGTCAGAGTGGATAAGAAATTCTAAGTTAAATGAGAAACCTCTACATTGGAGGATATATTTTATCTCTTTTTTTGTTTTGTTTTGTTTTTCTTGTTATGGCTTAAGAGTTTCACCATGGAAATGCACACAAGGTTTAACAATAAGCATGCTAAAGAAATAGCTACATATGATCTGTTCAGTGGAATAGAAGCAATATGATCAGGGCCTGATGGACCTAAATTAACTCATTTAAAAACAGTATTTTTTAAATTTGGTTATGAATTTCCTTACTTTTGTTGGTGACCTAGTAAATGTTTAACAACTGTCTCTTTTAGAAATAAACCCCTGATTTATGGTGTTGACTGATTTCCATAATTCTCCTACCATAGGCAATATTGAGCCACCATCATTATCCCAGTGAACAGAGTTAAGAAGCAGGGTGGACAGTGGGAGCCTAGGAGTCTGTTTAAGCCAGTAACAGCTAAACACTACTTACGTCTCAGAAAATATGAGAAAGAGGCCAACAAAAAGAACTGTGCTGGGAATTGTCACATCTAAAAAAGCTCCATAGCTCTTGTAGAAAATGATGAGACACTGCCTTCATGCAGGCAAATCAGATTGACATGGAGTAACTGTATAACATTGAAAAATCCACCCAATATTCATTGTTATACTAGTTTTCTGAATTAACTGAATTAGGAAAATGTTTAGTTATTCTTACAGGTATCAATTGCATTATGTTAAAAAAAAAACTCTAAAAAACTGTGTTTCCTATGTGTTATGGAATATAGCAATGATCAGATATGAAGTGATTAATTATAAAAGCTGTAACCTAATTGGTAAACTGATACATTTTATGAATTAATAATTTGACTGGATTATAGGGTATAACTGTAACAGGTGAGGCATGGCTGGAGGAAGTAGTTCCCTGGGTCTGCCCCTGAGGATTATATATCTTGTTCTTGGCTCCTTGTTCTCTATGTTCCCTAGCTGTCATGAATGGAGGAGCTTTCTTCCACCATGATGTTCTACCTCACCATGGGCCCAGAGCACTGGAGCCATCTGACCATGAGCTGAATCTCTGACACCATGAGCCAAAATAAACTTTTTCTCCTCTAGGTTGCTTTTGTCAGGTGTTTTGGTCACAGTGACGAAAGTCTGACAAATACACTATGATATATTTATCTTTCCTTCTCTAAAAGATTATTACTATGTCACTTGATTTCATTTCATGTCAGAAGACTTTGCCTTGGAGTACAAAATTCTTATATTTCCTATGCTATGGAGAGATGCGCTGTATATTTATTTCCCCCTGATGTTCTGTACGATGCCTGTCTCTAATGGATGAAGTAAAGTCCCAGAGAGCAATAGCTTTCTGTCACTGTCCAGACCCAGGTATACACAGATCTATCACACAGAAATGTAAGAACATGTATGTAAAAATTGTTAAAAGGGAAAAGTAGGGCTAAAAAGAATGTACAGGTGGTCCTGATAGAGGATAGAGGGAGTGGTCAGTGGACAGAGATGGTTGCCAGGAGCAAGTAGTGGTTGCCCTGAGATTTGAAGGGTGAGCCAGGACCATGTATGAAGTGAGTCAGAGATGAGGTGGGTCAATCAATATCTTGGTCAAAGGGGACAGCTCATACTGTTTGTGTTTGTAAGAAGTATAGCACTTTGAAGCTGCTGCAGAGAGGTGCCTCCTGCAGGATGGGATGGGAGTAGGTGTGCAAGGGGCTGGCATCCCAGTGCTAAGATTTTGTGCGTGGGTCCTTGGGCTGGGAATAGGGATCAGCTGGGATAAATGGCTAGATAAGGTGTCATCAGCAAGGGAGAGAGAACTACTCAGGGGGTGATTTCAGGAGGGATTTTGTTCAATTTAGTGACCAGTGTTGCTCTAAGGCATGACTGACCTGGAATCAAGAAAGGAGACTTTCCCCACTCTGGGCATTCTACAGAGGAATCAACAACCATATAATCATGACTAAAGAAGTCATGATATATCCCAAGGATTTGGCAGGTTTGAGATCCCAGGAGGGGAACCCCCAGAGAGGGAGAGTCCTGCATTCCAAGGCAGGGGTGGTGGCCACACCTTGGAAAAGCATGTCCTGTAAGTGATTTGGAGGCAGCAGGCTGTCAGGCATGGTTTTGTAATTTGCATATTTGGCACAGGTAATCAACGGGGAGCAGGTACAGGAGTGGGGTAGGGGAACTTTCATCCAGCACTCTCTCAGTGCTTCCTATTTGCAGGGCAAGAGACCTGAGGTGGGGCTTTCTTGATATGCTCACTAAGGTTTTAGGTCAGTGAGATGCTGCCTTGAAATAACTTGGGAAGAGAGATTTTTCTGGGGATAGTGAGAAGTTTCTCCACTTCCTTGTCAGCTAGGAGGAGTTTGGAACATGAAAAAAAGTAGAGTTCATGTATTTCATTTGTGTCTACAGACTGGTTGGACAGTAATTGATTATATACTGTATGGTTGTATATGATAACCTATGTACATATACGACTATATATGTTCCAACATGTACATGCATATTTAGGTGGTGACGATATGTCTTAAATATATTCGTATTCTTTCTTTTCCCCCTTCCCTGGTGCATGATTTCCTGCTTACCTCTCTACAACTACCACCACTCACCCACTTTTCCAAAGCATTCTCTTGCCCCAAGAAGGGTGAAATATTTCTACTGGGATTACAAAAAGAAAGAAGAATGTTGTTATGATTTAGATATGAAGTGTCTCCCAAAAGCTCATGTGTAAGAAAAATGAAAGTTTTGAAGTGAAATGATTGGATTATGAGAGCTTTAGCCTAATTAGTGCATTAATACACTGACATGAATTAACTGGGCTGTAACTGTAGGAAGGTGGGGAGTGGCTGGAGGAGGTGCGTCACTGTGGTGTGTCTTTGGGGTTTGTATTTTGTCCCTGGTGAGGGGAGCTCTCTCTGCTTTCTATTGCCATGTCCCAAGCTGCTTTCCTCTGCCATGCCCTTCCACCATGAAGTTCTGTCTCACCTTGGGAACAGAGCTATGGAAACAGCTGTCTATGAAATGAGATCTCTGAAATTGTGAGGGCCCAATAAATTTTTCCTTCTCTAAAATTCTGCTCGTTGGATCTTTTGGTCCCGGTGATTAAAGAAATCTGTCTAAAATAGATACAACATTCAGTTTATAACATCAGGTATAGGATTTTGTTGAGTCTGTAGTAAGTTAGCATTTATTGGAAAATAAAAACTACTAAATTTCTTTAGTTCTGGTTAATTCATTAGGAGTCAGGCCTGGAGGATGAGATCATATTAACTTTTTTTGGTGCATATTAGCTATACAGAATAGTGGGTTTAATGGTGATATACGTGAGTATGACATCTTGATCAATTACACTCTCCAATGCCTCATCTCACCTTCCCTTCCCTCCTCCCTGGTCCCCTTTCTCTACATTAATGGTCTCCCTTCTATTAGACCATCTGACTTTGAGAGGAGAGCTCTCACCTCTTGAACAGGGTTCCTCAAGCAGGCAATGTCTCTAAAAGTCAGAAAGATGAAGAGGAAATTCCTTTTCAACTTAGGTAAACCTCGGTGAGAGGAGGAAGACAGGAGATGTGGCAGGATCAGACTGCATGCGGAGGGATAGGAAATCTGAGCAACGATTCAAACAAGGTAGAGATTTCTTCTCCCCTGTGTGATTGCCTAGAAAAGGAAAGTTAAGGGTGGGCTGGCACCCCTCACTATAAAGGACTCAAGATCCACCCATCTTTCCTCACCATCCACATTCCCAGGCTTCCTCATGATTCAAGATTGCTGCTCTGGCTATGCGTCCTCATCTGCACACCCGCCATTGGAGAGAAAAGGGATCAAGAAGGCCGTATTCCAAGTTTGACTCCTTAATTTATATTCCATTAGTCAGAGTTTGGTCATTTGACCCCTTAGATACAAGGAAAGGTGAGAAATGTGATTGTTTTTTGATGGGAACCAAGTGGAGAGCCAAAATTCTGGTGTGTTGCTGATGAAAGGAAAAAAGAGAATCAATATTGGGGGCAGGTGGAGAGTAGCCCGATGAGATCTGGATGTGTGTTGGGAACAACCAGATTTGTTTAAGGGTGTCAAGAGGCCAGAAGGATGAAGAGCCTTGCCCACGCCTGTGGCACAGCCTGGGGAGCCACCATGAAAGTCACCACTTTCTTGGTGTGGGCGCCACAGGATGCCATCTGGGCTTGACAGAGATGCAACCTGAGGCTGTACTGCTTCTGTGCACAGTGTGTGGCCTGTTGGGGTTCACAAGTTCCCACAGTCCCCCAGGAGATGCAGGTGTGTTGGGTTGAGCTGTGTGGTAGCAAAGATCTGGAGCTAGAGTAAAGTACGTGGAGTCTTTGAGATTAGAGATCTGGCATATTTGGTAGTGACAAAGGACACCTTGCCTGTCAAAGCACAGGCCACAATAGCCTGGCCTTCTCAGACACCAGATGTACCTAGAGTCACCACCCCTTCTTACTCCTCTGAAGACACAGGAAGCTCCCTCATACCCATTTACCAACTTAGGCAGGAGCAGGGGGAGAACTGCACATTCATCTGAGAGAAGTTCAGTTACCACAAAACGATGAGGTCCATTGGAGATGTCTCTCATTCTGAAATTTGGCAAGGTAATTTTTTTCCCCTTTTTCCCATAGGACCTAGTGGGCTGTATAGGGGTGGTGTACATGGGAAGAAAGGCTCCTGAGAACACTTAGCTGAGCTCTGCAAATAAAGAAGCCAATTTTTTCATTAAGCGTCTGAGTAGCATGCGAATGAATTTGCTATCCTGCATATGTTAAGTAAAATCAAACTTGCAATGCCAAATCATTTGCTCTTGAGTTCACCCTCGTAAGAGTGAAAAATGAACTCAAAATTCAAATTAGAGAATTTAGGGGTATATCAAGCTAAAGACATTAGAAATATGCCATTTATACAAAAGAGCTTGTCAGTAAGATCTTTTAAAATTGAAACCAGGAAAGAGAAAGTTGAATGTATCAGAGAATTGACCTTACACAAATGGGGTGTCTTCCAGTTATTCAGGTATGCATCTATGCAAATGCTTTCAGATCCCCTTATGAAGTACCAGATAAAAAGTATGGCTACAGGACCTTAGACATTTCAGTTATACAAAGGTCTCTCTTTATCAGCCAGGGTATTCAAATGTACTTCGGATATGGTGATTCCTAAAGTGACCAAAAGAACTTGTTTTCTCCTAACATTAACTTAAACCCAGACTTACTGACTCCAGACAGAGAGCAATTATATGGGGATATTGTATTGCTATTGCCTGCAATTTAGATAAAACAAGGGAACCCATGGTGTACACACACACACACACACACACCGTGAATTCTTATATGCATGCAGACTCCACAAAACTAGTCCAACAACTTGTGGAAGCTTTTCACTAAAATGAAGTGAGAGTCTTTGCTTCTAAAATGCTATAATTTTAGAAATAAATTAGTTTGTTGATTTATCAAATTGTTGGGACCAACTTTTACAGGGACTCATGGAGTTCAGGTTATGCAGGTAACACCTCTATAGTACTTTAAATATTGAAAGTGCGTGTTGCCCAACTTCTGATATCATGTGTAAGGAAATACACAAGGAAAAACTGTTCTTCTCTGTTTTGTTTGTTCCTTTTGCCTTAAAAAGCGTTTTAAAATTGACATGATCTTTTAATTAGGTAAGGATTTTTCTTCATTGCTTTTCTTCTTGTGCCCAACCCCACTCACTGGGCTAGTTGTCCGCATCACCTGGTGTTGACACAGATTGGCAGCATGAACCTTAAACTGTTGTAAACACCTATAAAATGTGGCCTTCCTCACATGGTCAGTGATGAGGCCTTGACAGCATGACACTTGTCATCTGATAAGCTGGGGTCATGAGTCATTCTACTGCTCTGCCTTTTCTTTGGATATCAAAGAGACAAAAACTTTTAATGTTTTAATAAGGAAATTACCCAAACATTTACAGTCCTGTTGCATGTTTTAACTCAACAGAGGCCAAAGTGAACTGAGAGGGCCCCTGGAAAGGTCAGGGGCTGTTCACCTGGTGTGTCGTAACAGGGAGACCAGGTTTTGGTAAGAATCTGAGACTGATTTTAGACAGTGTGCATTCTGCGAAGGTGGCATGATCCAGCAAGTAACAAGAGAGCCCAATATTACATGAATAGTTGGATGTCTTTTCAAACGCTGACAATGCCTGTTTTCAGGGGAGAAACTTACCAGTGGGGCTTTGATGAAGAAAGAATATTTTTCTTGAAGCCAAATAAAGTTTAATGATTAAGTTAGCTTTGCAATTTACCACCTTATGTGTAGGTGTATATAAATATGAATATTATGTGGTATATGTATGTGTGTGTGTGTAAATATAATATGGGATACATACATGTTACACACAGAGCCTGTTTTATAATGTCTTGGGGATGATTGAGGTGACCATATGTTCCTCATGCCACTTCTTGGAATTCAGTGAGACCAGGTGGCTAGGCAAAAGAACAATAAATTACAACAAGCATGCTCTGTAGCTACCATGTGGAAGATGATTTGTTCAATGAGTCACCAAGTCATGGATAGAAATGCTATGGTAAAGGGAAATTGTAATCAACACTAATAAATGTTATTCTCTTCCAGGTCTCTTTTATACCGCTGAGCCTGGGATGGGGAATGGTGTGTGAAACAAAGATTCTAGTATGTTGGGTAAAGTACCATGGGAACACAGAGGAAGGGGTGGCCCTTGGTTGTAGGCGATTCTCCTGTTCTCCTCCTCACATTTCAATCAATGTGTGTGAGTAGGTGGGGAAGCATTGGCAGGACAATTTTAGGACTTTTGGAAATAGCTGTCTATTTCCAACCTTAAGATTCTGCATTTATGTAGGTCACTTAAAAAATATACTCCTCGAAGATTTTGAACCAAATCATTGCACTTCTGTCTTGATCTGATCATATTCCTAACTCCAAATTTGGTATTGCAGGTATTCATAATGGTAGTGGGGATTCAGTTCACCAGACTCAAAAACATGGTTTCTCTTTGCAAATACAAATTCAAATTCAGCAATTAGTAATTTATGGTTACTTCTAGGCTGAACCTTATAGACCTTACAGAGATTTCTCTCTCTCTCTCTCTCTCTCTCTCTCTCTCTCTCTCACACACACACACACACACACACACACACACACACACACACACACTCACACACATACCAGTGAGAAAGTAAAATAAATATTTGAATAACATCCAACCCAAGTAAGCCCAGTCTATAGGAGGCAAGTAATTCCAAAAAAAATTTGTCTCATTTCTTTTTCATTTTAGACTCTACTAGAGACCAAAATTTGTGATCAGGCAAACAAATAGTTGATTTTTAATTTATCTAACATTTCAGGATTGTCTTATTAAGCAGAGGAGATGTGAGTTTTTATCTTTAACACTCTTCCCTAACACTAGTGAGCGACATGATCCAATTTCTGGCTCTGATTTCCTCTTCAAACTTTGGTTTCATTTATTATTATTATAAATCCTTTCTCATCCTAACCACAATTCCAGCTAAGCAAGAATTTTTCTTACTTCAAATCCACTTTTTAATGGATGTACAATAAAATCCCTTTAATATACATTGTGTAAGATGGGTACTGTCTCCATATTTCATAGTACATTTGTATGGGTCACCAAATTATAACTGAACATAATTCAGACATTCACTTCCATGAATAATTTAACCATTTAAAGGTCTAGAGTCATGGAATCTGGAGATAATCATGAGGTAGTACAACAAATATGGGATTTGATCTGGACCCCAATAGCCTATATGATCTTCCATCTGCATAAATCATACTGCAAAGGAATGTTTCTCAACTGTTTTTCCCCAGATTTACTCATAGAATATATTTTTCCCACAGGAATATCCAGTATCATCTAAGTGAATAATTAACATTCAAGGTGCTGAGAGCATGTCCACAAGATGAAAAGTGTTTTGGAAAGGAATAAATGAGTATATCATAATGAAAGACAGTTTTCCTTTGCAAAAAGTCACTGAATTATGCCATCTAGACAGCCCACTGTCCGATAATGCATTGATAAATGGAAGGATAGACAATCACATTAAGAATATCAGAATATCATTTACAATTCTCAAAGTCAGTATTCAGACTCAACAAGCAATGAACTTTCTCTCAAAATTAGAGGTAATAGCCAACCCAACTGAATGGCAGCAATGTGCTCATTTGGAGATAGTAGTCTTTCATTTCTCTTTCTTTTTCCTCTCTAATCTTAAGAGGTTTTAGTGCAGGGAAGTATTTCTCAAACTATGTTGACTGAGACACCTCATTAAGAAATAGATTTCACCTTTAAACACCAATGCAATGCAATGTATACCTGAGACAGAAGTTTCCAAAGTAATGCTTATTTTACTATCAAAATATATACTGTATATTTTCGACCATATTCTATTTCACTTTAAAAATAAATACTAGATGAAAACCAAGAAATTGATATCCCTAAAAGAGACCACAATCTACAGTTTGCAAACCAATGATTTAGTAGTAATTAGTCTTTATTTTTTATGACTGTGACGAATGGACCAAGAACCTTTAAATGAAAATGTGTATTCATAAGCAGGCGGATTAAAAAAAATAACCTTAGGTACACACAGTGACAAATGATAGGGACTCAATACAAATATGATGAACTAGTTAATGGAATATTGTAAGAAAAAAATAAACTTCCACATATAAACCATAGCAGATGAACAGATAAATCATTTGAATAAAGCTTAAGCAAGTAGAGAAAGGCAGAGATTTTTGACTGATTACAAAGAAAAATGGCAAGTGGTGTGGCTGTGTTAAACATTTTTGTAAAATATAGCTGTTTGGGAAAGTTTAAAACCTTTTGTGACAAATGGATGTAGATTTTACTCCCAGATTTTCTACTTACCAGTTTTGTACTATGGGCACATTCTCAGATTGGCCCTAGTTTTATGGTTAACATTAAATTTTGGAGTGATATCTGACTATCCAGGTTATGCTAAAAATGTCTAATAGTGCATATAAACAACATAACAGGACCTAATCAGTGGCACTTGTTTAAGGAATATTATTTTGCAAGTCAGATATTGGTTAAGTTTATAGACCACTGTTTTCTTTTGCACAACATCTGAATTTAGCATTTTATTGAGCTGAATGGAGCCACTTTTCAAAAAATTTAGGAGAGGTCAGTTTCTCTGGCCAGTTTGTTAAATAGAAGGTAACCATACTGATTCCATCTTTGTTTCTGACTGATGAACCTAGTGATTCCTGTAGGACTGATGGTTAAAGAGAAGATGAAGACAGCACATTTGGATCTAGCTCTTGTAGATGTGACAGGAAGAAGATAACCAGGGGCTTTAAGTTGATCAAGTTTATCATTAGTAACACTTTTACAACACATGGTTTGGGAGCTGTGTGTTCAGGGAAACAGGAGGAAAAAAATTGAGACTACTGGACGTGCCAGGTTTGGAACTGTATGGAAGTGACTTGATGCCAGGTTTTTGTGAGTCCAGTGGCAAGTTTAGAGACAAGGAAGTTCTGGACAGCTGGGGCTTTGGTACTTTCAATAGTGCTTGTTCATCAGGATCTAAACTGGACACCCTCCACTAGCTTTAGGTCTGTCTTCTCTCTTAGTAATTTCCTGTTTTTCAGGAGAATTTTTAAAGTTAGAAAATATACATCTTTAACTATAAACAAGTATACTCAGCTATATTTTCTTTTTTTGCCTCAGCTATATTGAGGTATAACTGATTAAAAAAACTGCATGATTAAGTTGACAACATGGTATTTTGATATGTGCATACATTGTGAAACGATTACCACCATCGAGCTAATTAACATATCCATCATCTCACCGAGTTACCTATTTTTGTATGGGGAGAACACACAAAAATCAACTCTCTTAGTAACTTTTTTTTTTTTAAGTTTCTGGTCCTGGGGATTGAACTCTGGGCATCACCCATGCTAAGCACACTCTACCTCTGAGCTATACCTCTACCAGCAAGTTTAAATAAAATATTAAGTATAGTCATGGTGCTAGTGTCTCATTAATAATGTTGGAAGTGTGTTGACTGCAACCATATATTGGTTCTTATCATGTAAGAGTAATTTTTAGTAATTCTCCCAGCACTTAAAAAATGAGGGTTATTCAAAATCCGGTTTAAGCAGTAGAACTCCAAACAATTATGTGCCATTAATTATAGCTATGAATTAGGTCTGCAGAACATATTCATCTCATAAGGGTAACTATCTATTCTTTGCCCCAAATCTCCCATTCCCCCATTCACCATCCCCTGGTAACTGCCATTCTACTCTCTGCTAATAAGTTTAGTTTCCATGAATTTCACAGTATAAATAAACTCATGCAGTATTTTTTGTGTGTATCTGTTTAATCTGATGTAATATCTTCCAGTTCATCCTTGTTGTGGCAAATGGCAGGATTTCCTTTTTAAAGATTGAGTAGCCAGGCTGGGGTTGTGGCTCATGGGCAGAGTGTTTGCCTAGCACATGTGAGGCACTGGGTTCCATCCTCAGCACCACAAAAATAAATAAATAAATAAAATAAAGGTATTGTGTCCATCTACAACTAAAAAAATAGATATTAAAAAAGATGGTATAGTTTTCCATTATTCCAATATTACCTCTATCCGTGTGTGTGTGTGTGATATATGAACATGAATCTGGGTGATATCTTAATGAAACTTTTAGAACTAAAGATTTTTTTTAAATAAGATGGTTCTCTATTTATACTAATTATACATAATATTCCGTATTACATTGACACTTATTAAGTTTTAAGTCTCATTGCATAATGTTGAGGATATCAATATGCCCAAGGATTTTGTTTTTTAATGTAACTTGTGAGAAAACAATATTTCTAGTGATAGAAATTCACTAGATTGGAATAGGAGTATTTAACATATTCTTACCAACTGATTTCTATATATTTTCAATTCCTTATAATAAAAAAGTAAAGAATAAAGAAGTTTCATTAAAGGTTTCCAAAGAACATGTCTTTGCTATAGTTAGAATTTCAAGAAAAAAAATGATAAAAGCACAGAAGTGTCTATCTAGAATAGTTCTCAAAATAGTCAATACAATTTCACACTTAATGTAAATAAGACAAGCCTATAAATTAATAATATAGGACAAGGTGTCATCATTTGATAATGATGGCATGTATACTGTTTCTCAATTTTTGGTCCATGTTAAATTTACTTAGGATGCTTGTTAGGGACATGGGTTTTGGGTACATCCCTCAGAGAGAGTTTGACTCTGAAGGTGTGAGATGAGTCCCAGGTGTTGCTGATGAGTGCTGCAGTCTATTCTTCTGGCACACTTTGAGAAGCTCATCTAGGATACTTCAGATAAATTTTGTTTTTGTCTTCTCCAACTTTAGATACAACCAAAGTAGTACACATGCAATAGTTACTCTAAGCACATGGTTGTAGAAATTTGAGGCAACTTTCTAGGCTACTATTCCAATTTTGCTTTCCATTTGTACTGTACATCTTTAACAAACACCCTAATTGCCTTTGTTGAACCTTCTGGAGCACTTCTGAATTCCTTGTATGCCCGTAACTGAATGTCCCTATGTGCACATAATTGTTTGGAGTTCCACTTCTTAAATCAGATTTTGAATAACCCTCATTTTTTTAAGTACTGGGAGAATTACTAAGACTTACTCTAACATGATAAGAACCAATTTATGGTTGCAGTCAACACACTTCCAACATTATTAATGAGAAACTAGCACCTTGGACACACAGGGAATCTAGATTCAGTCATTAAATAGTTATAGGATCTATGAAATAAAGGAATATCTTCAGTCATCCCCAAGTAGATGGTTATAATGCTCCTTCCATTAGATTTTGCTTCTGAAAAGTCTGCCTATGGGAAGAAAGTGGCTTAACTAGGACTGTTCCTGGTCTTCTCTCTTCTTCATCTCTTATTCCCAGTCCTAGAAGCATCATCAGAACATTCTGGGTTTCTTTTTTGTCTTCATTCCTGCACCAGCCTGCTCAGCAGAGCCCATGTCCTTGGATAAAATGCTAAAAGAAGTCTGAAGATGCCTTACTTTGGAAATGGATTGTTGAAGACACAAAGGACTGCACACAGTAAGATTTACCTTTCACACACCTGTGGTGTTTTTGCTTCTAAAAATGACAAACATCAGAAGTCTTGCATAACTTCTGTGCCTAAGATAAGTGAGTTTATGTCTGTAAAATGCTTTGTAACCTATAGAACTGTAAGTAAGTAAAAACAGGCATTGTTGCTGTTTTTGTTATTCTCATTCTGCTTTGTGAACAGTGTTAATCCTAGGAGTTTCAAAGGACTGAATGCTACATTCATGCCAGGAGACCAAGAGAAAGGTGGCACAGGGTTGCAGTGCACTCCACGGTGGGCCTCAGGAAGCTGAGACTTCAAGTCACCCTGCTTCAGAGGGACTGAGTTAGGGAGCAGAGTCCTGGCTTTTGGTCCAGCATCAAAATATGCCTGGTGGTCCAGACTGGATAGCTCAGGGGTCTTGGGGCCCTCCCTTTTGCTTAGGGAGTTCGACCCAGGACACTCTTTCTAAGTAAGTCTCCATTCTTCTCACTCTTCTCATTCTTCTCACTCTTCCCACCCCCAGCATTATTAAATGACGAAGGAGGCCAGGGATCAGGAGGTCACTCTCCCAAGTGTTAATTATAAAGGGGAAAGAAAGTGGGGGGAGAAAAAGAAGAGAAGACTCTCATTTCTGGCTGCTTAATACAGTTTCCTGAAATGTGCTAAATTTCAGTTTGAACAATCATAGTCTCCAAGCTGTGTATGGGTTATAGATCTTGAAACCCCACAATTATGGGTATTTTTTTTTAAGTGTGAAAACACATGAGATTAAAGTCAACATCTTAATAACAAATGTTTAGGACTTTACCCTATTGAGGACTATATTTCTCTTGGATACTACTATAATCTCATGGGCAGCAATTCTGACATCCCATTGAAGAAGAGCATGAAGCAATAAGGAAAACATCCTGAAACTACAGGAATCGTTTTAATGCCAAGACAGAGAAGCAACAAACATTGTAAGGATAAAATCCAGCAAACTGCCAAATATGTAGGAAATGTCTCACGCATGAAGCTTGACTCCTGAGAAAGAACAGACCCTCTTAATGACCATTCTTAGGGATGGTTTCTTTTGGCTTTGTCAAAAATTTTAATTATCATGTCCTTAAAAATGTACCTCATTAAAAATATCAAACTCATCTTTATTATCTTATTCTTGTTACTTAGCCACACATAATCAGTGAAGAAATATTAGAAAAATGAAGTGTATAAAAGGAAAATATGATGAATTACAGAGCTCATTCTAACATTTTGGGGAGCACATATGAATACACCACACATATTTCAAAGACATGATGAGTCATATTGAAACATGGTAATATAATCTGCTTTCTAACTTTAAATATATTACAAATATCTTTCCTGTCATCTTTGCTGTAATAATTAAAGTAAATATGTTTAGTATTTTATTTTATGGCTGATTGTATTTTACTTAACTGATCCCCCATTTTGACATTTAGATCATTGTAACATTTTCACAACTCCATAATTTGTTTTACTCAGGCACATTTATTTCTTGTAGATGTGAAGTTTATCAGCTATTTAAATTGCTTGAGCAAGGCTTGTGAGTTTAGTTTTTCTGAATCTACTGGTTCAATCACATTGCCTAGACAATTCAGACAATACAATTCTGGAACACCTGATTATTTCTGTCAATTGGAAGAAACAACTGGTCAATCCAGGGCATGATACTATCTTTTTTTTTTTTTCCTCTTCTGACATGGGAAGACACATTAAATTCTTAGGATAATTTACAACCTCACACCGCCTTATACGACACAGAAAGTGTTAGCTGACAAAAGAACCCAGTCAACAGCAGGCTTTCATTTCTCAAATTCCAAATGAGAAGGAATTCCTTGTATTCATTTTCTTAGAGGAGTCCACAGTTTCCCATTAATTCATCAATTGAGTCCAGTTAAGGGCTAAAATAATTGGCTCCTCTGTTATCCCGATTGATAAGTCATTAGCAGAGACAGAAACCAATATAATATTACCTATACCAGATGAGCAATGAAAATTTGGTGGATGGCCTCAAAAACAAAACTGCATTTCAGTAGTTTTATAGAATCATTCTTCAGCAAGAGCAAACTAATAGAACTACTGGTCGAAATTAATTCAGCTAAATTAGCTTCCAAATGTGCTGAATTTTTTGACTCTTCAGCCACCTGTGCCACCATTTTAAAGATGAATTTAGATGACAAAAAATAGTGAATGGAAATTAGGAAAGGTGAAATGAAGAGTTATTCAAATCCAGGATTGTAAACAAATGTTTATAGATGCTAAAAAGGACAGTTTTCTATAGATCTTATCGGACTAGATATGAATCTATACATAGCATAGATCTGTTTATATTCACATTAAAGGGGGAGGAAAAGCAGGCACAGCACCAGCTGTTTAATTTGTAGCCATCATTATTTTCCCATTAGCACCTGTTGCATTAGAGATACTAGCACCAGTTGATTTTGTCCGTGCCTCATTTCAGTGATGTGTTTTTAAACGTGAACACTCTAGCATAATGTGCCATATTAATGGATCATGATGAATATAAAATAAGTGGTCCTCACCAGAGGTTTTTGACAATTGTAGGACCTCAGAACAACTTTAGGATGAAGGCATCAGGATGAATAATTTTAGCACGAAGTTTGATGAAAACAAGTAGTGGTTACTTACCATTGTGTCTTGTGCATCCTGGGCCTGTAAACCAGCATGGCTAATCCTGGGCAATGGTCCTTGGTGACTTCATGGCCACAGGGACTACCACAAGAGAAAGCATTTTTTGTACAATTAATATATGATAATAATCACAAAACATATACATAAAAATAAAACCAAATGGATATTTACAAAATTCTTAAAACTTGTACTTTTTAGATGTACATGACAGTATATTTTGACATATATACATGGAGTATAACTTATTTTAATTAGAAATTCCATTCTTGTGGTTTGTGCATGATGTGGTTTATGCTAGTCATGTATTCACATATGAACACAGAAAAGTTATGTCCAGTGCATTCTACTGTCTTTTCAATTCCCATGCCCCTCCCTCCTCTTCCTTCCCCTTTGTCTAGTCCAATGAACTTCTATTCCACCTCCTTCTTGCAAAATTTACTTTTTAAAATGTCTTTTTTATCATAGTCTTGTATTTAAAGCACAAAATCTCCAGAGAACTTAGCTTGATTTTTTTTGGCTTTGATGGAGGATTGTGGATGTTGTTGGTTATTAAAATTTGTATCTGCAAACTTTGAACTTAAAACAAGTTTTGTTTTTTATATGTGTTCCCACAGCCAACAAGTTTATTATTTGGAATGGGTAATTAAAATGTTTATAAAACAATAAATATCAGAAGTTCCATCAAGTGCAGGTAACTTTTGAATAAAGAACTTGAAAAATAATAAAGTTTATGTCTACTCTAAGTCTCCCTTACTTTTGGTTTCCTCATTAATAATATCAATATGACAACTTTAGAGCAAAGTGCTTTTGATCATCTGTGACTTGTGTAAAAGGAAAGATGCAAAAGAGAAATTTCCTTTCAAAGAGTTTTTTTTCCCTTCCCACTCAGGCACTATCAGAGTTTTTGATGCCACAATGACTTCATGAGACAGAAAATAGAAAGTCAACACTCTTTTGATAAAATCCTAAGCATTTTATTTATGGTGGTGTGTGAAATATTTCCAAATGATTGTGAAAACGTTCCTTGTGACAGAAACAATAAGTAAACTTTTTTCTCTATCCTTGGGATAGTTGGCTTCACACTAAATTTGAGGGTGGTGCCTGCCTTAGCTTCTTTTTTTTCCCATATACATCTCAGCAGCATCACAAAGCTGAGTAGCAGTAGTGGAACAGAAATAAATACTTTGTGGCTCTAAAACACAGGTGGCACCCTGTGCTCTCACTCATATGGAAGCTGAAAAGCTGACCTCAAAGAAAAGAGTAAAAGAGCGCTTACTGGAGGTTAGGATGGGGAGTGGGGAGAAGGGACAGAGGCAGACTGGATAACAGCCACCAAAATCCAGTTAGAGAGGAGGAATAGGTTCTAGGTTCTATAGCACAGCAGGATGACTATGGTTCACAGCAACCTATTATGTGTTTCATAAAGAACAAGAAGAGAAGAAGTCAAAGGCTCCAAAGATAAAGATATGATAAGGAAATAGAAATTCCAACTACTCTTCTTTGGTCATTACATATTGTGTACTTGTATTGAATTATCACACTGTGTCCTAGAAAGATGTACAATTATTATGTGTCCATTAAAATTAAAAATTTCAAAATAAAATGAAATGTTGCTAGGACAGCCTCAGAATCCCTAATTTAGCAGCAGTTTGGGGGTGACTGAGGAATCTGCATTTTTAATATATGTTCAGGTGATGCTGATGTTTCTGGTCCTGGAACCACATGTTGAGAACCACTGATTTAAATAGTCAGCTTTATTATATTTTTCTCTTACATACCTTATTCCATTCAAACCATGTATAGCAACCACATCGTTTTAAGGTTAAGCTCATAGAGCAGAAGGAGGAAATCATGATTGCTCACCAAGATGCTCATTTTCTCAGTGAAGTTACAAATTCTTTATACCACTCCTAAAAGTGATTTGATTGATATCCAGCCATTTTTTTTTGAATGATTACATGGGAAAGTTATGCATGATAATAAAGCATCATTAAATATAATTTGAGAAAGGGCCTTGCTAAGTTGCTGAGGCTACCTTTGAACTTGCAATTCTCCTTCCTCAGCCTCCCCAGCCCCTGGGATAACAGGCACTCATTGCCACACCCAGCACAATCAAGAATCTTAAACACCTGTTGGAGCCCAATCTCACCCAGCAGCACCCACTGGCCACTCTCTTTGCGGGAACAAAACCAGAGCAGAGAACAGGGAGAAGCTTAGAGGCTTGCCCCTCGCTGAGTACCCATGCCTCATCTCTTCCATCCTCACTGTGAGACTACCTTTCTTGCCTATTATCTGATGGTTTCCTACCGTTTCTGCCTGTGTCTTAAAGTTGAGTCTACTATCTTGAATTCTGGACCACTTGATCTACAACTAAAGCTTGGCGACACAGTCTGGCCAGCCTCATTAAAATTCATG
The DNA here is from genome assembly GCF_048772815.1 of Callospermophilus lateralis. Taxonomy (NCBI): domain Eukaryota; kingdom Metazoa; phylum Chordata; class Mammalia; order Rodentia; family Sciuridae; genus Callospermophilus; species Callospermophilus lateralis. The sequence goes on along the minus strand of NC_135307.1, from coordinate 142,216,752 downwards.
CTGGGCCTGCCATTAGAAGGCAACTCCACAAATATTTATAGAAGGCCAGAAGACAAAACTAGGTCATTGATTATTTGACATCCAATATTCAAAGAGTATTTTGTGTGACTACCATTTGGTGAGTACTATGATGCTACTATGTATTGGGGATGTGCTGGTGAAGGGAATGATCTATTTCTTTCCCGCATTTTTAGGAAGGAATGTAGACAATTAAACAAATGATTGCCATGCATGCAATGGTATGAGATCCAACAGATGAGAAGCTCTTAGTGCCTCCAGGCTCTGTCTCATACAGAATCACAGAAGAAGCCCTCCTGTCCAGCTCACTTTGCAATTTGGACTTTTGTCTTCATTGTCTTGTGTTAACTAAGAATTCACTGCTCTTCCCCACCTCTTGCTCTAGCTAGCTTTCTCCCTGGATTTCTTAGGTCCTGGGCATAGAGTGAGCTTGCCTCTTGGCATATTGCCAATCCTTTGGTAGTGACATCAGCATTGCTGGGTGTCTGTTGCAAAAATCTAGACCTAAACTAAATTTAAAAGTTTACAAATCTAAATTAAAATTATGGTTCTAAACTGAAAACCTGGGATATAGCAGTGGATTTTCCATTTCTGACACTTACCAGCCATTTCTTTGAAGAAACCTGGATTTGCAGCCTCCTTTCTATCTTTTGGAACAGAAGGCAGGAGAGAGATGGAGTGTTCTAAGTTTCAATTAAAATTGTCCATATGTGGAAGGGAGAATTTGAAAGGGCTATCGAAGTTGTTGAGTGCACAGGAATTGCAGGGTCTGGACGCTCAAGTAATTGTTCCTTTTCTCAATTTTCAAAAGAAATTTGTCAATCTAAAAAGAGCAGTGGTGAAGAACATGCTAATTAACCTAGTCATGTTTGGTTAAGGCGAAATGTTAGAGAACATTTTTTTTTCCCCCTGAATAAAATCACACGCTTTGGAAATGGCTGAGTCACAGAAGCATCTGGGGGCACTTTTTGGCATTAATAAGAAGTTTGGCCCTTAATGCAAGGTTAATTTACTTGGGATGAAACCATAGCTGGTTCAGCTTCGAATCACGCTCCTCAGAAAGCCCTGCAGCCTGGGGTCCTGGAGGCAAAGCTCATTTACATTTTTTATCTCCCTCTAGTCAGTCCTGAAATTCCAGTGGTCATGTTCAGACATAACTTACCAGAGGAGTCATTTCATTCAGAAACATCTTAATTTTCAATGACATTTTTGAGTCTCTGAATCTGGGCTATGGAGATTTCTCTATTTTGACATGTTCATTCTGGTTGAGTAAATTTCATGTTTAGGAAGCCAATTTGAAAGTTAAAAACTATGGATTTTTTTTTCCATAGACTTCCTCTGTCTAGGCAAGGAGGGCTCCTTCTTTCATTACTCTTTTTGATTGTATAGACTTTTCCACTTCAAGTGCTTGTAAACTGCAAATGGAAAAATGTGTCTTCTTCTGAGCGTGAATGGGAAATGAAGTTTGAGAGAAGGTTGGAAACGTTGGCAAAGATCCCACCAAGGTGCACACCAATAGGGTCTATTCACTTGTTGCAGGTGAGTGGTATGGTGGGAAGAGCCCCAGGTGGGAAGCTGCCGGACTGGTGTTTAGAGCCCAGCTCTGCTACTTATTCATTGAGTGATTAGCCTCTCCACTGAGAGGGGGATTATATGGTCTTCCTGCTTGCTCTGTGAAGATTAGAGTCTGTGAAGGGTTTAGCACAGTGCCTGGCCCATTGTAAAAGGCAGATAAATAGAAGTGATTATTGTCACCACTCTCCGTTGGCAAACCCATCTGGGATAGGTTTGACTGGATTCACCTGGATTCTGTGTTGAGACACAAGGTGCTCCAGAGGAACCATCCTTTAAGGAAGTGCTTGCACAATGCTGACTGGTTCATTGTATTGGGTCACTGGGTGAAATGCATTTTCCACTTGACAATCAAGTGCTGCTTAGGATTCTAAATAGTGGGGGTGAGAGGGAGGAAACACACCAGAGGGCAAAATCTCACAGGAAACAAAACACCCCAGAGAAGCAAAGGCTGGATCTAAAACCAAAGAGGCAATATTTCATTCAGTAAATATTTAATTACTTGATGTGTGCTGGACTCTGTGAGATGTATGCAGAAGGTGACCATAAGTGAGGTTGTAGCTCAGTGGCAGAGCATTTGCCTGGCCCATGTGAGGCACTGGGTTCGATCCTCAGCACCACATAAAAATATATAAATAAATAAAGATATTGTGTCCATCTACAACTAGAAATATTTTAAAAAGTTAGAGTTTCTACTGAAACTTTTTGTTCCTTGCCTGTAACTGAGCTTGTTTTTTTCACAGAAGCTCCCGTTTCTTCTCTGTGGCTAGAAAGTGAGTGTTCTATCGCTTCTGAAACCAAGTTTATGTCCTAAAGCTCACTTGGTCCTAAAGCTCACATTGCCATTTCTGCTTTATTAAGTAACTTCTAATTCACTCAGACTGTGTGCAGGGAATGCCTAAGGCACCTTGTCCAGATTCATGAAAATGGACTCTGATCTTTGTAGACAACACTGAGGTCTGGTTCCATCTGATCTTTAAATGAAGATGCTGGCCCTTATTGCACAGGCTGCAGAAGTGTTTCTGGCAGAGATCTAGGACTCTAGGTCTTCCAGCATTATTAATGCATAGTTACACTCTAGCCTAGTGATCTGGCTGGGAACATACTTAGTCCTCAGCATGGAAGAACAAAGCATCTTCTTGAGCCTCATATGCAGGAAATATTTGATGCCACTAATAAAGGTGGAGCATGAGAATAATGGGTTTGAGATGTTCATTGGATCTTTAATTGTACACAACTGCCATTCTTCTAAAATGTAGCCTGAACCTCTAGAGAAAAGCCAGAAGTGGGAAGTGAATATTTGAGAAGTATGTTAGTCAGTTTCCTGATGCTATAACAAAACCCTGAGATAAGCACCTTTTAAAAAGAAAATTTTTATTTTGGTTCACAACTTTGGAGTTTCAGTCCAGGATTGGTTGAGTTTCTTGCTTTTGGACCTGTGGCAAGATAGTAGATCATGGCAATAGAGTATAGAAAAATCATTCACTCATGGCTGGGACATGAATGAAAGGAAGGAACTGGGGGGTCTTATATTCCCTTCAAAAGCCCTCCCTTCATGATCAGAAGACCTTCACTAGGCCACACTTCTTCAGCCTTTAACACATAGAATTTTGGAGGACACTTATTCAAAGCATGGCAGGGAGCAATCTGTTCAGTGATAGTATCTGAAGCTGCAAGGCCAGAGGAGGTCCCCAGTGGGGTGTTGAAGGAGTCACTATCTACCAGTCTCCACAGTGAAGGGAGGGAATCACCTCCCACATGCAGGTTCAGCTCTTTCCAGAATGTGCAGCTCGATCCCACCAGGAGGAATGGGAGTGATTTTCCATACATATTTTTGCTTTCTCTTGTTCTTGGCAGCGGTGTTTACATGAGTTATTCATCCATGTTCTTGTCTACTCCTATCTGATACTCTTCCCCACATAAAGTGGAAGGTTTTGGGAAAGGGACCAGCAGTGCCCTGGGAACTTGGGTGACCTTGATGACTGAGGATTATCTATCTATGGTGCCTGGGAGCATTTGCTAATCTAATCATCAGAAATAGATGAAGCATTTCAAGTTCAAAATCCAAATTCATAAAAGAGAGGAGGAGCAAAAAAACAAATCCAAGAGGGCTCAGAACTGTGACCTGACATATAGTTGAGAGGTTCAGTGGTAGAGAGGAGGGAGCCATATAGAGGTGGTTTTTTGTATGTTCTCTTCATCTGGTTGCTTGGGGTCACCCTGAGACAGATACTCTTGCTTAAATATTGGCTTAAAAGCTGGGGATGTAGCTCAATGTTAAGAATGTTTGCCTACCATGTGCAAGGCCTTGGATTTTGCCCTTAGCTTTACTAAGAGAGAGAGAGAGAGAGAGAGAGAGAGAGAGAGAGAGAGAGAGAGAGAGAGAGAGAGAGAGAGACTGGCTTCATGGCCTAATTTTTAACCAAATTCTGGGATACCTTGATTCCCCCATATCTCAGTTTCCTCTAGGGATCATGAAACTGACCACTGTGATGATTTCTGGCCCTTCTTTCCAGATCCTTCTGATCAATTACTGCCTGCCAGGCTTTCACATTGGTCTACACTACCTTCTCTTGAACCCTGCTTAGTCCTATCTGTTGGATTTTCATTGTCATTGACTCCCCTGGGCCTAATTTCTGCTTCCGAGACATCCTCTGAAATGGCGGTCCTGGCTCTGTCTGTGTAGCTCATCTTCTGGTGCTTGCTATATGAATTTAGACTTAATATTCTGGTGGGTGTTTGGAAGTCCTGTCAGTCAAGGGCACATACTTTTGCTGCAAACTACTGAGTGCAAATGCATCCTCTCTCAAACACTTCCAAAATAGACTTGTAATTCTTATTTTACAGCCTACAAAAGAAGGCTCAGAGAAGTTCAGAAGCTTGCCTAAGGTCACAAAATGAAAAGTGGCAGATGCTAGGATTAACTATCAGATGGGTTTGGTTCCAAAGCATATTGTCTTTCCATAACTCTAGTTGGTTTCCAAGGAGGTACGGGGAAGTTCAAAAAGTGAAGATGACTATGGTCAAAGAGAGCAGGCCAGGGTTTTTTTTTTTTTTTTTTATGGTGGCCATTTTGTGAGTGATTAATCTCAGAGAACTGGGCTTGCTAATGAATGGGGTGAAGACCAAGGTCATAAGTATGTAGGAAGTTAAGGGGCATTCTGATCTTTGTTTCAGAGGAGCTGAGAGTTAGAAGCTGATCATAATCAACTCACTATCCTCTTCTGGATTGAATATCAGGATGACATGCTGTGTTTCCCCTGGAAGTGGGTGTTGGGTCTGAATCATCATTGCAATGATGATTGCTAATTCACCTGACCTCCAGACACAATGCTGTCATTTCCATACATGTTGTCTATGCTTATTACAAATTGGCCCATATTTTTGGTCCAGTAATCTTGCCCACAACCTCCAGGAAGTACGAATTTAACATTTGTGAGAAAAGCACAAATGTTGCTTTCTGGTTGACTATAAATAGAAATGGCTACACTTCCCTCTATGTTCCTGATGAAATCCAAACTACAGCACCCCCACCTCCATCAAGTATTGCAGAATAGCTAACATTCTTCCTTTTCCTCTTAGAAGGAGGATTAGTACCACCTGTCTCAGCTAACATTCGTGAGATTCAGCAGGAAAAACAGTATTAGGAGGGGAAAGCTCCTTTGAATGCTTTATTTTAGGATTATTTCTTTGGTTGCTAAACTGCTACCTTTGTATTCAGAGGTGATGAGACATTTTCTGGCTGAGAGACAGAGACATCCCAGAAAGGTGTCAAGTTCAAAGAGGGCTGATGAAAAGATTTGAACCAAAGTCGTTGGAGGAGGGTGAGCGATTGATTGCAGGGGTTGCTTACATTTTCTTCTCAATGTTACAGTTGAGGGAAGGATTGTGGTCATCACCCTGCTGCCCCATCCAACCCCTTCTTCTGTGGAAGGTATTAATCTGGTCCCTCATTCCAACTGGATCTTTGCCAGCCAGCTTGGGCAGCTCAATGGCTTTCTCTGTACACAGTGCCTCAGGTTCAAAGAGCTGTCTGAGCTGTGAGTCCTGAAACTTGCTCTTGGATTTGGCATTCAAAAAGGATGGCATTGTGGACTGGGCATTTAACCTTTTGCTGTCTTCAATTTTCCCCTTTTCTGAAATGGAAATAATAAAATTCTCCTGCAGGAGTGTTGGGAAGATTAATGAGTTAATGTTTGGTGAAGTGCTTTGAGATTCTCAGATGAAAGGTGCTACATAATAATTATAATAACACTTTGTTCTTATGTAGTGCCTTTCTTCCAGGGAGCTCAAACTGCTTTATAAAAATTATTTCATTAATCCTCACAGCATCCCTCTATGGCAGGCTGCAATTACTATCCCCTATTCTTATATCAGGAAATCTGGAACACAGACAGATTTGACCTGCTGTACAACCTGGCCAAGGTTGCACAGCAGGTTATTGGACAAGTCATCAACTGAATCTAGATCTGATTCTTTTTTTCATTCATTTAGTAATTCATTCATTCATTCATTCCCTCATTAAATATTTACCCATAATTATATGCCAGACAGTTGAGCTACTGAGTAGGGGAGGACAAGATGGAAAATCAAGTAAAATACATTCTTTGCTATGGGAGAGATTGAATTTGTCCAGAAAAAAAAAGAAATGAAAAGAAACAAGTAATTTGGGTTTTACCAACAGTATCTTATAAGTGAGCTTTTTCTTGAGTAATGAGTCCACCATCAAGCAAATAGAAATAAGAAAATGGGGAAACATATCTCAAAGAGGTATGAAAGAGCATGATAAATCTGGGGGTGAGATCCATTTGGCATGGTGGAAGCAAAGGGATTTTTAGAAAAGAAGTGGGTGAAGAAATTTGAACTTTATGCACAAAGCGATTGAGAAGTATTTCAGAGTATTCAAGTATTAATCATTCAAGTATAAATAATACAGTCGTCTTTAGAGTAGTCCTCCCTTATCTGAAGTTCTACTTTCTGTGGCTTCAGTTTTCTACAGTCAAACATAGTCTGAAAATAGTAAATGGAAATTTCCAGAAAGAAATATTCATAAGCTTTAAGTTGCATGCCTTTCTGAGAAATATGATGAAATCTTGTATCATCCTGCTCTGTCCCATGAGGGACATGAATTACCTCTTTGCCTGTAGTATCTAAGCAGTATGTACTACCTGCCTGTTAGTTACTCACTGAACACCTTGGTTATTAGATCAACTGTCATGACATTGCTGAGCTTGTGTACAAGTAATCCTCATTTTATTTAATAAGTACAAGAAAAGTGATGCTGGCAACTTGGACATGCAATAAATAAACCACAGATACTTCCTTTAAATATCATCTCACATCATCACAAGAAGAAACATAAATAATGAGATATTCTGAGAGAGAGGGAGAGACTTGCATAACTTTTATTATAATTTATTGCTATTTTTAATTTTATTATTAGTTATTTTTGTTGATGTTTTACTGTACCTAATTTACAAATTAACCTTTATCATAAGCATGTATATACATAAAAACAGAATACATAAGTCCCAGTATTCTCCTTGGTTTCAGGCATCAACTGGAGAAGTGTTATTGAAATAATCCTTGTGGATAAAGGAGGATCAGTGATATTTAAAAAGTTAGCTTTGGTGGTCAAGTATTAGAAAGTTTGGACATTAAAAAAAAGTAAGTCCAGAAAGTAGGAAAATAGTTCTCTAACACAAAGTCCAAACCAGTCACTGGGTCATTCTCTGCAGTAGTTTTATGTGCTAGAGAGCCAATGTTGTTTCACAGTTCTACAGGTGAAACGTCAAGAAAACAGCTATAACAATGCACTTTCACAGCTAGTATGTTTGCTTAGTTTAAGAGCATAGAACTGCTTTTTAAAGAAAACACAAAATGATCTATAACACAGATTTTCAATGATAGTACAGTGAATGACTGTCACTTTTCTGCTTTGAAATCTATCAGGCAAAATGGTTAACTCTATGCCAATTACTTATTATAATATAAAGTAAGCCTTTGTTATACTATTTGTTAAGTATCTCTTCAAATTAGATACAGAGAGTGATTTTCAATGCCAAGGAGGGTTCATTTTAATTTCACGTGATTAACTATTCTGTGATTAGACATATTTATTTTTATTTTTACCCATGATTATAACTATAGAGTCAATTTAAGAATGGTTTCCTGATCACTTGTATTTTTTTCTTGTCAAAATCTCTTTTAAGCTTCTGACAGAGAAAATTAAAAAAAAAACTCTTTGCTATATTAGAGGCTCTTCAAACATTTTTTAGGTATGAATGGATGCAGATTCACAAACTATATGTAGGGTGGAAGAAGTAGGTGCACTTGGTGCCAGAATGACAGCTATCTATATCACATCTCTTTATCTTCATTATTCTTGGAGAGCAATGAGCTGGGAAGTCAAAACTTCAAAATATTCTGCAAAATTCAAATCCTGACACATGACTTGTTAAATAATTTATTATAGTTTTGATATGCAATAAACACTTTTTGATGTATTTGCTTGGTGATTAATTTATTTAGGCTGAATATATTTTCTGAGTAATATTTGATTTGTATCTTATTTGTGCTTAAATATAATGAGTGTATCAGTTAGGATAGGTAAGGTTAAGCTGCAGTAAGAAACATCTCTAGGTGTTAGTAGCTAATAATAAAGATTTAATTCTGATTCATGCATAGTTCATTGCAGAGTTGAATAACTTTCCAGAGTGCTGTCCTCTAGGGGACAGTTGTGAAATTCACCTTCTCATCAACATATATTTTAGTGACTGCCAAAACAGAGTAAGAAAGAATTTAAGTATGGCAATTAAAAGCTTCCAAGAACTTCCACTCTTTGTGTTTACTCACATTTCATTAGCCAAAGCAAGTCACATGGTCATGTCTAATTTCAAGGGGATGAGAATTATAATCCTTCCATGTATCCACAAAAGGGGAACCAGATATCAGTTTACAATATATTTCACAGAGGTCTTTGCTAGTACTCTTTGAAGATAATATCTTTTTCTTTGAAAAAAAGAACATATTTGCACTTAAGAAACATGTATCTTAATAACAGGAAACCAAATTTATTCTTTGTGACATTACTGGAAGACCTACTGGTATTGTAAATGGTATGGTTTAAATATGGCCCACGGTATGACACAGTATTGGTTAGTGTCCCTCACCTAATTTGAACTTTTTAATAGTATGAATGAAGTCCTTTTTTCTACACTTCCACCATCTAGAAAGAGCAAACACTAAAAACCTCCCATATATTGTGACATTAATAACTTTTTTATTTCATATGCATTCAGAAAAAGAGGTAAATGGAATTGCCTTTAAAAAGAAAAGTATCCTATTTTATCACATTAGTAAGTACTAAAACATTTCCACAGTTGGTCTTCTAATGTGTTTTCTAATTACATGTTAAGAAAAAGAATGTAAGGAAACATTTTTCTAATTTTGGGAAAAACTTTGGTTTGGGCGTGGTGAAATTCAGGGTGTGTAATGTGTGGGGAGTTCCATAGAAATCCTGCTTTGTAAATGGACTCAGGTAACCCTGCATGTGGTACGCTGCATGTGGAGGAGCACATTCCAATTCATTATTTCTTAAGAATCATCTATGAAACTATCTTTCAGTATGTACTTAAGTGTCTTAAGTCCATGAAAAGGCTAAACTATAATAAAATTCTTAAGATTTAGCTCGCTTCTTTTCTCCTTAAATTTTATTCTCCCATTTCTAGTAATTCCTTCTAGTATATTTAAAATAGCTCCCATTCTCATTGGTGAGGCTGTCCTTGGAAGGCTTTCAACATGTTCATTCCTATTAGCTGCAATCCCTACTTGATGTCTGTGCTCTTCCTTCTTGTGCCCATTGCCCTATTCCATGGCCTCCTGGTCACCAACCAAGGCATCTGAATTACACAGAGGCAGTGATTCCTTGATACAGAGGCAGTTAATCACACAGTTGCGTGATTTTCACTTAAGGTTCTTAATATGAAGCATGAATAAAATTTTACTTTTAGCCACTTTAGCACTTCAGCATCTTAAATTCTTTGGGTTCACCTATATCTGGTGAACTGGTTTACTACGAATCTTGCTATTTAGAAGGAACCACTGTTGTAGATTCTTATGATTAATGGGTTCCCTCTTTGGTACATCTGGGGCACCAGGAAATTTTCCTTGCACCTTTTCCCTCCTGGACTATGCAATCTGGCAAAGGATCATGGCGGAAGTAGAAGACAAGTGGAAACAAACTACCTTTAAGTAATCATCAAAGAAAAGGGATGAATTCACATATTCCAGGGACACCATTGTTAGGTGATATCTGTTTTTCCTGCCCTTTGCTTTGTCAGTGGCAATATGTGTAGTTCAGCTAGCAGCAGGCTAGAGAGAACGTCAAGTGCAAGAGAGCAGAAGCCCTAAACTGTAAGGTGTTTGCTGGTTTAACTTTTTTTTTTTTTGAACAGGTTACCAAGGTTGTTGATATGGGAGCAGAAGTGGAGGTGAAAGGGAGGAGCGAACAGTCTTAAGAAGTTATGAGCAATCAGGAGGCCCCTGCTTGTAGCCTGGAAGGTTGTCAGATGCTGCCTGAAGGGCATCTTATTTAGAAACAACTTTGGCAGAGTCACTTTTAGAGTCATCTCAGAAGTTCTTTTGAGTGTGAGATAGATAGGCGAGGGGAAATAGAAGAGACTAAAGGTTCAGGGCTTCTAAATTGTTTTCACTGTTTTTTTTTTTTTAAGACATTTGTTTTTCCAAATTAAGCTATGTTTGAAAGGCAGTTTCCAGGTGGAGAACTCTGGATTTTGTTTAATGAGCATCGGTGTATTTGATGTGCTATTGGCATGCACAGGTTGTATGCTCTGCCTTTTGTTTTACTTCATGCAAGTTCATATATTTTGCACATCAATAATGTTCATGCACATGTCTGTTTTAATAGGTGGGTGTCATGTTTAGTTAAGCTACTGCATTTGAGTTGGCTTGTATGTAAGTTTTCAGATTTGGAGATATTTCTGATTTTAAAGCTTGCACACATTTACATAATGTAATGTAAAGTGTTTACTTTGGTGTCTAAATTAGATATTGGCTAAGGGTTGCCCTCTTTTCCTTCCTCTTGGTTCCCAGATGGATGCAGCCCTCAAACTTTGAGATTTCTGACTCCCAATGCTCATCTCCAAAACGATCAATCCCAGGAAGATGATTTTCATGTAATAATTTTCTGTTCATAGTTTTAACCTCTTTTGGTGCATTTCTATTATTTCTTTGTCCTTACTGGTGGTTACACCAGCTCCCAGTTTAATATCATTTGCACATTTCATTAATATGTGGCTTACTCCCTCTTCGAGATCCTTAATAAAGATGTTAAATTAGATTGTATCTGACATTGACCCCTGGGGCACTGCAATGCTTTAACGATATCCCGTTTTCCTGTCTGCAGTCTTCGGGGTTCTTGCGGAATGCACGAGGTGCAGCTTCAACCTGGGATAAATCTTCAATTTTAATTCTAAAGCTGAAGTCAAGTCATGTGGTTTGGGATAACTTGACATTGCCAGAACATACTTGTAGTTGCTTGGAAGTCATATTTTAGCAATTAAGTACAGGTTTGCCAGAATTATATGTCAGATTGCCAATCTGCTGACAATTATAAGAGATAGTCTCTGTCCTGCTTAATGCATTTCAGTCAAACTGAAAAGGGTCTTGTTTTTTAAAATGAAACTAGTCTTTTTTACTTCCAGGCTAGCAATCACCTTTCACCAGCTTTTAAACAGCAGGCGTCTTCTGTGTTTCAAAGCAGATTTATTTAAGAAACACTTGTACCAATGCACGGATGAAGACAGAAATTGGGAAAATGCAATTTTCCAATTTTTCCCAACTGTGATCCAGAAGTGAAACCAGTTTCAGGTTTCAAGAATTTACAACAAATTCTTCTTCTAAATTAGAAACGTTTAATTTTTTTTAATAGAGAAGGTATAATACCATATGATATTCTTGGCATGAAATTTAACTCAAAGTATTTGGTTTAATCAGAGAAATCTATGTATTTCATCAGATGCAAAATTTCTCCAAGTAAGTTATAGAATAATATATTTAAAATTAGGTTATGCTACCAAGTCAACAAGAATTTCTATGAAACTCAACTGACTACAGTTAAATAGAATATGTTCTTTAATCATAAATCTGCAAATAGTGCTGAACGACAAAGTATTCTAAAAGCCTAATATTAGACATCATTATCAACTTTTCTTATTATTAAACTTCCTTAGTTTTGTGAAGTTTTTCTAGTTGCTGTTAGGCATACCCATAAAGATAATTCTTCAGTTTCTCACAGAGAAGGAATGATTGAAAAATGAACATAACCAGAACTTGAAAATGACCTTGTAAATACAATTTCTTTTTGGATTGTAGGCAAAATTGAAAATGCATTTCAGCATCAATTACAGATGCATCTCCCAGGTGACAGAAAGAGAAATGCTCTGTTCTTGTGGTTGTTCACGCTTCCAAAGGATTTTTCAAAGAAGGAATGATTCATTATTTCTTGAAAAGGCGAATTTTCACCCAAGTGTTTCACTACATTTGGGAAGCTGAACTTTGGAATATCCTAGTGAAGTCTCACCTGCTGTCCCCTCATTGTCCTGCACCCCTACCCCATCCCACTAAATGATGACTGGCTGTACCCACTTTAAGAGATAGACAATGATAAAGCAACTCAATCAACAAAACAAAATAATAAATTTGTGTAGTAGATACTTAAATCTCTGCTGTTTGATGGGGCTGGACATTGATGGTAGAAGTTAGAAAATTCCCTCAATTCCCGGCTATATTTTGTGTGAATAATTGGACATAAGGGTATTGCATTACATTCTTCTGACCCTAAGTATCTAACAGCTTACCTGGCAAGGTAAGATTTGTCTGTAAGAAGAATTAGCATGGCATGTAATGATGTCTGACTTCATCCTAAGACAAAAGGGAGAAGGGTCCAGTGTGAAGAACGTTGCTGCTCCCCAAGGACTCGCATTTGCTTCTTGGATCTCCTCGTTTTGTACCTTTTGTACCTGGCTTCTAAGTCTGTATGTTTTTCTAGAGTCCTTCCCTTTGACCTCTCTGTTCTTTTATTCAGTTGTCTACTAAACAATGCCATCTTGGAACCCGGGAAGCCACAAGGGTTCAAACTACCTGTTTTACTCTGCTGCTTAACAAATTTCAGTAGGTAATTCAGCTTTGGTGTACCCAAACCAGCTAGTCTGCCAATGTGACAATGGTTGTTCCAGCTTCTGTTTGTTGTTGTGTCTTTGGCTAATTAGCTTAGCCAAAGCTCTTTTGATTAAGTTTGTAAGGCAAGGTGTAAATTGCCAGCGGAGCTAGAATCACTGCAGAGATCATGATGCTTAGATGCTCTTTTCAGTAATTCCACTTAGAAAAATGAGATTTCCCTGCTGTGATTTTTTAATTCTTCTTTTTTTTTTTTTTTTTTTTTTTTTTTTTTTTTTTTTTTTTTTTTAGTTTTAGTTTTTTTGGAACTTCAAATGGGAGGTCAAAATATTTCATTCTAGTTCCTAGAAGTGGAACCAAATGCTAGGGGAAGAATGCCCAGAACTGGTCATTTATTGAGCATATGGGTCAAATAATTGGAGGAACCAAAGAAGAAAGAAGCAGAGTATCATTCCCCTACTTTTGTATAATCTACGATGGGCTTTTTTTTCTTTTGTGTGGTGCTTTCTCACTCATTAAAACTGAGCAGAATATTGTAAATCATATTTTTCTCAGATTTTTATGTTGATACTACTTCAATTCAGGAAACTTTACTTATAATGTGTATCAGTTTGGTTTTTATTGCTGTGACCAAAGTACTTGACAAGAACAACTTAGAGGAGAAAAAGTTTATTTGGGCTCACAGTTTCAGAAGTTTTAGTCCACGACTGGCCAACTCCATTGCTCTGGGCCAGAGGTGAGGCAGAACATCATGGCAGAAGGATGTGGCAGAGGAAAGCAGCTCAGCTCATGGCTTTCAGAAAACACAAAGAGAGGGAGGATTCAGTGGGATAAAATATAATCCCCAAGGGCACCCAGTACTTAGTCCTTTCAAATTATTAATCCATGAAGTGAATTAATCTACTGATCAGATCACAGCCCTCATAATCTAATCATTTCATCTGTGAACTTTAGCACAAGAGCTTTGGGGGGAGACCTCCCATCCAAACTATAACATAATTATTATTTAGTGTGCAATCAAGTTATTTAATATGGAGAAGATGATGTGATTATGATAGTCTGATCTGTTTTAAGAATAAATAATGCTAATACTTCATGCTATTCTCGTCTTTGAGTTGAAATGCTCACAAAATTATGCAAAATAATCCTTAAATCATAATTTTTTTGACATCTAGTAGGCACACATTAAAAAGATGTTACTAAAAATAACTTTTCTGTTAGGCTTCTTTGGTTTACAAACTACGCAACATACATCTTTCCACCTTGGCATTGAAATAAAATGAAAAGCACTATAGTGATATTCAACATGTGCAGTAGTGGACTGAGAACTATGGTGGAAATAGAACAGAATTCTGCACATACTTGAACACACACCATGCCTGCAGGCATGGCACATACCAACTCTTCTCTGGCACATCCTTTTCTTGGCAAGGAACTGCATTATGAGATCTCAATTTCTCCATTCATTTAGTGAGTTTATTATACTTACTTTGTGTACGTCCTAGTTTCCATGTTGTCTATAAGTCATGAAATCAGTTTTTTTTTATCTCCTTGCATTGAGGCTCCCCCTGAATCTGTTTTATGGCTTTCCCCAAGTCCTTGAACCAAAAGCATGTCCTTATAATGACTTCACAACTTTGCATAATCTGTTCTACTTTCTTTGCTGAACTTCTCTTATAATCCTCTTGATAATGACTTCATTTTAGCCTCATTGGATTTCTTTAAGCACCTTGAATTCATCTTGACATACTTTTCCCTGACATCTTATGCCAGGTTTATGCATGCACCCCCACCATCACCCTGAGTCTGTGCTGGTCTGCCCCCAAATAGCCATCCCTAGATTTCATTTCCCCTGCCATGTGATAGAAGATTCGCCTTCCTAGGACTCATCTAAGATGTAACTTAATTCTTTATATGCATAAATGATATTAGATTAGGATTTTTTTTCTAGACTGTCATCTCCACAGACAGGGATAAAGTCTGACTCAACAACCCTCCTGAACTCAGCAGGGTAATCTAGTCTGCTCTTATTCATTGGATATATGCTCCAATACTCTCAATGAATTCCTGAAACTTTAATATGGAATCTTATATGAACTATGTTTTTTTTCATATGTGTGTGTTTGTGTGTGTGTGTGTGTGTGTGTGTGTGTGTGTATTTGAGAAAGTCAAGAACTTTCACCTTTTCACTTATGGATGGGAAATAATTCACAACTTCTTTTTGGCACATCCAAATTTCTATCATCACTACTCTTGTACTTGCCACTATTAAGTAAAATAAGAGTAACATGAAGGTAAGCACTGTGATAATGTAACAATCAACCTGATAACCAAGATGGCTACTGAGTGGCTAATAGGAGAGTAGTTTATACAGCATGGATACGCTGGACAAGGAGATGCTTCACATTCCAGATAGGATGGAGCTGCATAGGGAGAGATTTCATCATACTAATCATGATAGTATACAATTTAAAACATCTGAATTGTTCATTGTCAGAAATTTCAACTTATTTGAATTATGGTGGACCACAGAGAACTGAAACCACAAAAAGGGAAAAATGCAAATAAGTGGGGAGTTACTGTATCTGACACAGAATATTTCTTAAGTGAGTAAAGGGAAAAAATGAGGTGATGTTGGTGAGATCCATTTTGAAACTTTGAAATGTCACTTACACATAAGATATTTATTCATGTATGTGAACTAACTAATCACAGAAGCAAAAGTATGAATACTATTTGTAAAAATATCCTCAAAAGTGGAGACCAACTTTTGGACTATCTAAAAGATTCTCTCAGGCAATATGCTAATGCACCATCCTCCAGATTTTGGAATATTGTTATCTTTTTAATATTAGTGCTTCAATGTTCTATTGCCAAGGATATAATCAATCACAGTGCCTAAAATGAAAGATTTATTAATGAAACTAAAACTCAAGTAATACATGTTTGCTATCACAGTAATTACCTTCCTTATTTTATGATCAAAAGCTTTTTCCAACTCTGAATTAAACATTTAAACATTATGTTTATTTGCTTCTTGATTGCAATTAACATCTTAAAAATTATGTAGGAATTGTTTTAGCTGATAAGTATTGAATGAAACTCTGAGAAACTTTGGTTTTTTTGTTTTAATCTGATGATCTTAATACTGGTGAATCTTTTTAGGCTTTAGGGCAAATGAAATTCCCACATATTACAGAGAAAGATTAGAAGACATGACTTTTTAATCTCTGTAATAATTTTTGAATTTTTAAGATTTGTTTAAAACTCATTTGGCAAAATCAGCTTAAAATTCCAATCTAAAATTTTCTTTAAAAATAAATATTCAGCAAAGCAAAATTCTAAAGCAGAATAATAATTTTTTTCAGTTTATGGATGAAAGTTGTTCTTATTAAACTCAAGTTTTCTCACTGGGGCTTTTATTATAAACCTATCTCACTAGAAAAATGAGTGCAAAATAACCTTGGCAAGCATGTCTATACATATATATGAAGTTGTTTGTATGGGATGACAGTGGAAAAAAGAAAATAAGGCATTTAGTATTAAGCATTGATCCAAATTTAAAGATGATAATATCAGTCAGAATTTACAGCTGAAGTTTAGGGCTATTTTAGAGGAAAGCCATACATTTTATACACAAGACTTTTTTTTTTCTTAATAAGTGGTCAGTTTGTGCAACAAGTAAACCAGAATAATTTCAGAGGTAAACAGGGAAGAAAGGAGATGTTCATGTATTTATTTATTTATTTTTTTACTTTCTGTAAAGTTCAGATCATGCATCATCTCTAATGAGCTTGATAAAGCATAGCAAGGCAAATGTGCCATAATTCATCATGTTTCCCATTTCAAAAGTGACAGGCAACCTACAGGAAAAAGTCTTTATTTTGTAACAATAGTAATTTTTTAAAAGGCGAAATAATCAGATTTAAAATGGTATCTTAAAAACAAACAAACAAAAAAAACCCTTAAAATCCACATCAAATGTGAAACATTGTCTAATGTTGAGGTTTCATTTGGTTAATGCTGTACCACAACTTCCTGTTAGTGCTTGTAAGGAAATACTTGTGTTTTATATGTTGTTGAAATCTGGAAGAAAATTTTAAAAATCTTTTCTTAATTTGACGGATAATGTGTTTTTATTGTGAGAAACAGTAATGTTTGGAGTTGTTAGAAAGGCATCATTAGCTTTCATGCCATCCCGTTAAATACTGTGACACAAAATGTTGAAAGGTCTAAATGAAATTCATTCTCTAAAGAACCATAGTGTACTTATAGTAATTTTCTGAGGATGTTTGCTTTATTTCTGGAAATGGTTCAACAAAATAACATCCCACCCAAAATGCATTTCTTTTTGCTGCAAATATTCCCTTTGGAAATCAATCACTTTTTCTTATAATATGGACCCAAGCATCTTAGACCTCACACAGAGACAAGAAGTGAGAACCAACTAAATATGTGGGACGTAAGCACATCTTTAATGCCTCAAGTTATTCTGCCTTATCTGCAAGTAAACAAGGGGAGAACGAGACATGATTTGGTCACTCAAAGAAAAATGCAAGCCACTGTCGGAAAGAAATGTTGATTTTTACAATGTCTTGAAACTAAAAACCCCCATGTAATCACAAAATGTACTGTTTTTTATAGTGGCTGAAGAAGGTAATTTGTCTTTATTAAGAAGCTTAAGGATCATGTTTATTTTAAGTTATAATCTGCACAGTAATGAACAAATAACAGGAATGCTATGCAGGCACAGTAGCTTTTTTGTTTGTTTGTTTGTTTAGAATATTAAAATATATTTTCAGAAAGATTTAAAATAGAGAAACACATTTGGTTCTAAATCATTACAATTAATAAAGAACTTGAATCTTCACATTGAGGTGCTGGAGGTCAAGGGTTCCAGGGTTAAGATGGAAAGTTCTCTACAGCTTTCTTTGCACATTAGAACACATTATATTGGGTGGGTTTCAGGGAAAAAAATCCTGTGGGACTTATAGTAATTGATTTTATATGGTATGAATAGACCCATACTTGAAAAGCAAATGCCATCATTGTTATGTCTTATCATTGGCTTTTTGTTTAATGGCATTCCAGTGGCAACCAGCCCAATCTCTTGCCTCTGAATTACTAATATGGCAAGGCATATTTTAAGCGAACTTTGTTTCTTTGGGTATTCAAAAAGAGCTTTTTTTCTACTCCCTTTGATTTTCCTAACAGAAGATAAAATGAAAAATATGATGATTTAAATCCATCTAGTCAACCTGAATTTATTGAATATCATGAAACACCAAAGAGAGGTTTCCTCACTGAAGTTATTCTTCTGTGTTATTGCCCAAAGTAGCATTACTTTAAGAATGGGACACTGATTTTGTTCTTCCCTTCTCTGTCAAATACAGGAGGTTCAATTTCTTTCCAATATTCACTATTTTGGCAGTCAGAAGATGTGAATAGAAGAACTTTGCTAACAAAGATGGGCTCATAGTTGAAAATGGTAAGTTTAGAACTAGTCAAAAATGAGCCATCTTTATCCCAGGGACTGGGGATATTTTTCCTTATTGCAATCCCCTGCCTGATAAGTTTGTTGGTGCTCAATTCCAAGGTAGACATTTGGCTGACCACAGTATACGTGTTCAAATGAGTTCTAATTCACAACATTTTCCCTTTTCCTCTGGTTTCCTGTCCTGTCCAGAGACTACTGTGCTCTTTCTTTTAGGAAAAGAAGTTTTTTTAAAATTTCAATCCAAGTTTCATTAATTTAATAGTTTAGTTTATTATTTTTTTCTGATACCCTAAAGTCTTACATTTTCTGATATTTGTACCTTTCCACAAGTGTTTACCTTGTTATCCCTTCCTACTTATTCTTCAGTTAACAGTCTGATGATTTTTTTTTTAATCTTAATGAATCAGTGATCTCAACCATTGCTTTTTCTTACCTTTATATTTTCCCCAAAGTCCTCTAAATTGCATGGAGCTACAAAATGATTTTGAATGGGCACCTCCAGATCCTCATAGAACTTGAACTACAATTTACAATCCAGGGTTTTAAAAAGAAGGGGAAAGCAATACTCTGAGTTTTTCACTCTATTCAATGATGGTCAGTTTAAAACTAATTGTAAACTGACATGAGAGTTTAACCACCACCGAAGAAAGATCCAATTGGGTGGGCACAGGTGAGAAAAGTCCTGTAGACCATAGATTGGACAACTCAGGACTTCCTATATTTCTTTGTCAGTTGGGCTGAATGGACAAGGTGGCAGGTTCTTCAGAATTTAAATAAAGGCTATTTAGTATTCTGGAAAGAGGGAGGAAAAATTGGGGAGAGGCACACTGCACAGTAACATAATCCATTAGTGGGAGATTTTATTATCTGGCCTCTGCTGGTTTAATCATGGGTACAAGGCCTTTGTTTAATGTTACTGTCTGTCTTTCGTTTTTTCCTTTTTCCTTTCTTTCTTTTCTTCTTCTTCTTTTTTTTTTTTTTTTTTAAATTATTAAGGCTTTCTCAGTCAGGTTTATTGTCAGCCAGTCAAAGAAAATCTGTGGCCCAATAAGGATGTCATCGGTGAGGGCTCTGGCCCTTGCCTCTCTTCCCCCACCTTGTTAACTTCATCACTCTTTGAGGGACGGCATGAATGGGGACCGGGATGCCCAGAAGTTGCTGAAGGGCATGTTTTTTAAGCTCAAAGTCAGTGGCCTTTGGACTGAGACAGCCAAGCTTGGAAACATCAACTGGGGTTTAGTTGGAAGGCGTCTTGCACAGACTGCATGGTTACCAGTTGCTGATCTCTGAATTGTCGCTGAGAAGAGCCTTCAAGAGCTCCCACCTCTCCACCTTTCATGCTTCAACTGGCAGTTAGAAAAGTACAGAGCAAATGACTATGGATTGGTCTATAAGGAAAAAAAGAAAGAATATGATCAACCTGCCTTTCTGGCCTTAAAATTTGGGGAATTACCAAATATTTGAGCTTTTAACTAATTCAGATGGCGAAACTAATAATCTAGTGAAGTATTTCTGTTATTTAGCCTAAGACAAATGCTCTGGCTGTGATACCCAGTTAGGAATGTATTGTACTCAGGCCAGGCAATAAACATCCTTTAAAGAATTGTGGGAAGAAATGGAGGCCAACCAGAGTGTTGTAAAACAAAAATATTTTAAATTTTCCTTTAAAAATTGTGTGAAAGCAAAATTTATTTGATGTTCCTAGAGGAAGCACAGGAAAATCGAAATGTGTTGGCCTAAAGTGATGAAACCGTGAGAGTGGTAGTCAAGTAACTTTCTTTAAATATGCTTATATTTCAGCTTGGACACAAACTTCTCTTAAAAACTTTTTTCTTTCTTACTTCCATTTCTGCAACTTCTCCTACCCAGATGGATAGTGGAAAGAACTCATGTTTGGGCTTGCTGAGCAAGGGGAATATTTGGCCCAGCCATTTAAAACAACTGTATTTTTTTTTTTTTTTTTTGCCATTGGAACGTAGGAAACCTAATTCCAGCCTGGCAAATTCTCTTTAGTCTACCAAACACAGAAAAAACAGTGACAGAAATTGAAAGGCCGAAAAAGAGAAAAGAGTCTCTAAGACCTAATGAATCCAAACTAAACACCTCTCCACAGAAATGTCAAACATTTCTCTTAGCACAAAACAAGGCTTAAAGAATTCCCTGCTTTTGTCTCTGGCCTAATTCCTTAAGCAGAGAGGGGGATTTTCCTCTGGGAGTGTTATTTCACAAAGAACGAAACAGCAAATAAACAAAAGACTCTCAAAGAGAGAGAGAGTATAAATAAAATTCATGACTCCTTAAAGAGTTTACACTGAAAGAATGTGGAGGATTATTTACAATTAAAGCATAGGCTGCAGAAGAGTTATTATATATATAGACAGAGAGATAGCAAAAGACAGAGAGTTCATTTCATGTTGTTCACAAGAAAAGTGCACCTGGATACTTTCAGTTTGCAAAACAATCAGGAAAATTTCATTTTCTAACTATCTTTTGGTTGTCGTTTCTGTTGCCTGTATATTTAAAACATAACCCTGTATTTTCTAATTAATTTATACTTCATTATTTAAAAAAAATGAAGGTGATGTCGCCGTTTGACTAAAAAATTATAAATAAACCTAAAATGTAAAGTTCCAAGACAAAGGTCCCTGTGTGTGTGTGTGTGTGTGTGTGTGTGTGTGTATAAAAATAATTTCCTACATCTAATGAATCTTTTAAAATGAGCATTTTCAGTGGTAGAAATATTCTTTCAGTTGAACAAAAGAAAAGGTTGAAACAATCTATTAAGAAAAGAAGTTTCAAGTTAACAGAAAAAGGAGAAGGGACAAATTAGAACTACCTAGTTTCCTGGCAAAACATAGCCTATCACAATGGGGTAGTTAACAGAAACCAAGGGAAAATGGATGTGACACAAATGTAAGATCTTGGTATTAATGTAATAGGCAGGCAGAAATAAATGGTTATTAAGATAAAGACGCAAGGCTAAGGAAAGCACTTGATTAAAAATTATAGAGCAATTAGTCCTCTTTTCAAGAGTGCACGTGTGTTTACTGGGCATCTGAATTCTACTCTGAGTGTGACTTAAAATAACGTCGATAACGACATTAAGAGCCGCGGTGCAGGGCCTTATAGACAAGTGGAGTTTAAAGGTGGAGTCCTGGTAAAAGCCTGGCCTTCCAGAGGCTTAAATTCTGTGCCTGGGAGATGGGGCAAGGATTTAAGCGCTTGCAGAGTTTACAGCAAAGTTTAGATTGAGTCTTATCCTGACGTGCCTGTCTCAGTGAAATATCTGAAACATTTGGCCCCACGAGATTAAAAGAACAGTGCTTATATTTAGCATCTGCTGCCCCCATCTCCAACTTTGCTACTAATAAAATTCAGCTCTAAGGAAAAGAATTTGAATTCCAGCTGGGCAGTTTTCAAAATAAGATGAAAAGTTAAGCAGGCAATTGGTGTGTATTTAGGGCTCAAAACACCTTGCCCCCTAAGAAGACTTGAAGGAGTTAATCCCTTCTCAAGATAATCCACTAAAGAGCATCCTTCATTATGATGTTAAAAGCAAGGATCAGTGCTGGGGAGTCTAACAATAGGACAGGGGGCTTTTCAGTCCCAATCACATTCTTCCCAGGTTAGAAACAGAAACTGCTGTGATTCCAGTTGAAAAGTAGAGCAGGACTTTTCTCTTAAGTTAAATATTCAGATGGAAGGGAGGGAGGGGGAACTACCATATTAACTAAATTCCTCATTGGATAGTTTTTCTTGGCCACTAATCTTTTCAATTTCTTAAAAATGATTGAACCATCATGAGAGAAACAGTTTATAACACAATAGTTATAGAATTTAAAATCGCTTTCAGTTTTATAGAAAAGTAATTTTTTTTATTAAAGTATATTCAATGATCCCTCCCTCATAATAAATTCAATGGACACTGAACTCACCATAAACTTTTATCAAAGTTGTTTGCTAAAGTTATTTGGCTAAAATTTTACCTTTATGGGCAGAATTTATTTTTAAAAAGATTCTTAATCGTTTCCATTAATAATCAGACAAAATATTTCATTTGTAAGCAAATTAATCTGAAACACCTGATTTGAAATCTTGTGTGTTTTTTTTTTTTTTTTTTTTTTTTACAATGTCACTGAGCATAGTAAAACAAGCTGGGCATTGCATTGGTTATTTAATTTACTGTTTGTAAATAATTGAATGTTTTTACTACCAAATACTTTTATAAAAAGGTAGTTTTAAAAATTAAAAAAAAAGATTCATGTAAAAATCTTAAGGATAAACTCAAATCTTAAGTAAATCAGGATGGCAAAAGTTGGAAATCTTTTTAAAAAATTTTTATTAAAATGTAAATTCATTTTTTTGGAAATGTATATTTGCTTTTAAGGAACTTTATTCTTATTCAACTGAAGAAAGAGTTTTTTTGTTTTTTTTTTTCCTAGAAGTGTTTTCCAAGTGGAATCACTGAGATTCTTAAGCGTATGTTTGTCTTCTTTGCTTCACATGATCTCTTTTGTGTTCTTCTGATATTCTAGGCAGCTGGGCTTTGAAGCACCCTGAGCTGTGGTTACAGCCCTCAAGAAGCTGAAGGTGGATCAGCACAATTCTAGAGAGTTGGTTTTTTGGCATGTGGTAGAATGATAGTAAATCACTGGAACTAGAAGGATTTTGCTAAAATAATAAAAAAAAAAACTTGTTTATATGGACACATTATCTTCTTTTCATTTATTCCATACTTATGCTGTTGGGCAGAGCAAATCAATGGATAGTTAAAAGTAGTCATTTTCTAGAATTTTGGACACTCAGAACTGTGGGTGTTAGAGCCCAAGTGGTTCAGTATTCCATCTCCTCCCTCCTTCCTCAATGTTTATTCAGGACCCAGCCTCTTTTCCTTTTCATTCTGGAAAAATTTAAGTAACTTCAAAGAGGGCTTCTGCTAATTCAGGGATAAAACTTGCCTCTGACTTAAATTTTATTCATTCCTCATTTATTTCTTGAGCTGTATTTATCATGAAAACAAAGCAGGGTTTACAGACAATTCCTTTTATTTATTCCATTTAATCCTCTCACTCTTCCTGTAAAACATTATTCTCAGTTTTTATCTTAATAGATGAAGAAATTATAAATATATTATAAATAGATTATAAATGTGCCCAAGGACATTGAGCGCCTGAGTAAGAGGGAAAGCCAGAATTGAAGTTTCCAGCCTTCTGCCCCAGGTATCTTCTTCCTGTGTGCGGAGACAGCATCAAGGTCTTCTGCCAACTGATTCTCCCAGAGTCTGATAACCTGGAAGTTTTAGGAATTTCATGTTGGTTTGGACCCTCTATTCTCCTAGCCACTTTGTGGATGAAATTCCCAACTTGTACCATAATTCTATGAATCTGACTCTGTGTCGGGGCTGAGAGCTATCCCCACTAATTGACTTTCTCAAGGAGAGCCTGGTGGGGCTGGAGAATTCTAAAAAGGACCTACACACACTAAATGTGCAAATGCCATAGAAGAGAAAGTCCTAGAAGTGAATGACCTTGATTTCTGTCTTGAGGAGAGAGTGTGGTGGAGTTGGAAGGATGCCTCGACTTTGTTCAGGAAAACTGTTCTCTGATACACAGGCCAAAGCTGAATCTGAATATTTTTCACCTTCATAGAGTACCATGCACTGGATAAGTGTTCAATAACTACTAATTGAATTGAATTCATTTGACAAAATTTTAAAAAAGTACAGGTCACAAAATTTTCTTAGGTTAAGAAGCAATCTTGAATTCACAGCTTAATCAATAATGATTTGCAGATTCATTATTCCTCATCTCTCAGCCCATACTTCTGGCTGCTTAGTTATTTTTAAACCTTTACTAGGTACATAAATACTTTCCTCTTTAATGAGAATGAAGCTGGGCAGTCTGCACTTTATCATCAAGTTCCTTTCTACTTGCAAATGTTTCAGTTTCTGGATAGCCCACATTAGAAGCCATTCATTTATTGTGCCTTTCTCTTAAAAAAAAAAAAAAAAAGAACAAAACATAAAGGAAAATAGTAAGAAGCTTTTTTTAGCCAGAAGAGAAAATACAATTCCATCAGTTGGACCAATCATTTAATTTGCTAATTCTGACAATTTTAAAGGTCAACTGGGGGCAGGTGGACAACACTGGGTTCCATTTGCCATCTAATCACAGATTGGACTTTCAGCTATGGGAATCTGGAATCATTGGTGTAATATGGAAAATATTTTACAGATATTATAAAATGGGACTTTGATAGTTATCAGAAAACTTACATGTAATTACATGTTTGTGTACATGCATTTTTAAATGTGTTCTTTAAAAAAATAATAGAGATTTTCCCTCAAAGTGCCATTTCTAATCAATAATAGAACATTTATATGCCATAACAACTATCACTCACATCTATATTGTGAGGCAAAATTAGAGTTAAAATGCAGTAAAAGCCATATTTTAAGAGGAGTTTTTATTTTCTAAAAATATATGTAGATCATGTGCTTGGTTAAAGTGTGTACACATAAGCCTGTCTGCCCATTAAGATGTCTTAAATTCAATTAAATATTAAATAACAAAAGATACAGAGGTGCTTTGCTTGTTCTTCTTTAAACATCTAGCAAACTTAAATGTTTTTAATAATTATAGAAATATTCAAATCAGATCAAACTAATTTAACTAAGAAAATTAATTATTAAAGATGGAAGGTTATTACACCAAATCAAACTATTTATTCCACAATTTTGTGGGCCTGAAGAAAACATTTCCCATCATGCCCAGAAACATCTTTCTTGAAAAGACACCCTGATAGACATGTGTCAGATGATTATCCACCTTCAACCTCAGTCTCACGGTGGCAGAAAGACTATAATTTGACCCCAAATGATCCCTGCCTCCTGGTATTTGCACTCTCGGGGTGTCCCCTCTCTGTAAGAGTGAACCTGAGACCGACTTTTAACAAGACTGCATCAAAGGTGAGGGGATGCCACTTCTGTGACTTTACATAAGATTGTATCTTCCATCTTAAAAAACCATGAGGCAAGGAACCATGTCAGAGAGTTCCATGTGGCAAAGAGCTGAGGTCTGTAGGAACTAAGTCCAACAGCCAGGTAGAAACTAAGCCCCTCAGTCTGACAACCAGAAAGAAACCAAGTCCAGGCCATAGGTAACCATGTAAGTAAGTTTGGAAATGATTCCTTTTCCAGTTCTTGTGAGACCCCAACCCTAATCAACTTTTTGCCTGCAGACTTTTGAGAGATTCTAGAGCAAAAGATAAACTCAGTTTAGCTGTGCCTTTATTCTTAGTCCACAGACTCTGAGGTAATAAATGTGTGTTGAGTAAACTACTTAATTTGCAGTGATCTGTTTTACAGTAATAGACCTCTAATACACACACACACACACACACACACACACACACACACTCACACACACATTTGGGTTTCACAGTGAGGAGAGCACAAGGGAAAAACCCATTTCATATGGATGTCACAGCAGGCCACACACTTTTTTTGTCTATGACCCATCCTTGTGACCCTCAGGTTCTTTTTCAGGCCTTTGCTCTGAGTATGTGAAGAGGAGCCAAATGATGAAATTATGTCAGGCCATATGGATGCTATTTCATCTTCATATCCCTTGACATAAAAGCCATTCTAGAATTTATCCTAAAGACTTAATCTAACAAGAGAATTTCCTTTGCAATGTTGTCTATCATCACAAAACGGGGAACAACCTGCATGCTACTCCCGCCAAAGAGTAATCCAATAATACTGGTATACCTAGCCAATAAAAACAAGGAGATAAAACTAAGATTGTATCTTCCATCTTGCAAGCCAACTAAACTATCCAATAAAATGCAAGAGAATAAAATAAAGACCTTTATTCATGGAAAGCTGTTTAAAATCTATTATTAAATCCTAAAAAGAAGTTAAACATTTCTTTAAAAAAACTTAAAAATAAGTAATTCAAAAGCTACTCAGTCTATATTTGTTATGTATACATGTGTATGCATTTTTAAATAGGAACATTTCTTTAAGCACACTTACTAAAACTGTATTTGTTTTCTATGGATGAAATAAAATCATGTAAGTAAAAATAAAGTAGCTCTGATTTTTATATTTTGTTTAATGGTCATGTCCTGGATGGATGCTTCCAGGACTTTAAAATATCCACATTATCTTCATAGGTTGAGATGAATGGAAATTGTTTCCTAGAGTACTTAAAATGTATGCCAGTACCACCCTTTGAGTCTTTCTGCATTTTCAAGTGCAGTTTTGTGAATTCCTTCTTGATGATGCCAATCCTTTTTTGAATAATAATAATAATGATAATAATAAATTTCAGTTTCATTTTTTTACATTCTATTACAGAAGGGGAGTAGTCAGGAGATTCATACCTCACCCTGCCATGTAAGACACAGGGACTCAGAATTTATGCAGGATTTACTTTAATTTACCTAAAACTTAAATTTAATCCAGCTGAAATTTACTGGTGGCATCAAATTATCTCTGATGGTTAAAGAGCATTATCTCGTATGCTATGTGCTCTCTTTCACATAGCTACCTATATCTGAACTAGTGTTCTACTAGAATTTAACTAGGAGATTGAATCTGTGGTTAATTCCTAACACTTTTCTGATGATGTCAGGCCATATGGATGCTATTTCATCTTCATATCCCTTGACATAAAAGTCATTCTAGAATTTATCCTAATTTTTTTCTAGTAAAGTTTTAATTGTTGTATAGAGGAAAATTCAAAGGTGTATGATTCCTTGACATGAATTAAACCATGTACATACCTTCATTCATTCATTCAGTAATGACAATTCCATCTTGATCATGATGTTTATCTAGAAGGTGAGCTATGCCAATTAAGCAAGCTGTCTACTGCACGCAGGAAATATACACCTTTACCAACTCTCAGACACATGCTGTCAAACAAGCCACCTATGCAGCATCCTTTGAAAAGTACCAACTGGTAACCATTGCTCTTGATTCTAAAACCCATTGCTCAAAAAAGTCCAGTTACTATACACATACACTAGCACATGACTTCACCAATCCTAATATTTGCTTTGATTTTTTAGAATAGTTGCATGTGATCAAGGCCAATTTAAGGTTTATCCTTAAGCTAATCTGGTTTCTCTATTTGGCAGAAACACACATGGTGCCAACCCAGTTGCATGTTCACTTCTTTACAGGGTTGAAAGGCACACAAAACAGACATGATGAGAATTTTAATTATAAAATGTTACTAACTTGAGGCTCCTCAGATGAGCCTTATTTCCATGCAAGGGAATATTCTGCATATTCCATGGTCTTGCTGATATGGCCTGATCTCTTTACTTAACTATGCCATCCTCCCACCCTTAGAATGGATTACACTTGTCTCCAGTGACTTAGATTTTGTTAATCCCAAGGAACAGGTTTGCATTTATGAGCTCAGACACTTCAGTGGAGGAAGTACCCATGTGTCTCCGGGTGAACCTCTTTTATCAGGACACTGGTCACATTCCTGGCCAGTCACTGAATATATTTACCAAGGAAGCATCCAGACCACTGTGCCTGTAAAATGGAGGCTTTCCCCAACCACTTCAGAATTAACTGACAAGAATTTCGTTAGGGAGATATCTGCTGACCAAAAGCAACAGTGATTTTATTGCTGCCCAAGTGGGAAAACTGATTATTTACGAATCTGTTTTTTAATCATTTATGGTACTTGGGTGGTATAAAAATGTAACGATAAATTTGTTTTGAAAAGTGCAAATGATTATTTTAAAAAATTTACATAAAGCAACAAGAAACAAGTGTATTGTTTATGTAGCCTATCTTGAAAAGCTTATCGATGATGCAAGAGATTCTTCTTATTAATTATTAATAACAATCACTACTCATTATATCCTTTAATATGGAAGGGAAAACAAAAGACCTGACATTCACTATAAACAATCCTCTTTGTCCACTTGAGTTTTTATAGAGACGATCCATCAGGGATACTGAAGTTTGTTTTATTCTTATATGAATCTGTCATATAACAGCAGTGTGGACAGAGAAGAAGGTCTTGTGTTCAGAATATCATTGAACAACTCAATGAGTCTTTTCAAGTATTGTCCGAAATGACCAATTTCTTTTCTTCCCCCAAATCCACAATGTTTGTTAATCAACAACTTTTGAGGCATCTCACTCTATGCTAATTATCTCTAAGTCTTAACACTGTCTCTTTGGTACTCTGCATACATATCATTTCAAGTTTCAGTTCTCAAGTCTGATAAAACTAATAAACCCACACTGCCAGAGGTGGCACATTAAGCTGGTAAAATGGTTTTCATCTTAATTGGATATGAGCACTGTTATCGCTAATAACCCCAGGATACTTCTAATTGGAGTCTCTCTCTCTTTTTTATTTTTTGAAACACTAATCTCATTGACCAGCCTTAATTCCTCCATCCCCCGCTCCTCCAATCCAAACCTAGAAATGCAACATGGAAATATTCTAATTTCAGGGGGTTGTTGCAGTATTATTTCCTTCGACTAAGTCAAAAAAGGTAAATGGTTACACAAAAATTCATGCTTCCTTTCTAAGATTTCAGAAAAAATTGTAATTAAAATGGTTATTGACATTGCAATAATGTCTCGAATTGGTAGTCTAATTGGTTGCCAGCTCCACCTAAGAATATTAAATTCTCCAATTTTAGTTATTTTAAAAAGACAATGGTTCTCTACTGACTTATTATTGTAATTTGAGTGTGAGCTATATACAAGAATGCTATTTTAAAAGTTATCACACGTATAAATATTAGAGTTTTTTCATCAAGACTTTACATATACTGGTGAATGTATATGAAAATTACAGAAAATTGGTTGTTGACATTTTATTTAAGACATGAAAAGATGTGACTGATCTTTATCTACAGATAGCTATAATTTGGTTGCTGGTCTATATGCACTGAAAGATATACTATGAAATTAACACTTGAATCAGGCATCACTTTTAAAACTAAATTTGGACATAGAAAATCAACTCCAATTTTTCTTTTAACTTGTCTTTTAGAATCAGCAGACACATGCTTGGCACTAAATGAATGGTTAATAAGTGAAAGTCTTAGAGGGATTTAAAAAAGAGTAGAAAGTATAGGCCTTTATAATTATTATCACTATTCCCATGTAATTAAAAGCCTTTATGTAGATATATCATTAAATACTTATGGGTGTGCAAAAGAAATGCTAAGCCATTTCTACAATTTATAAAATGACAATTGGAAAAACTTCTCGTTAATTTATATTTATTCTGTGGCAATTAAATTAGCATTGCCTGAACCACTGATAAAGGTAGGTCAAAGGGTTTTCATGGAAAGAGACTTCTGCATTACCAAAGCTATAGAGATATCACATAAGCCTTTTATTCTGATGTAGAAATTTGTATGTTGTTGTAACCAAAATAGAGTCAAACTCTCAGTCTTTCAATTGTGTTCATGTGTATAATACAGATTATCTATCATCTCTCTCCAAAAATTTGTTCATATACACACAGTGAAACACAAAAGCATGTGTTTGTGGATACATGTAATATATAAGTCATATACAGATAAAAGGCCATCTGTATGTTATATAATATACACATATTTACTAGTACACATACACATGATGAGCATTTTTTTTTTTTTTGGTTTTATAGCTTGCAAGATTTAATTTATTCTGGGACTCATGGTGGTTTTCTTCAGTTGGAAGGACTGAAGTTATCTGATTTCCTCATGAAATTTTTGAAATGTAGAAGCACTTCCAAATCCCACCTTAAGAAAGGGCACACTTGTTCCATTATTTTGAAGGCCAAGTCCTGTTTCTCCCTCTTACAGTGTGGGGTATGTTGGAGAACAAGGTTGTTCAAAGTTTTCAGGCAACTGAAACTGATCACACACTGGTAGGCAGAGTAAAACATATATGAGACATGGGCTCTGCCATTCCTAAGTGCATAAATTAAGTGCAGTAAGGACTATCCAATCAGTGAAAAATAGGATGAAAATGTAAGGCAGCAGATAGGGTTACATATCATTAGCATCAGTCATATCTGAAACTTTGACCAAAAGCCCTTATCAGTAAGAAACAAAGAGCTACTGCTGCATACTGTAGTCTTGTTTTATGTATGTACATATTGTACACATGTGCTACTATGATAAAATATTATGCATATAAAACATAAACAAGATAGCCACAAAAAGAACGAGATAAAACCCAACATTAATAGCTTTTCTAATCTCCTTCTGTTCACCCACTGGGATCATTTGCTTACTCTTAAGACTACTGACACAGACAATGTGGAGGTTGAGTCACTGTGACTGGATTCACAGATGTGATGGGCCAGAGCTCTCCATGCTAATACAAGGGTACGGGACATCTAAAGCATTTCTAAACATCAAAGGGTATCTATTTCTCCCATAACTGCAGGGTTCTATCATTTCTCAAGCTGGAGTGACTTTCATCTCCACATGTCTTTCTCACCACCTATATACCAAAGTTTTACTCCTGATATATGGGACCCTATTTCCCCCATCTTTCCCCTTCCCAAAAGACTTTCCCTTTGCTAACCCCCCCCCCCACCCGCTTTTAAAAATCTGTGTTATATTTTCAAGTTTGGTTTTCAGTGTCATGAAAGATACCGTATTCAGCTTCCTACCTAAACTTCAAATTCAAGGTAAGGAAAAGTGAAATAATTCATCCAAAGTCCAAACCAAACTGTGATGAGCAAGATGATATCTTGTATTTCCCCTCCTGCATTACCATCTTCAAATTAGGACTGTTGTGGTAGGGGTATTTACTTGGTGGGTGACTGATGGGTAATTTGTTCTAGAACAGGGCTGTGCCGACACGCTGGTAAATAAGATGGCCACGTTACTGTAGAAAGGAAAGTCATATTCTAAAGGTCTGGCAGTAGGTACAATTCCTGGACTTATCTAGCAGGAGCACACATTTCTTGTCTTAAAGTTGAAATAAGTTCCACTTTCCCAGATTGAAAAATGTTTCAGTTAAACATATCCAGACTCTATATGGTGTTTACTGTGTGGGTGATATAAATTCTCCAGAGGTCTTAAAGGATTCTGGCTAGGCAAACAAATAAATGACACATTTACTGCACATGTACTATGCACTGTGAACATTTGCAGCTACTTATATGAATGACTTCATTTAAGCATCACTAAAAGCAACTACTATAATGGCTTTGGTGGGGCAAACTTGAGAGTATTTGTACATCTGAAAGAGTAGGTGTCCCCCAGTGTACAGTTCCTGTGTGAAAAGGGGTTGTAGGGTGTTGATTTGGTATATCATCTTTAATTTTTAAATACGAAAATTTTGGATTTTAAAAATGTACAATATATGTGTATATACCCATATATTATACATATTTATTTTGTGTACACATATTTTGAGGTTATATTATATTAATTATATTACAATCATAGTACATACAAATTGGCTGGTTGTAACCTCTGGGCTCAGTGAACCACTTCTGATGTCTATAGCTTACTCAGTCAGGGTGGGAGAGAAGATCTCAGAGTTTTGGTAGCTGTTATATGACAGGACATCTGGTTCTTCATTTCCTTGTCCCATGAAGTCCTATGTTGAGATAGAAGCTAGTGGTTCACTAGCTAAATAATCATGCTCCTCCAGGATTCAGCTGTGCATCCCTAGAGTTTATGCAACATTAGGGACTGTTATTTAGTTGTTTTTTGTTTTTGCTTATTTTATGCTGGGATTGAACCCATGACCTAATGTATACTAAGCACATGCTCTACCACTGTACACCCCCAGCCCTCAATCCTATAAAACTGAACAATGAGCTAAGCCCTCAGTAAGGGAAATAGGATCCAGACAACTCTCCTCCTACTTCTACTCCTGCTGGAAGCACCTGCGACAGCTCAAAGATGAATTCATTATTTATGTAATAACCACAGGCTTCCTATCTATACCTTTATTCTCACTGAGTATAAATGAGAAGAACGTAAGTGGGGTATTCTTGAAAGGATATTTGCATGTTGGCAGGGAACAATGTCTTTCAGTAGCTTTGGTAAGACATTCTTCTGAGCCCAGGAATGATATGAGAGTGAGAGATGTTACATCCTCCTTCCATTCACAGCAGCTCAACAATCTTCCCTGTTTGTCTTTGACTTATGCTAACACTGTGAATAATAAAGTTCTTTTTTTAAAAAAAAAACAGGGTTCTGTGGCAATGCTGAACGTATCTGGAATAATTGAATGTTTATGGTCAAGTTTTAAGCATCTATTATGCTTTCTTAATTCCCTGAAATAGCTTGTGGTGTTTTTCTCACTCACAAATAAATCCTAGAAAAATGAAAAGATGAGAAGTATTGGGGTAAGCACATTTTTTTTTTTCCAGGCATGGAACTATATTATCCAAACTTCTCAGCTGGAATTCTGGGATGGGAAGCCTCCCCTAAACTATGAACATGATGCACATACTGTTTTCCTGGCAGGATGGCTTTGTGCCCATCTGCTCAGGAACACCATGCCAACGGAATGGGGTGTTGCTGGAGAGCCAGTGGCACTGGGAGTCAGTGCTAAGATCCCTCCTGTGCCAAGCAGTCCCTGAGTCAGAGCACATGCTGATTACAAGAGATCACATTTGTTGATAATATAGATAAAGAACAATCAGCAAACATCCAGATCGTGTGCCCCATTTCTCAATTCATCTCCCTTACAGGAGTCAGTAAACTGATTATATGGTCTTAGCTTACTAGGAGATCCTGGGACTTCCCTGTTTGCTTATTCTGTGTTAGTTGGCTTTTCCTTTACTGAAACCAAAATATCCAATAAGAAAAACTTAAATGAGGAAAAGTTTGTTTCAGAGGTTTGACCCCATGATTGTCTAACCCCATTGATCTGGGCCCAAGATGAGTCAAAACACCATGGCGGAGGGGCATGATGGAAAAGAGTTGTTCTGTTCAAGGTGACCAGGAAGCAGCTGTAGAGAAGATGAAGACTTCCAGGGCATGTCCCCAGTGACCCATCTCCTTTAGTCATGCTCCACCTGTCTGTAGTTACCACCCAGTCAGTCCATTCAAACTAGGAATGGACTGATTTGGTTATAGTTCTCATAACTCAGTCATTTCACCTCCAAACATTCCTACATTAACACAGTAATTTCTGGGGAACACCTCATATTCAAGCCATAACATATCCTATTTTTAAAAAGAACCAACTGGTTTCTTTTTCTTCCTCACTTGCAAGGCAGAGAAACCTTTTCTTCCAGCCCCATACCAAATCTCCTTACTGTGCAATAGAATCTTGGTGTTTTATTAAGTTATTATTAGGATAGATAAACAGGGGATTTAGTGTCATAAAGCTAAAGAGAAGAGAATGTCTGAATGATTGTTAGGATTTCATTTCTTTTTCTGTCTCTTTTTTTCTTACCTACTTCTTTACCTTTGATTTCTGTTAAGGTTATTTAATGGAAATCTGAGAACCAGGTAGCTTCAATTAAACACATGCATTCTCTTGAAGGGAGTGGCTATAGACAGACAGAACTACAGGTTAAATAGTTACTGACCCTGGGAAGCTGGGTAATATGCATGTACGTGCCCACATACAAACACTAATACACCTGCCAGTGTGGCCCTGTCAAATGTGTGCGTTGAAGCACGGGTTCTACCATGGTTATTCAGAGAAGGCTGTAAGCTATGGTGCAAATGTTTCCAACTTTTTATTTTTAAATCAAGGGCCCCTTTCATTATTTGCTTGGACACCCCATGAATATCATTATTTGAAGGATACCTCACTACACTTAAGTACATTGTGTAGCTTAATTGATTTTCAGTATGGGGGTTCTTAAGTTTTTCAAACTGTGGGGATGAACCAGTGCTTCCATTTTTCCCTTTGGAAATTCTGAAGAGCTACAAGGACATGATTTGCTGGCTTCTGCTATGACTGACAGTCTGCTGGAAAAGAAACCTAGGGATCCAGGTTCTGGTGGAGCCCCAGGTACAGACCTGTTTTCAGAACCTCTGTTTTCTCATCGGTAAAGTGAAGTACAAGAAACAATTGCAGGGGGCTGGAGTTGCGGCTCAGAAGAAGAATGCTTGCTTAGCACATGCCAGGCGCTGGGTTGGATCCTCCACACCACATAAATAAATAAATAAATAAATTTAATAAAGGTATTGTGTCCGACTACAACTAAATATGTGTGTGTATATGTGTGTATGTGTGTGTATATATGTGTGTGTGTGTGTGTGTGTGTGTGTGTGTGTATATATATATATATATATATATATATATTTAAAGAAGCAATTGCAATCCAAAGCTGTAGCTAGACTCCCAGTGTTGCATATCCTGGATCTGAGCACTGGGGGGATATGGGGGTAGATGTCTATCACGTGGCAGTGGTTAGAATGAGTGTGTATTTTTTTTCCTCTGCTGTGAATGTGCAGTTTTTTCCCCATCCTCCCTATCTTACATGGAAGAGCCCTGGAAAATCTTAAAAAGAGATCCCAGAGGCTTGTGGGAGGAAATCCAGGACAGAAATAAGATCTGCTTGGCAAAATTAAATTCATTTCATCTTAAATTGAGTAGGCTCAGTAGGTTTTGCCAACATGGAGAAGTGGTGAGGAACATTCACATTTCTGTGAACTCACATTTCTGTGGAGTAGAGCTCATTAGGATTAAATGGCTTTTAAAATAGGTACATCAAAGGCAAACAAACCAGGGTGTGGGACTGTGCTGTGAGTCTATGATACCTGTTATCATGACTTAAGTATTTCTTAAAACATGGTATTGAGTCCAAGAGACTACTCAGTTATTATGAAACTAAAAACATGTTACATTCCAAAGATATTTTGGAAACAATAGATTTTGAAATTCACTGGTGGCTTCCATCATTTCCACAAACTTGTATTTAGTGAGCAGGTGGTGTCTGCGAGCCTGAACTACAAAACTGGTGTTTAGTGGTGGAGCTGATAATTCTCCCACTTGTTTACAAGATTGAACCAAGGGAAGAGATTTCTCCTGAGCATGTCTCCTGCCAGAAGCCAGAGAAATGCACAAACTTGTAAAATTTTGTGACGCGGATACAATATGCCTAATGATGTTAACTGTCTCTACCTGGGTAGAAATACACAACCATCGAGTGTGTTATATATTATCACATGCATATCAAATATAACCTCATGAAATATAGTGTAAAATGCCTTCTAAAGGGAAGACTAAATATTTACCAGCTAAATCACTCTTATAGGAACCAACAGTATGAATCTAATAGTTTTTTTTTTCCCCAAAAAAACTCTGAACTCTGATTCTACAGAGACCAAATTAAGAGAAAGTTAAATTGGATATGGATGAATGGTGTAGTCCTTGTTAGGAGTGAATCAGTTTTGGCCTTAAGACACAGCATTTCATGTTCAATTCATGTCTCAGAAAAGAAGTTCTAATTCTAACTACTGGAAATGAAATAATGAGTACAATTGTACTGCCATTACAGGTGTAGCCAGTAGATGAAGAACGATCAACAAGAAGAGCAACACATTCTAGTCCTCTCTTGGATGGACCTTGTCAGGGTGGAACCCTCCTCCTTTGATGGAG
Source organism: Callospermophilus lateralis (assembly GCF_048772815.1). Lineage (NCBI taxonomy): Eukaryota > Metazoa > Chordata > Mammalia > Rodentia > Sciuridae > Callospermophilus > Callospermophilus lateralis. The sequence continues at coordinate 142,180,891 of NC_135307.1, read as the reverse complement.
TGAGGTCAGGTGGAAAGGGAGCCCGGGGCTTGCTTCTGGCTCCATTCTTCAGTCCTAATCACAAGGACTTTTAGTATAATCAGCAAATCAGTGCTTTGTGTTAGAGGAACACAGCTGTTCGAACATCATCACTGTGATGTTAACGAGCTACTCCATCTCTCTAAACCTTCTAAGTACTCCGTGAGTCTTTCTGTGAGAATTAAATGAGATGATATGTGCAAAATGTCTGACACATCATATGTATTTGAGAAACACTTGCTATATTATCACCATTTATTTATTGTATTTGCTTCTCTTGAAACTAAAGGAAAGGCTACTTGAACACTTTATTAAAAAGTTGCTTCATGAATTCAAAGTATCACTGGTGATAAAACTATTTTTCTTTCTCAAATTGAAACTTTTCAAAACATCAATGAGAAGATAGAAAATCTCTAAGGGCTTGAAACCTTAAGTTATTATTTTTTGACATATCTTAGGTCTGTTTATTTTTCAGGTTTTTTTTTAAATACATGTGACCATCAGGGACTTGGAAAAAGGATTAGACTGCCTAAAAATAATATGGAATTTATAGTCCACTTTGTTTGAGAATTATTTTCTGAGGTAACTGGCCTTTCCAAAATAAATTTGCAAACTATCCCTTATGAAAAAATTTAGAACTTGGAGATGCAAAAGAATTTGGGCCGTGTCAACTCTGTCATTCTAAATTTTAAAATATTTAATCTTACTTCAAGACAAACAGGAACAATAGGATTTAAGTTACCATAACCAAAACAAAACAAAATACAGCTTTTGAAAAGGTACAAATAACTAGATGTTTTTTAAAATGGCACCAGAAATGTGATTATTATTAATATATTCTAAACTAAACAATGGTTATAGATTATATTTGCTTCTAAGGATAAAGTAACCTTGCCTGAGGACTGTCTAGTTTTGGAGTAGATGTTCAGCATGCACACACACTTGGGAGCCATGGATAGCAAACTTTTGATAAGGGGGCCAAGAGCATATGCTTTGGGATAATCAGGATAGCTTAGCAAAAAAGGTAAGATTTGAACAGAGTCTTCAAGGATGCTTAAATGGTATTCTCCAGAGGAATAGAACCAGAAGAATGTATATATTATCATAAGAAGGGATATATTGGATTGGCTCACATGATCGGAGGCTGAAAGTCTCACAATGGCCATCCACAAGAAGCTGGAAGAGTCAGAATAGAGGGACCAAAGATGCAGCCCCAGGCCAAGGCTGAAGGCCTAAGGCCCCTGGAGAGTCACTAGCTCAAGTCTACATTCAAAGGCTGAAGAATCTGGAGTCTAATGTCTTGAAGCCATGACAGTATCAAGAACACACATGCTCAAGAAGAGCTGAGCGGGCATGCAAGTGTGGAAAGGACCATCTCCATTCTTCTATTTTTGTTCCATCAGCTCCCTGCCTATTGGACAGTGCTACCCACATTCAGCACGGATCCTCCTATTTGCTGACCCCCACGTCGAATCAATCATCTCTGAAAATAACCTCACAGACACACTCAGAAGTGTGCTTTTCCACTATTCTAAGTGTCTGTCAAGCCAGTGATATTGAAATGAAAGCTAACCATCATAGATGTGATTATACTACTCCTTCTAGTACAATGATATCTTTGTTTCTCTTCCTCGCCACCTTTGCTATGGCACAGTTTCCATAAACTTAGAGGCTTGAAGTGTGGAGGCAATGGAAATTCATAGGAAACTAGTGATCGTAGGAAAAATTTAGTTGATTGATGAATAGCTTTGATGCGAGAGAGAAGTGCAAGCAAAACCAGTGCTGAAGGGGAGACTGAGACCAATGTTGATTTTGTGAGTTGACTTTGTCTTCTTCAGGATACTGATATGCTACTGAGTAATTTGAAATACAGTTCTGGTGTAATGCTAGAATTCCAATCTCTCCGCCATGACATGATACTCACCCTCCCAAGTGCTTAAATTAAAGGCATGAGTCATCTTGCCCAACTGCAAAAATTTATTTAAAATAAAATTAGCTCCCAGGTTTACTGCAGCATGATTCACAATTTCCAAGAAGTGGAAACAACCTAAGTTTCTATCGACTGACAAGTGTACAAAGAAAATGTGGTACATATACACCATGGAACACAATCAGCCACAAACAGGGTTGAAACCCCATCATTTGCAATATCATGAATAGAACCAGAGATCATTATGTTCAGTAAAATAAACTAGGCACAGATAGACAAAACAGCACATGATCTCACTTTATGTGGAACCTAAAAAAGCTAATCTCATAGAAACTGAAAGTAGAATGGTGATTACCACTGGATTATGCCACAGTCTGGCTGGGCACAAAATAACCGGGAGGTCACGAGCCACTTGTAGGTTCAAACAGGAACTACTTTATTGCCAGAACCCCACGGGAATTCTCCAGAACTCCACGGAAACTCCGTGAGAATCAACGGGAATTCAACGAGAACTCCTTGAGAGCTCAACGGGAACTCAACGGGAACCCCGCGAGAACTCAAAAGAATCGGGCACCCCAGGCAGCAGGAGCCGCCCCACTGCAGGACAGCAGAGGTCCACATACACAACTGAATACACAGCTTGCCCCAATCCAGCATCATCCAGTTACAGCAATCAGTCACCATCCCAATAATTATACACAGCTTAACATAATTACCATCATCCCAATGGCTCCCTGGTGTTACTTCTCAACCACTCCTTCTGGCAAAATGCCAGGCGCCATCCCGACTTGGCTGTGGCTCTCAGCAGGGTTACCAATGGCCAGGGAAAATAGTGGGGAGGAAAGCCTGGGATAGTTTATCAAGGAGTACTAAGTTAGATAGAAGTAAAAAGTTCTGGTGTGTGGCTGCACAGTAAGGTGATCTCATATAGCAATAATGCATGTATGTTTCAGAAAACTGTAAGAAAGGATTCTGAATGTTTTTACTATGAAGAAATGGCCAATGTTAAAAGAAATATGTTAAATCTGACTTGAAATTTACATGACGTTTGTATTCATTGAAACATTAGGTGGCACCTCATCAATATATACAATTTTTATGTTTCTATGTATCACATAAAAATTAAAAATTTAAAAATATCAAAATAGATACATAAATAAATAGAAATCTCTTTTACTTGGCTGTTTTACTTTATATTTCCCTCAGGGATTATGTAAATATAAAAGTACTGATGTTTCTGATATCATATAGATATTAGTAGCTAACTTAAAAGATCTACTTCTTAGGATCTATAGATACCCCGATATAGAGTCAGAACTTCATCCAAAGTAAGAAAAAACAAGATAATACGTAAGTGGCTTTTTTCTTTTGAGCATCTAAGATTTCAGTAGTAGTTGTTGTTGTTATTTTTATTGACAAACAATGAGATTTTTCTAGAAACTGGTCCATAAGGCTGAGCATATGATGTAGGTTGGGCTAATCACATTCCTTGAGCCACAGTGGTGGTTGATACAGAGATGAGCATGTGGCATAAGCTGGGCCAAGCAGAATTCTTCCCTGGGTTTTTGTTTTACTGCAAACAGCAGGGAATATAATCTGTAATTGATACGGATGTGACCCCAAAACTCCAGGTATGCAATAACGGATTAACTTTGACCAACCAAAGGTTTGACATTTTGCTCAGAGCTCCAGAGTACTCATCCCGTGGCTCTTGAAATATCCTGCTTGACAGTAGTCTTTGTTTACCTGGGTGCTTTGAAGCATATCTGATTCTCTATACTAACAATGCAATTTAGGGTAGGGGTTTGGGTCTCATGGTACCACTCAGGCTGTAGAGGAGATAGAGTCTAAGATTAGTCACATAAGTGATCAGTGTATCTACATGGCCAACTCCCAATTAAAAATCTTGACAACAAAGATTGGGTGAGCATCCATGGTAAGTAATATTCCATGTGTGTTGTTATACATTTTTTTTTTCTGGGAGAAAAATGTGTTATCCACATTATTTCACCAGGAGTGGACAACTGGAAGCCTTGCTGTGGTCTGTCCTGGACCCTGTCCTATGCATTTTGCTTCATTGCTTGTTTTAGTCTTATCCTTTTACCATGATAATCCTTACCATGAGTATAATGGCATTTCTGAGTTCTGTGAGTTGTACTAGTGTTTGAAACAGGGTGGACTTGGGGAAATTCCAAGCATTTTACAGGGCATGTGTTCCTCACTTCTACAAAGGATCAGAGAGAGAAGCAGAGAGGAAAGATGGGATACACAAATGGAAGGAGAGAAAGAGAAGAGAATAGCATCATGGTCTGACTCTAATCCTTGACCCCCAGAAAGACACACTATTTCCTTAGTTATTTCTTTGACTCTGTGAATTATCCAAGGATATTTCCAACAATTCTCTGTCTCCTTCAGATATTTTGTTACATTTATGAAAGGCCTTTAACTATTACATGTCATTTTTAAATTTCAATTATGTTAAAAAACATATTGTTCCTTCTTAGAGAAGTGGTTGGTTGGGTTAATTCCCCACCCCAATAAAATCTTAGGTATACTTTGTATCTATCAACAAAGTTATTAAAAATATACTCATTTGAAGTAAATTAATCTTGAAATGTGAAGGTCACTCTTACAGGCCACTTTAACCCCCTAGTTGTATTTGAAATGCTGTCAGAATAAGAGATTTGTAACCTGAGCTCAGTATAGATCAGCTAGTTTAATACTTTCTGTAAATGTGTTCTAATATAAAATTTTCTAAATTTTGAGCTTTCAGCACAATTTTACTTTTGTTACACAGATGATGGAGTCCTAACACTCTAGGGAAATAAAGCTAAATAAACACTTGCAATGCTGCCCAAAGAGATTATTTTAAAACCAAAGTGACTGACTATTTTTATAGAAAGTGGAGTATTCTTCTACCACTTAATCTCAAACTTCAGCCCCCAGATGATCAACTAGCAAGTATATCCTCTGTAAAGTCTATGAATATCGGATTAATGTGACATTTACATTATTAATGTTTATCATTCCACTGATGGAAAATTGAGCCACATTCATTACACACCTAATACCAGTCAAGAGATAGCAACTAGATTTCCAAAAATGTATCAGAATTCCTTGGGTATTTTGGTTTGAATTTGGAATATTTCTCAAGCTCTCATGTGTTATAGATTTGGTCCCCAATACAGTAATGTTCAGAGGTGGGTATTCTGGAAAGTAATTGGATCATGAGGATTCTGAACTCATTAGTGGATGAATCCATTGAAGCCAAGTGGAATACTGGGAAAATGTGGTAACTGTCAGAGGTGGGGCATGGTTGGAGGAAGTGGGTCACTGGGGCACGCCTTTGGGGACTATATCTTTTTTTTGTCCCCTTCCTTCTTTTCTTCATCTTCCCCTCATTAGCCTTTTCCTCCACCCCCTCCACCACCCCACCCCCCATTCCCACTCTTTCCTGGCTGCAATGAGCTGAGCAGGTTTTCTCTGCCACACTCTTCCATCATGATGTTCTGCCTCATCTCAGGCCTAAGGCAATGGAACCAGTTGACCATAGACTAAAAACCTCTGAAACTGAGCCAAAATAAATCTTTCTTCCTTTATGTGGTTTATGTACCATATTTTGGTCACAGTGACAAAAAGTTGATATTACACATTGGGCTTTTTGGAAACAAAAAAGAACTTTCTTAGTTGGCAAGTATCTAAAAACACTTAAAAGATCATATTTGATGCTGAAATATCAGAAACATTTTCTATAAAATGAAGAATAAGCAAGTTCCTTTTGCTGTATATAGGTCCTAGAAATGTGGTATATAATGAAAGGAAATATGAACCACTGGTAGTAGAATAAGATATATCATTACTATAGATAGTGTAATTTTGGGTAGACAATTCCACAGTGTTAAAAAAAAAAAACAATTCCACAGTGTTTCAGAAATTTTATAGATACAAGGTCAATACATAAATATCAGTACATGTAATTAATTGCATCCCTGAATATCAGCAATGACCAATGAGAAATGTAATCTTTAAGGGATTCCATATCAATATTCATCAAGTATCTAAAAATAAACCTAAGAAGTAGATGACCTGTATGGGGAATATTGTATAATAGTACCAAAAGGACACAAAAAAAGACTTGCTTAAATGGATATATTTCATATATAGGAATATTTATTTTCCTAAAGAGATCAATTTTCCCAAAACTAATCTAAATTTTAAATTAAAACCTCAACAGTTGTTTTTTTTTTCCCACAGAACTAGAACTAGTTGATTTATCTGCAAGAGTCAAGGAATCAAAATAGCTCCAGTGACTTTGAAAAGGAAGAGTAAAGAAGCAGCACACATCTAGCTAAAAAATGAATTATTTTACAACTATTGTATTCAAAACACTATGTTGTTGGTACATTGGTGGTAGGATAAAGATCCCAGAAAAATATTCATATATATATATATAGGGAGTGAATAAGACGTGGGCTTATGAAGCAGTAGAGAAAAATGTGCTTTATTTATGAAAAAAGTAGGCATAAGTATCTTTTTATATAAACAAAAATAAAATTCAGATAGTAAAATTTGGAAACAGTTTTAAAACTGTTAGATAAAAACGGAATGTACTATGTTAATAACATCATGATAAGAGATATCTTTTGAATATATAAAAATTGCAAATCATAGATTAATATATTTGAGTAACCCAAATTAAAACTCTTTTATGAAAACTCTTCCCTTTAAGTATATCCTAAAATATATTAAAATTCTACAGTCTGAAATAACATTGTATTACTCAAATCTGAACTCATATCAAGAATATATAAAGAAGTCCTATGAGTTAGTCAAAGACAAATAGTCCAATAAAAATGTGAGTAAAGGTTATGAAAGACAAATCATGAAAGAGGAAACTTGAATAAACAATAAATGGTTGAAAAAACATGCACCATACCCTCTTGCTTTGTAATCAGACAAAAACAGATTAAAATAACGAGGACAGATTATTTCCAATCCATCACATCAGCAAAAAACAAAAGCAATAAAAAAGATCCAGTAGTACCAAATACTGGAGAAAAGGTGAGGAAAAGAGAGTTTTTATTGGTGCTATAAATTACAGCAATCACCCTGAAGAATAATTTGAGAATATATAACAAAGTTGCTCAGTGTTATGGTTTAGATATGAGGTGTCCCCTAAAACTCATAGGTAAGATAAATTAAGGGGGTTTAGAGATGAAATGTTTGGGTTATGAGAGCTTTAATTTAATCCATGCATTAATCAGCTGATAGGGATTAACTGGGTGGCACCTGTGAGCAGATAAGATGTGACCAAATGTGGATCATTGGGAGCGTGTCTTTGGGGTTTGTATTTTGTCTCTGGTAGGGAAATTTCTCTCTGCTTCCTTTATCATCTTCTGATCTGTTTTCCTCCTCCATATCCTTCCATCATGATGTTCTGCTTCATTTTGGGCATAGAGAAATAGAGTTGCCTATCTATGGACTGAGACCTCTGAAACCGTGAGACCCAGATAAACTTTTCTTCCTCTAAAATTGTTCTTGTCTGGTCTTTTGGTCTCAGAAGAGAAAAAAAAAACTAACTAAAACATTCATCATATATACATATATACATACATACATACGTGTGTGTGTGTGTGTGTGTGTGTGTGTGTATAAGTCAGAGAAAACTTTACCAAGTGCATCATAGATTATGATACATGAATAACTGGAAACAACCTAAATGTATGTGAATAAAGGTATTAATGAGTCCAGTATTTTTCTATAAGGAAGACTATTTTAATGAAAATTAACAAAGCAGACTTATCAGTAGTTCATTGGTTTGTAATATTCTCCATTCTGTTCTCCATCCTTTGCAGACTTTCACTTGGGATTCCCTCTCTGGAATATTCTTTTCCCCACATACGTCTGTGTCTTATTTTTGAGCTTTGTTTTCTACTTTCATGTCATCTCCTTGGGAAGATCTGTGCTAAAACAATATAGAACATTGTACCTCCCCAATCCTCATCACCTCTTGATCTTCTGTATTTGTTCTTTGGTATTTTCTTTTCCCTACAGTGACATAAGCTTCCTGTGGGTAACACTTGGTTTTGTTCATTACCTTGTCCCTAGCTCCTAGAAGGGCATCTGGCACTCAGGTGATGCTGGACATATATTTGTTAAAACAATGCAAAGATACCTGCACAACTTTGAAAGTTTATGAAGTTCCATATACATAATCTCCGTAATCTCTCACATTCAGATATTCTTGCAGAAGATAGACCCAGGGGATCCCTTTTCATTCTGCAATCTTCTCCGAGTACTAGATGAGTAAGAGGAATGAGGTGTACCAGGGCAACCTGTGAGCCCTTCAGTTTCCTGGCTTCCTCATTTCTTGCTCTATTGGATAAGTGGTCTATCAGGGTGTGTCCAGCTGAGGAACACTGGAGGTCCCCTTCTGAGGGGACTGTCATATGACACCATTGCATGAGCAAAAGAAATAAAAAACTGTGCTCAGATTTCAGTGAACTTATCTGTTTCTCTTGAGCTTTTTGCAATATTGTCTATGCTGAAAAAGACCATTTAAAGCCACAGTCTAGCATAATGTTTACATCCTGAGGGTTGGAAATGGAGGGTCATTAAGTCTTCCAGACAATGAGGTAATGTTCAACTGCTGCTCTTCTAGGTAGGGGTGACATTTAGCACGCTGCAGGGTGCTGATACAAACCGCATCTTGGGAGCCAGAAAGCCTTAGGTTCCTTTCTTCTGACCTAGGGTTCACCTTGTCTTCTCAGGGGTAGGTTGGAAATTTGATCTCCTCATTTCCTTAAGTGAAATAAGCTAATTTTATTTTCTTGAATTACATGTGCTAGTGAAAATAATAAGGGATTTGGGATCATAAAGACCTGGAATTGAACTGTGGCCATTTTACTTTCTAGACACCTGACCAATTTCTATTGGTCCTCCCTTTCAAACTAAGTCAAAGATGTTATATCTCCTACCTCTGTGTTTTTGGATTGATTTAATGGAATAGCAGTTGTAAGGCTCCATGCTGCTCCAATGTGAGCAAAAAGCACAGGCCCAGAGAAAACTTTTTGGCTTAGATTAAGACTACCTTTCTGTGGATGTATTATAAATTCTCTTCAGTATAAATCACACGTAATCATATAGAAATAATTTTTTTCTCTCAACCTGAATTTGTAAGTAGTTTCTCTTTTCACATTTGGTGGAGTGGGGTAGTTGACAAAGAAAAACAATAGTTATCAGTAATAACTGATACTGCTCATGGCTTCACGGAGATCCTCTTGTAACCAGATAACTTCCTTCCAGACACATGAAGGAGCTAAATTTAAAATTATAGAAGAGCTAGTATGAAGCAAGATGGGAGAAGAGCCTGCCTCTGGATGTTGAATATTCTTACCTGGCAGAATCTTAAACAAAATCAAGGTTTAATTTTGAGGAATTACCCCACAGCCAGTATTCAGAATAATATCTCTATCTTTCTATGAATCTTCACCCAATCCAGAGAATCCTAACTCAGCGATCACCTAACATCTAAATCAAAGAAACCACAGCTCACTTATATTGATAAATAAGGATGTCCATAATATCTGAAGGTCAATTTGAAGGAAGAGGGAACAAACATTTATTCTACATCCCCAGACTCTCTGTAAAAAGAATAATCATATTTACTATGTTTCTTAAGCTGGCTCTGTTCTCTTTTACCTAGAATTTCCTCTGCCATGCAGCAGGGTAAGAAGAACATGTAATCATATGACACCATTGCATGAGCAAAAGAACACAGGGGATCGGAATAGTTGGACCTGACGCTTAATTGATGCATGACACCACCCATATCCACTCACATCACAGTTTAGAAACTGAGGCCCAAGGAAATTAATACTGGCTTTGGAATTAAACCAGGTATCCTCTGCAAAAGATCTTCCACATAGAAGGTGTCAATTCAAGAACAAGCCACTTCTATTATTGTTATCATGTTAATAATGACTTACTCTCTCCAGAAAAGGTTGAAGGAAGCTACCACCCACTGCCTCTCTCTTGATGTTAGAGAACCTGAACAACCTAACACTGACACACTATGCCAAGGACTATGGAGACCCCAGGAATTAGAGCTCTGAAGAAAGTTTTTATTTTTAAATGTTCTTGAGGAATGGTAAAGTTTTAGCTTGGTAAACAGGTTGGTTTAATTCCTGATTACTGCCTTTCCTTGTACATTCAATGTTAGACTTTGAATTTGCTCTTCTCCATTCACATTTCTTTTTTTTTACTTGCACAATATCGTCTTCCTTCTTTGACTAACTCAAGTTCCTTATCTACAGATGCTGAAATCTAGCATTCTCAAGATGCTTTTCCATGGTTTAATCATTCCTAAACACTGGTTCTTAAATGGGAACTTTTCCCTTTGCTCTTCCTCCTCTTTGTTCTCCTCCTCTTCCTCCTTTTTTTTTTTTTCTTCACTTTTTATGTTTTACTTTTTTGCCCCCAGGGAATATTTGGCAATGTCTGGAGACATTTTTGTCCTTACAACTTGGTGGGGAAATTGCTAGCAGCACATAGTAAATACAGGTCCTGCAATGTAAAGGACAGCTCTCATAACTAACAATCACTCAGCTTAAACTGTCAATATTGCTAAGATTGAGAAATCTAACTGAGGGTTAACTACAGACTTTTTCAATCAACCCCGGACATTATGGAGAGTGAAAGCAGCATGATTAACAATTAACCGGAGACAGCCTGCATAAACTGGGACTCTTACTAGCATATAGGTATCTGTAGTTCTCTGTCCCAAGTTCATTTTCTTTTGGGTGCTGAGATATTGTCTATAAGTGTAATTTTAATTTGCATTCTTATGTTGCTTATGGTCTTTTTCAAAGACACATGGCCTAACTTCTACATTCTTCCCTCGTCCCCATTGTGCTTTTATACAGAGTATGTCTTGATAAACCTCCTTGATTGATTGTGCTTATTTATAATCTCTTCATAGTTGGATCTTTGACAAAATCTACTGTTACCTTTTCAACCATCAATTATATTATACATAAAAATGTGAGTGAAATGATGAATTCAGCAAGTACCATAGCTAATAATGTAAAGAAGATTCTACCTCCTATGTTCTGTAATTTGATGAAATGTGCTAAACAAGGTACATCCTCTTAATTGCTATTCATTTAAATTACTCATGTTTACTGTAAATGCTCTTATTGCACAAGTGTGCTTCTATTGAATTAGATAACATTTTATTGTTGAAAGAGTGGTTTATACAGGTAAAGTGAGCAAAAATAAATAAGCTTTCCCAAATCCTCCTCAAGCCACAGATATATAATAAATATTAGTTCCATTTGCTTTCTCATTACATGGAACACTTTCAAAATAATTTAAAGCCACTTACACTGATTTAATAAGTTTTGAAGTATTGATTCGAGGGGATATATAAAGTCACTGAGATGGTTAAAATTGGTTGGTGTACTATTAGTTTGCTAGGGACTTCTTAAACAATCAGAGACTAGATAGCTTAAATATCAATTTATTTATCATAGTTCTGGAGGTAGAAGTTTGAAATTCAGTGAATCTGCAGCACCAGTTTTTTCTAAGGCTGTGAAGGAGAATCTGTTCCAAGAATCTCCTTGACTTACAGATGGCCATTTTCTTCTTGTGTTTCTTTACATGCTGTCTGTGTCCAAATTTCTTTTCTTTTCTTTCTTTTTTTTTTTTTTTTTTTATTAAGGACATTGTTTATTCTGGCGTAGGACCATCCTAATGAACTCATTTTAACATGTTTACCTCTGTAAAGTCCCTGTCCCAAATAAGGTTCCATTCTGAAATACTGGGTTTGAGGTCTTCCACGTAGGAGTTATGAAGGGATCCTTCCTTCAACCCCACATAGTTGGAAGTTAAGAAATTGCCATAAGGGTTAAGTAGGTTATTAACTTGTTAAAATGCTATGTAGATGGAGTTGTGGAGTCATTACTGTTTGGAAATGTGAATGATGAGTTTTGCATTATTGTAGGACTCTGTAAAGTACATTATAGTAGTTTATCTTCAATAAATATAAAATAACTTTTTCTAAGAAAAACACATGAATCAAAAATGTGAAAAATTTTCTTTTTTCCCTCCTCTCAAAATCTCTTGAGATAAACAAGGGACATGCATCAGGTGACAAAGGAGAGTTGAAAGGAAGCAAGATCATTTGTTTCACACCATCTACTCTTTCCTTGAAGCAGAAATAAATTTGTTCTCTGTCTTTGCTTTATTGGAGGTGTGCCTGCTTGACTGGTTAGAGCATGAAAGAGATTATGGGATTCCAGGTTTGTTGGTCTTTAAAGGGACTATATTCACCAATTAATCAGGGTGGAGTGGGTCTTGAGGGAAGCTCAGGGATCTACCAGGCTGGGCTTGAACCACATTGAGGGCTTTGGCTTCTCCTCTAGCATAAAAAAGCTGCGGCTGCTCCATCAACATGGGGAGAGGAAATTTAAAGAAATATTTGTCTGTCTGAAAAGAATGGTGGACAGGGAGCTGAGTTCCAGCCACTAAACTTGCCAAGTGACTTTAGTCAAGTCCCTTGACCTGCTGGGCATCTATCTGTTTTCTCAGCTGTACAACCAGAATGTTAGCTGGGGTACTGGGCAATTCCCCTATGACACTAAAATCTTATGGAGGAGATGGTTTCAAATATAAAAGTGATTTTTATGTGGGTGATACTAATGATGAGTTGGCCCTTGAAGAACTGTGATCCTGTAACCTGTTCCTGACATGTGAGCTACCTCTGTAAGACTTGCTGGGGTGGGGGCAGGGAATTGTCAGTGTTTTTAAAACAAGAGGAAGAGTTCTTCAAGATGCCTGCAGCTGACCTTCTGACCTGGCCCAGCAGCTGCCCTTTCTCTGCAGCCCTGCTCCTCCCCCTCCAGTCTCCCCTCCTGGAATTGCCATCAGCTCTGGATGGAACATTGAGGGCTTGTATACCACCGACTCAAAAGTTGGGGAGCAAAAACCTCTGCACCCAGAATTTCCCTCTTCTGAACAGTTAACTAACTCTTACATGAAGGCCAGTTACAGAATGGGGTGGAAGCCTGGGTTGTTTAAACAGGGGCCTCTTTATCTGCTTCACCCTCTACCGCAGGGCAGCCTCGCAAGTTATCAGAGTGTCATTAACGGGGACAGCTGCTGGTAAACAAGAAGGATGTCGACACCAGCGCCTCAGTCAACAGGAATGTAACTTTAATCTGTCCCTCATTTAAAGAACCACCCATCTCCTTTCTCTCTTCACTGTGCATCATTTATTTATCTCCGTCAACTTTCAGATAGAAGGCTGGCCCTGAATCAGGAAAACCCGCTGGGATAGAAAATTAATAAGGTGCTAGGGACAATCACCTTAGGTCAATTCACTCATGGGGACTCTGGGAGAGAAAGGGAACTTGCCCAGGATTCCCTACTTAGCTGGAAACCGATCCTACATATTTATAAAGGTGAAACTGGAGAGCTGCCAAGCGCCTGCATTTAAGTGATTAACAAATGTTTCTCTTTAAGTGGACACCTCTTGTTCTAAATATATTTGACAAGAATGCGAAGAGTCATCTGGTGGGCAGAGAGGGCCCAGCTCGGGCCTTCTCTTGCGAGGTAGGCAGGCTGGCAGGCCCGGCTCTGCCTGCGCCTCTGCCGCCCAGTGCCAGCCGAGTTCACGTCGCCGGTGGGCAGGCTGCCAGCGCCAGCGGCTCCCCGCTGTTTAATGACAATGGATTTACTGCTTCTCTGCATATTGGTGTTATTCTGTATAAACAAGGTTAACACTCCTTTTAAATTAAATGCACCACCTGGTGACTGAATGGGTGACCTTGCCAGCTCTTTTCACCTGGCTCAGAAAAGCCGGGGACTCGCTCACTCTCTGACTTCAACCTGTAGCTCTCCTTGGAATCTCCTTTGCTTCTCATTTAAATAGAGCTCCTGGAGGGAGTTGGCTGATCCCTTGTCCTGTGACCCCGCCGTGGGGGACAAGAACTGATCGAAGTACTAGATGAAGCGCCCCGCATACGAGCCGGTGTCTGAGAGCATTTTACGCGCGGGTCGGCGCAAGGCTGTGCCCAGGGACCTGGAGGCTGCTGCCAGCACGGGAGCCCCGGGGACCGCCCTGCTCGGACAGGCGGTGTCACAAGAGAGTGACAGACGGTCTTGCGGGCCCTGCCAAGGCTGCCCCAAAATAGCGATCTCCAGAGGAGGCAGCACCGTAAAAAAGGTCCTTTGTGTTTCACTCTAGCGTGATATTATTGCTCTAATATAGGGCTCCGCGCTCCCCCCACCCTCTAGGAATTTGAACACCTGGAAAAATTCTCCTGGCTTTACATTTGAGGAAATTTAATGGTGTAAACAAACTCAGCAGGAAGTCCCCTTTGATATGAGGAGGCAGTGCTGAGCCAAAGGGGCTTGGAAACGACTTCGCCTGGGAATGTCCATTCCAAAAACACTTTGATGGCTTGGACTTGCTTAAGGAAAATTTAGGTAGACAGCACCACTTTGCAAGAATCTAGAAACTTCGTCTACCAACTTCAAGCAAAATAGACTTCAGTTACTCCTTTAATGAGTGGCAACGCCTCACCTCCCCTTTGCTATTTGCCAATTCCGGAATAGGGCAGAATTATTCGTCTTTGCCTGTGTCAGGGTAGCTGGAGGTATTCTAGACCGGTTTGTCAGCCTTATTGCTATGCAAATAAGGAAGTCAGACCTGGAGAGGTGAAATGGCCTCCTCAGGGTCACCTGATGCAGAATCCTCAGGCCCTCCGGGGGGTGCAGTTACTGCTGTTTTTCTATGGAGTTCTGTTCTACCCACCCAGAAAGTACATCGTTGGCTACAGGTGTTAAAAAAAAATAGTTTTATTCTTAGCAGCATGGAAATAACTGCAAATAACTTCTGCTTAAAGTTTTGTTGAGCAGCTCAAATCGGAATAATGGAAATGTCTCCCTAAACAAAATAATTCTAGCTAGCAATATAGTTTTAATTGCTAGAATCCTAACAATTTTATTAAGGTAAATTTGAATACGGATTTACTAATAATACCTTTCAGAGTTGGAGGTAAAATGTGCCTTTTCTGGGCTGGGACTGTGGCTCAGTGATAGTGCACTTGCCTGGCACGGATGAGGCACTGGATTCAATTCTTAGCACCACATATAAATAAATAAAGAATTATCAACAACTAAAAAAAGTAAAAAAATAAATGTGACCTTTCTTCCCAAATTTTCCTACAGGGTACATTTTGTTGGGGGTGGGGAAATCCTGAAACAATTGCAAATAAACAAAATCTATTGTCCATGTGTAGTAAGTGTTGTAACCTGTTTTCTGAAGACATGAACTGTTTAGTGTGGACACCCAGAGTGCTCAGTTTGGGGGACATTAAGATGAATAAGACATAAGGAGATTGGCTAAGGACAGAGAAAATGAAATGTGGGCAGAGGGAGAAGAGGGTAGGAGGCTCTACCCGCATCCAAGGCGACTTTGCAGAGCAAGTAATGCTGCACCCCAGGCAATTTCTTTTGTGTCATTGCAATGCAGGTCAGGATGGAATGACTTTTAACTGTGCTTATGTCATAATTACCGTTGGCCAGGCCTTGTCCTAAATGCCAGGCATAGTGGGTGTAAGGAAGTTATGAGGCAGAACTACTATCAGCTCCAATTTACACGTGGAGAAACTGAGGTAACTTGAACAAGTTTTCACAAAGAAGGATTTCAAATCCAAGCAGTCTGACTTAAGCCCACAAGGATATTTTGCTCCTCTGAGATTCTGTGGTCACTGAGTTGGTATTGTTATATATGACTTTTTTTCCTTTCAAATACCTTGTCTTCTAGGTACTAACTATCTCCTTAGAACTTATAAATGATTCACTGCTAGACATTGTTAGGGACTTTCTATACAATTATCCTATTGTTTTTGTCTTCCCCAAACCTGGGAGATCCATATTATTTTCTCATTTTATAGATACCAAATCTGGGCCATTCGTGGTCGCTGTCATCAGCAGTACTATCAACTTTCTCTTCATCATATTAAATAAACTAAACCCTTACAGGTATCAGATTTTCAAGGGCAGTAAAAATTTCTTTTCTTTTCTTTTTTTTTTTTAAAGAGAGAGAGAGAGAGAGAGAGAGAGAGAGAGAGAGAGAGAATTTTTTTAATATTTATTTTTTAGATTTTGGCGGACACAACATCTTTGTATGTGGTGCTGAGAATCCAACCCAGGCCGCATGCATGCCAGGTGAGCACGCTACCACTTGAGCCACATCCCCAGCCCAACAATTTCAAATATACTTTTCTGCTGAAGACTAAATTCCCAGGGTTTCTGTTAGGAAGTAGAAGACTCAGAGGATAAGATGGAAAATGTAGTCAAGAAGATTGGTCCATAAGAAGTGAACATCTTCCCAGAACAAGGAGGTTTGCAGAGACTGTATCAGGGAATACTGGTTGAGAACTGGGGTCATCAAGAATACAAGAGGTAAATTCTAGCTAATCCTAAAGCAGACCTATTTTAAAATACATTTTTTTTAATCTTTAAAAATTTTTAATTTTTTGATTTGTCTTTTTCGATATACATGACCATAGAGTGTATTTTGACATATTATACATACATGGAGTATAACTTATTGTAGTTAGGATCCCATTCTTGTGGTTGTATAGGATGTGGTTGTGTATAGAATACACAGGCTTTGTTACTTCTGGCAGATGTTCTCCAAATATGTGGCAATTTTTTTCCATAATAAAAGATTTTCTTTCCTAGACTATTTTCCACTGTGCACCCCCAATCTCCACTCTATAGTGCTTTTGTAAGCTCAGCCCTTTATTTCCCCAGGAAATATACCTGGAGATCAGAAGAGCAAACCACTTGTTTATTTTTATTTTTTAAACTTTTATGGTGTATCATGATTATTCATAATAGTGGAATCCATAATGCCATATTCATACATGTAAATAACAATTTCATCTCAATCTCCTTCCCTAGTACCTTCCCTTTCTTCCCCCTACTTCTTCCTCCCACTGAGCAAACCACATCTGCAAACCTGAACCAAGTTAAGAAATCAGAGGTGTCTAGCTATTGCTGGATTTGGTTCTTTGTAAGTCATATCTATTGATTTATCTAGTTATTTAATGATAATATTACATATTATGTATCATTCTATAACATGTATTATGCCATGAAATATGATCTCTATATATTTTATAACATAGTAAATAATTTGAATGCATAATATATAAAATCTACTATACATCAGAGTACATAATGCCATTATGTATTACATATATAATATATATAAAATGTCCTTACATATACTTTTATACATTATATAATTTATAACAATAAATAAAATTGGGGAAACTATGAAGAAGAAAATAAAAAGTCACCGAAAATCACATTTTAAAAGTGATTTTTTTCCAGTCTTTTTGAAACATATGAATTTTAAGGGAAAAATGCACAAATACATGATTTAGAATCACTGCTATGCAGTTTTGAATGCTCCTTTTTCACTTCATAAACATGTTTCTAATATCAAATATTTTTTCACATTTTAATTTGTAATGATTGCATCACTTTATTACAAGTTTTTTTATAGAAAAAACTTGTAATAAAAGCTGCTCAACAAAACTTTAATTTTATTTACTTCACACAAATTAATGTCTCCTATTTTTAGACATTTATATTATTTTTAATTGCTCATATTATAAATAAACTCGCATATATATATTTTGGATGTCTATGTCTATATAGCTTTTCTTTCTTCAGTGAATTCCTCAGAAGTAGTGTTACTGGATAAAAATTATTTATTTTTGTTGTTTCATCAGGATAACAAATATTCATAGCATAAGTGGGTTACAAGAGGTTAGGATAAGAATGAAAAGTTGAAGTATTCATATTCTGTAGCCATTCTGGTTAATTGTGAAAAAAAGTGTGTGTGTGTGCATATATATATACACACATATATATACACACACACAAATACTATGTAAATATACATACATTACATATATATATATACTTTTTTTTTTCAAAAACTGGAAAGTATGCTGAATCTTCTTCTTTATCTCACTCTGAAATTTCCATTGTATCTTATGTCGCTGCCACTAGGAAAGGAATTCTGTCTGTTGAGGTAGGGGAAAGAACATGGTAGGGATGCCAGGAATTTAACCTACTGTTGTTTGTCATTACCCTAAGGGAATTTAGGTATTTCTATTTGTCAATTATCCAGTGCCATTTTCAAGAATGTAGGTTATAAAGACCATAATGCAATGCTTTCACAAGAATTTATAAATCTGGAATAACAATGGTACATGGTACATTCTAATGACCAAAGATAAACACGAGTTTTTAAGACATCTAACTTCTTTTTGCGGTATGCCTGGATGAATTTGCATTTCTATTTTAAATTAAAGTTATGTTTGACAGTGTTCACTGTAACTTCTTCCAGCATGGAAGAAAAATTACAGACCACCTGCTGTCAGAGACTATGGATCACCCCCTACTTCCTGCTTACCTGTATTGGACAAAGATGGTGCCTCTGATGTGCTTACCTGTTTGTTACTTCAACTACTGGCCTGAACCTCTGTCTGCTTTCTGCTCCCCACTGAGCCTGATACCCCATGCTGCCTGCCTGTACCTCTGTCCATTGGCCATGATTGGGTCATCTCAGATTTCCACTTGGACCTTCTGAAGGTCACTACACATCTCACCTCTGTGTTTCTGGATCTAATCCTATACTCCTAGGCAAAATTAACATTTGAGTGGAAAGCTATTCTACTTAATGATGTCATAGTTCAACAGATTTTGCTTTAATGAGATGAAATGAAACCTGAATTTATCAGGATCAGCAGAAGAAGTAAGTATACCTTGGGGAAGTGGAAAACCATTGTGTATGATTCAGCTTTTTTCAATACTGGGCCATGAGTGTAAAGAACATTGTCAGTCTGACTGAAAGATCCACGTTCAAAGGGCACCAGGTTCCCACTGAGAAAATTGAAGCCTGTTTTTGCCCAAATAGAGTAGTTTCTCATAACTCCGCCATCCTGATTCCTACTAGCATGCCATATTGGGAATTACAGGATATAGTTCACCCAGCATAGCTTCAGCCCCTTCTATGGGGAAACAGACCGGTGGAGGGGGCTAGCATACAATTACAGTCCGCTATAGTTTGGATCTAAAATGGCTCCCAAAGGTCCAAGTGGTAAAGGCTTGGTTCCCCTGTAGTCCCAACAGGAGGTCATGGAAACTTTTAGTTGGAGCCTTGCTAGAGGAAGTCAAGTCATTGTGGACATGTACTTGAAGGTATACCGGGATCTGGCCACTTCCCTTTCTCTCTTTGCTTTCTAGTCACCATGGTGTGAACAGTTTTGCTTTACCACATACTCCCTCTCATGACATTCTGCCCCACCACAGTTCCAAAGGCAACAGAGCCAACCCACCATGGACTGAAACCATTAGAACAATGAGCTAAAAGACACCTTTTCTTTATTAAGTTGTTTATCATGGGCATTTTGTGACAATTATACAAAGCTAACTAACACACAGTCCACTAGAGAAACAGCTGCAAGAAAAGAGGAAGTATGTGAATTCCCTCTATTTATCTTTCCTGTCTGTTTTGTTCAGGGTTATAAGTTGATAACAACATCCCCTCTACTTTGGTTAGTTTAAGCAGAAAAGTGATTTAATAAAGGAAATGAGGTAGCTCATGGAATTGTTAGGTGACTGGAGAAACAGATTTGAAGCTAAGCTTCTAGAAACGCATCCTGAGTCATGCCACAAAATTGCAGGAGCAGATAGTTGCCATTGCTGCTTTATTGAACAGAGAATCTGAAATTTTTTTTTGTAGCCACTGCCGCTGCTTAAACTGATGCTAAGCTTGCATGGTGAATTTAGCCCTGCAAGCCTAAACTGGAGACTTATCAAAATGAAAGCTCCACGGGAATCTAAATCCAATTCTCATGTGAGTAGGTCTCATGGAAAGTGGCACCTTGGGAGATTCAAGTGAGTCCTATTTCTACATTGGAGCTGTGGGTCACAATGCAGATTTTCTTTGCTGCTTTCTGACATACACAAGCATTTTGCAGGAAGAGGTCTTCCTGTCTCTAGATATGAACATATGATCTAGAAAGTGGTTAAGAACATGGGCTGCACAATTTGTCAGATGTCATGTTGCTGTCTGGATGACTGTGGGCATGTCACTTCCCCTCTCTTTCTCTCATCTGTACTTCAGCTTGCTTCCTTCCTTCCCTTCCTCCTTCCTTCCTTCCTTCCTTCCTTCCTTCCTTCCTTCCTTCCTTCCTTCCTTCCTTCCAGCATTGAAGATTGAATCCAGCTACATTACCATTAAGCTACATCTCCATTCGTTTTTATTTTATCTATTTATTTTTTTATTTTGAGATAGGGTCTCACTAAATTGCTGAGAGTCTTGCAAATTAAAAGAGGCTGGCCTCAAACTTGCAATCCTCCTGTCTCAACCTCCCAAATTGCTGAGATTACAGTCATGTACTACCGTATCTGACACTTTATTTTTTCATCTATAGTATCTAGATATTACTATGCACCTCAGAGGCATATGACAATAATTTAACCAAGCATATACATTAAACCCACAATATGGAGCTTTTATAGTATAGTGAGCATTCAATATATGGGAACTCTCATTCAATTACTAGTAATAAAGCCAAAAGTATGTGGTCTGTGAAAGAAAAAAAAAATAGTTAGAACCAAACACACTTCCAATGGCAGTAGTAGTAGTAGTAGTAGTAATAATCCTATTAACAACAAACCAGTCTTGACTCAAGCTATCCTGGTTGATGTTTAGGGTTCTTATATTTCAATTCCTACAACAGGTTATATATGGCAATAGCTAAATGGTGGGAAAGTCGAGGTTGATATTTCCCCAGCTGTTTCCAAAATAAACAGTTAAAGGAAACTCACCGACATGAGCTTTAAAGCATGGGGGACATGAAGTAGACTGTTACTTTAAGATTAGCACAGAAGGTGTGGGAGCAGATCAATATGTGGCTAAGTGTTTTAGTTGCATTTTTATTATGCTTGACAGCGATGACAACATAGTATGGACCAAGCAGAATGACTAATGCATACACTTCTCCCTTTCACACATACTGCTTCTATTTTTTGAACTTCCCGAGAGTGAAAGGTACTCATACAAAAAGCATGCTGAGTGGGAGTTGCGATTGGACAGGGCCAGAATTGCCCATGGATTCCAGATTTCCAGAGTCACAGAGGGGAACCTAACTAGACAAAGCAGGAAGAACCAAAAAGGCAGCATGTCCAGCAGTTAATAGTCAGAGGAACTGGGAGAAGCCCGCCTGGCCACACAGCTGTATTTCTTCATCATCAATCTGTGGCTAAACTTTTTTTTTTATTTATTGCTTTATTCAACCAACTTCCCCAATCATATTTAGATGCCATCCAGTTCTGTCTCTTTGCTGACACCCAGCTGTTTCCACTTGGATTTGAGACCCCAGCAGGCAGCATCCAGATGTTCTGAGGGGGCAGAGGAAGTTCTTTCATTTGTGGCAAATTTGAGATGTAAAAGATTCATTGATTCATGTGATATTAATCTCCCCTACATAAGGAAATTGGAGCCAAGCTGCTTGCCCACTTTCCTGGTTTTGTGTGGGGGTCATACAACTGGGGTGGGCAGTGGGGAGCCCCTTTGGCTGGGATTTTATAGAGATGGCATTGAGTTCCAAAATACCACTGTTTCTGATAAGCCCGACACAACCTACTCTTTTCTCATAAAGACCATTTGGTGGAGAAGGAGGAAACTGCAGACCTTCCTAGAGGTATCTCCTTGCCATTTTGGTCAAGCCATCACTACCAGCTCGCACTTGAACTCCTCTCTTAAGTATGTGCTCTGGAATGCTGCTGCTCACTTAGGAGAAGCTGCTGGACTTTTCAGCTCCCGTACTACAAGGAGCCTTGACAAAACGGATTTTTCCACTGGTTTCATATTCTTTTTCCTGATTAACTCGGACTCAGTTTCCTTTCATCTGCTTGGGCTCCCAGCTTGTTCTCCTACTTTCTTGCTCTGCTCCAGGAACTACCTCTACTATATTCAAAAAGGCTTGGTGTTCTCCTGCCTGGAAGAGCAGGCAGGTGGTTGAGAGGGTGAGATCATTGCCTCTGTTCTCTTCATCCAAAATGGTCTTCCCTGGACAGGCCCAGGGCTCTCACACTCTTCATTCAGGTCTCTCAGCCCAACTTCTTGTAAAAGCCTTCTTTTTCCACCGTAGGTAAAAATATCAATGGCCTACTAGTTTCCTCATTTAATTTTCTCTTGCATACCATTTTATATCACCACTTGACATACCAAATAATTATTTGCTTAATTGAATAATTATTTGCTTAATTGATCTTGTCTGTCTTTCTCTAGTGGAATCTAAATTTCTTCGAGGTAGGGGTTGTGTCTGTTTTGCTTCTTCTTAACTATCCAGGGTCTAGAACCATACTGAATATAAACTGGACACTGAATCAATGAATACTTGGATAAATGAACACAATTATTATTATTGTTTATATTTTCAGATGGTTTATAAAAGATGTGCTTATACCCCATAAGGACATTGGTGAGACCCTTCCTTTATTGCTTATGATACTGGTTTTCATGAAGGATTAGTTGAGGAATGGACTGAACAAACTGAGTCCTAAACTTGTGTCAGAGCAAACGTTCAAATGGTACAACAGAATCAAGGGCTTTGCTTTTTTTGCTGCTTCTTTGAAAGGAATGATAGGTCCTCAGGTAGCCATCTTGTTTAAAATGGTCATTTAGTAGAGATGCTGATCTCCATGGTTTGAAGTGATCTTTTTATGCCCTCTGATTTGGTTACGAGCTGAGCTTAAAAGGAAGGTTGAGAGCCTTTCTGTTCCCCCAACTCCACTTGTCTGCCTGGCTGGATGTGACTTTGTACATGTAGGCTCTACCCTGGAAACTTCCCATTAAACTCTCATTTTTAAAACTTGACCCCTTTTGGATGTTTAATTTAAAAATGTAAAGAATTTAAATCCCTTTACTCATTCCACTATTCTTCTTGAGATCTTCATGATTATACTTTGTGATTCCTCATTACTGGGCTTTACTGTGAGGTCACTGAGACCTTCAAAGAAGTTCTTGATCAATATATGTAAACCAAATGTTGATTAATTGGGGCCCAACTTTACAGTACAAAAGTCTAACTTCTAAACTGAAATCTGGAGAATGACAATACATTTCTTCAGGGCTAATCAGGATTCCTTCCAAGTGGCTAAGGACGAGTGTCAGAAGAAAGCGTTCTTTTATATGATGAGATAAGAAGATGATAAAGTGCATTTTTTAAAATAAACCATTTGTTTCCAATTTTGAAATTCACTTCATCAAAATAGTTTTTCACCCTAGATCCTACAAGAGCACTCTGCAGAGATAGGTTGCTATAATCTGGGTTTAAAGCTTCTTACCTTTTTCTGTGTAGAAAAAGGGCAGTGTGTTACAAATGACAAGCCCTGTCCTAAAGAGACTCAGGGAAATGGAGTCTGTGTTCTGGATAAGCTTACTAACCAGGGCTCAAGTGTTGGCCTAAATCACCTCTGATTAATTAAAGCCTAAGGAGTGTATTTGAGAACTGCAATCAGTTGTGCAAGCTTTGATAAAAAAAAAAAAAAAAAAAAAAAAAAACCCACGGTCACCTTCTTATGCCCGGTCTCCTATGAAACAATTTCCCTCAAGGGTGGGAACACCCCAAAGTCATTGTCTTTGGTTTGATTGACACCCAGGGAAAAACAAGACAAAACAAAAAACTCCCGTCTCCTTTCCACATAAACAGTTATAATTCTCCAAGTTAAACAGAGAAAATAAAAACGGTCTTGAAATTGGGAGTCTTAGGCCATCCTTGGATTGTCAAGCTTTGTTATTATATGCATATGCTCATGTTTCTTGAGTTCTAGCATTTCATTGTACAGTGTGCAAATGTTTTTATTTTTGGATCTTACTGGAAAAAATGGAGACAACATCTAATCTATTAGAGTAGGACAGATAATACATTTAGAAATTTAAATGTATTTATTTAAAATTTTTAATCTTTATTTATTTACTGTTAAGAATCATACTAGAATTTTAATATATAACTCTTAAGCCAAGTGGTCTTGAGAAAAGTTTCCATTTACTTAGCTGTGCTTTGTGTAAATCAGTTGCATAAAATCTGTTGATGTAGCTTCAACATCCCTTTTGTAGAAATACTGGGGTCTTGTAATTGTTTGAGTACAGCCATCCAGTCTAAGAGGATGACCTTTCACCCTAGACCCTACAAGAGCACTCTGCAGAGATAGGTTGCTATAATCTGGGTTTAAGGCTTCTTACCAACATGTGCAGAACGTGCTTCCTGCCCCCACACAAACAGCGGTGAGAAAGTCTAGCTTCAACATCAATTGAACACTTCTCATCTTGCTCTTGAGAAAAACCACTCCTTAGGGGAGGAAAAAACCTTATCCCACATCTCCTCCACTAAGTTGAGATGCAAGCATATAGATCTTCATAATTACTTGGGAGCAACTATTATGTGATTTAAAGGAAAAAAGAGTTTAGGACTGAAGAGGCCAGCATGTTACAATCTGGTTCTAGAGTGATAGGACTGTCATCTGCTTATTCATTTGCAAGGCCAGGAGAATGCTGAACCATGGCTCAAGACACCAAGGAGACTACTTCTTATCAAGCAAAATGATGACACTCTTACTTGAAGGGATTTAAAAAGCAATGAATGGAGTGCTCCTCCAAAAGGTACCTTTCAGCTGGGATAAACATCCCCAAATGAAGTAATATAGTAGTGCTTAAGCAATTCCTGCTGTAAGACCAATCTGATGTTTTCCCCAGGAGAGTCTACAGAACAAAGTTTGATTAATCTTAACATTTGTTTGCTTGTAAGGGGCTTGTCTTTTGCTTTTCCATGTGAATTAGCATGGGAGCATGGATTCTCTAAGTTCTAGCTTGTGAAAACTCTGTTTTCATTTGCTCAAAGTGTCAATGGTATTTCCTTGTGGGCCATAGAAAAAAATTTTGTTGTGCTTTTCCTAAGAGTGCATCCTAAGGATTAGATAAGTAAACCTGGCCTTCTCTCTTCTAAGAATTTTGCATGGCAGAGTACCCATCTGTGCTAGATTTCACCAGGGCTACCCTACTTTATCTTTTACATATTGTATTTACATAGAGGTTTTATTTTTCTTAGTCCAAATTTTAGTAAAATATAAATACCAAAAAGTTTACCCTGATGACATTTAGTAAATTTACAATGTTGTGTTGTAATCATTAATAGAATATTTTCATCACCCCCAAAGGAAACCCCAGACCCATTAAGCAGTTACTCTCCATCCCCACTCTGACCCCAACTCTTAGTAACCACTAATTGGCTTTCTGTCTTTATGAACTTACCAACTCCTGACTTTTATATGCCATATAAATGAAATTATATAGGAAGTAGCATTCTGTTTCTGATCTCTTTCACCCATCTTAATATTTTTGGTTGAGGTTCATCCATGCTTTAATGTATATTAGAATTTTATTCTTTTTATGACCAAATTTTTATTCCATTGTACAAATATGACATTTAAAAAAACAGTTCTTTCAT
This sequence comes from Callospermophilus lateralis, assembly GCF_048772815.1. NCBI lineage: Eukaryota > Metazoa > Chordata > Mammalia > Rodentia > Sciuridae > Callospermophilus > Callospermophilus lateralis. The sequence goes on along the minus strand of NC_135307.1, from coordinate 142,155,334 downwards.
CTTTTGATGGACATTTGGGTGGCTGCTTCTACTGTGAAGATTGCTGGTGTGAACATTGGTATGAACATTTTTGTTTGAACACCTGTTTTAATTCTTTAAGGAATACACCCAGAAATGAAGTTCCTAAGACATACAGGCAACTTCTCTGTTGAACTCATTGAGGAACCACCAAACTTCTTTCCATGGTGGCTGAACCATTTCACATTCCATCCAGCAATGCAGTGGGGTCCCAATTTCTCCACATCCTTGCTGATACTTGTTACTGACCATCTTTTTGATAGCTATTCTAGTATGTGTGAAGTGATATAGTTTAGGTTTGTATCTCCCTAATAGTTAATGACATCTTTTTTATGTGCTTCTCGGTCATTTATATTATTCATAGAAAAGTTTTTCTTTTTTCTGAGAAAGAATTTTGCATTTTTGAAAATGGAGATTGTAAACTCCATTTAAAAGGTGACAATTTTTCTAGCCAAGCCTGGTCTCTTTGAGAAGCTGAGCTTGGCCTTGAAACAAACAGCACAAATCCTGCCAGATGCCAATATCTATGGAATGAGCTGTTGAGCCATTTCATTCTAACCAGGGTCTTATTTTGTGTCTCTTGACTTCTGTAGCTAAAATGTATGTGTTATCTCTTTATCCCTCTGCCCTATCAACATTGTACCTCAGATGATCTGAAGCTCTGCTCCTTATATTCATCCTGGTACAGAATTTAATAGCGTGTGCTTCAGAGTTGGACTGTGAAGTTAAGACTCTCATCAACTCTACTAAACCCTTGGTGGAATCTTGGGAAAGGTACTTCGTAGTTTGTCTGTTTTATCAGCTTTAGAGGTGCTATGTCCATAGTTCTTGAATTTGTTGTGTTAAACAAAGTAATGCATAAAAATTACTCAGCCTAATATGAATTGTAATGCATTCTGCTGTCATATATAACAAATTAAAATTTAAAAATTAAAAAATAAATAAATAAACAAATTACTCAGCCTGGTGTTCAAATGCTCAACGTGAAATATTTTCCCATTGAATGCCAGTCTCCTTGGACCGACAAGGAGACTCTATCTGAGTCTCCTCATATGTCCTAGATAAATATCACTCCTAGTATCCTCAAAATACTGTTGTAATGGGACTAAATACATCATTTCTGAAAGTCATGTGAATTCATTCGTTTTCAATTTGTTGTGCTATAATTCAATTCTTGGAATACAGATAATATTATATTTATATTTGAACAGGAAATTTAATAATATATTCTTTCATTGAGTGCCTAAAATATGTCAAGTACTTGTAACTATGTGTTCATGTTTATTGTTTCAGTTCTGAATAATAATCCTTAAAGTTGATATCATTATCTCTATTTAAGAGATTTTTAGTAAATTGAATAGAGCTTGTAGAATTATGATTATTATGTACATTTATATCTCGCTCCTGAAAAAAACTAGACTATATAGCAAATGTTTTGAAAAATTTGTTAATGACAAGAAGAATATTACACAGGTTGGGAAATTTGCATTTGCCATGTTTAATGTAAACCCAATTATAACATTGAAGTTAAAATTAACTCAGCCTTAAGTCATTCAGATAATTGGATAAACATAATTTATATTTAATCAAACTTAATTAGTATATTTTTATACATCAATTTCTAAAGAAGAAAAAACCCCACTATTGTCCATTTTCTTCCCATATTGACTTGGGGTAAAAAAAAAAAAAATTCACCTCAAGTGTTTTCTGTAGCCTCCCAGATAATGATTTATTTTTTATTTTTTGAAATTGCTGACAGTGCCTTCTCAGATCTTGGTGGGTGGCAGCTGAGAGAGCTTTGTGGCCTCTTGGGTGTGACCTCTGAGATCTATGCTCCACTTCTTGCCAAAACATACTTGACTTTTTCACTTGTTCTCCCACCTATTTATTCCAATTTTTATGTTATGTTGGTGTCTTATATTAGTAACTCACATAAACTCCTTGGAGACTGTAATATAATTGACACTGTGGTTGAACCTGTGTTCCCTGTAAGATACTCGAGCTTTGACTGTCCCTTGTATGGCCAGGTTTCCGGTGGTAGTTAAGGAGCTGGACAAGATTTTAATCCACCCAGAAGGGGCAATTGAGTTTAATTACCTCAGTTCTCATGCATTGATATAGCCATGTAAATGAGCAAGTAATAATGAAGGTGTTCACACATATGCATACCTACACACAAACACACGCACATATATACATATTCCAGATGTGTTTAATTGTAAACTGGGAGTAGGGGATAATTCAGGGGTGGAACATGTGCTTAGCTTGTCCAAGGCCCTGGTTTTGATCCCCAGCACCAAAATCAATTAAAAATAAATAAATAAATATATAAAATGACTAACTGGGCCCAAGTTCAGAGAAACGATTCAGGTTATTCAAATTTTTTTTGCAAGGTAAATATACTTGGACAGGCAAGTAATACTAATAAAAATTTAAACTTTAATATTCTGTCAACTAAGTGAAATAGACCGTTTGGTCACATTCGTCAGGGGCTGGAACTCAGGTCCCCTCTACAACCATCTGGTGAATCCTTGTAATGTCAGAGTTTAGCTGGTAGCAGCTTCATTAGAACCATTCTTTCAAAGCTCATTGTGAGTTTATTTGATCTTGCAGAGCCCATCTGGACATTCACAGAGAAGTCTGCACCTCTGAAAATGAGCATGCTTTTTCGTGTGGGTGAGCTGCTACAGGATGGGCCACCATGAGTATAGGGGATGGAGAAACTGTGGCTATGGTGCTTAATAAGCAGGTGCTAGGCAGTAGCATTGCTTAAAATGTCTCAGTGAAGCATAATCATTTATGGGCTTAATAAGATGCTGTGACTTTAGAGGCTACCACTCTATAAGAACTGAGTGTAGGCCCCATTAGGAGATGTCAGTAGCTGCTACTCATGTATGCTTCTGAAATAAAACAAAGTTATATTTACTCACAACAAGAGTGGCTATAAAGAATCAAGCAGACTTCAATTAAGCAGATAGCTACATATTTTTAATTGAACACAGACATTTAAACAGAATACTGGTAAGGACATTTAAAATGTGATACCTGTTTCTCCTATGTTTGGCTTTCAGCTCTCATGTCCATGAATATTTCTGTCTGCATAATACACATCACTTGTCCTCTGTCTACTTTGGAAACAAGGAGTGATGGGTGGATCTGGGAATGGCCAGAGGAAATTCTTCTAGATGGAATCATGATGAACCCATAAATGACTCTTTGGTGGGTATCTCTGTTTACTTCTTTTCTAGTGGGAGAAATTTTAAAAGGTCACTAGTGATAGGTCTTGAATCCACTTGTTAACCATGGCTGTGGGTTTGTGGGAAAGCAGCTATCAAACAGGTAAAGACTTTTAGGAGAAACAGTTGTCAGTTCTTTGATGTCTAGGGTTTTGTCAAGTGGGAAGTTCTGTTTGAATCTGTCTCACCAAATTTGTTTCTGATAGTGTGTTTTCAGTTAGGAAATCTTCTTCTCTGAGAAGAAGAGGGATAAAGTGTTTTTGGGAAATACAACACAAAGTTATGCCTAAGGGAGTGGTGATCTTTATTACTTATTGGGAATGAGTTTTTGTTCCTAAATTATCCATGCATGTGGTGTGGCTAAACTTAGGTTGGAATTCAAACAGCATGGACTTGATTTTCCTTGAGTCATGTCCCTGATCCCCCTATTGCCAGCCACAGTGGCAGGTAGTTAGTGAGCTGTTAGTGAGCAAAAAATGCCCATCAAATTTAGCATCCTGACAAATTAAGGGTCGAAGGATCAGAATGGCATATATACATTTTAAAAAAATTGTGCTGTAAGTTAGCTCCAAAGGGTTGGGTCTTGAAGATTTGGTCCCTAGACTGTGGCATAATTGGAAGGTAATGACCTTTAAGAGGTGGGGTCTAGTGGAAGGAAGTTAGTTCACTGGGAGCTATGCCCTCAAGGGGTTTATGGGATGCTGGTCTCTTCTTCCCTCCCTGCTTCTTGGTCATGAGGGGAACAGCTTACTTTACCACATGCTCTCCCCGTGGAACACAGCCTCACCACAGGTCCCAAACAGTGGGCCAACTGACAATGGACTGAAATTCTAAAACTGTAAGCCAAAATAAAACTTTTCTCTTATTAAATCAATTATCTCAGGTATTTTGATACAGTGACAGAAAGCTGACTATCACAGTCTGTAAGAATTAAGCTTCCCTGTAATATTCATCTATATTCATCTAGCCATCATCCATATGGTAGAAAGACAAGCCACCAAGCAATTTATAATATAATACACAATTTTTTTCACATAAGGCAAATGAAGTTTGGGGTACTACGTGCTTTCTTCATTCTGAAATGGACACATTTATTTTACAGATAAAATGAGCTTAAACAAATTTTTCAAGGAGTAAAATTATCTTTCCCACGGTAGGCGTCAATGTTTTCCTTGCATGTGTTTTCTCCAAAAGATTCATATTTTTCCTGCCAACCTCTGAATTCAAATGGGTGTTCTCACGGCTTTGGAGCTTTTGTTTGCATCATTAGAAATCTCTTTTAAAGTGAATGAATTAATTTGGTGGAATTAGGTTAACAAGTCATATCTGAAGTGTGCCAGTTTACATTGTGGTTTGTGGTGAGTTTATGGAGGTTTTGTGAGAAAACTCCAAGTGCTGAAAGCCAACCTTCCTCAGTCTGTATTGCCTTTATATACTAAGCACAGAATTTCCTTTTGTGGTCTGGGGTGATGTGGCATTGGATAATAAATATCTGTAAAAAGATTTCCTGAGGTTGACTGGAAGGCATCATTGACACTTTAAGTGGTTGATTGCACAGCTTTCCACAGTGGAATCAGAAGACTTAAAGATATGTATGTATGTGTGTATGTATGTGTGTGTGTGTATATATATATATATATATATATATATATATATATATATATATTGAATTGACATCACTTTGTAATCATGTTCTAATAGACAATAAGTTATCTAATCCCTGGTTAACTCTAATACACCCATTTTTTTGGTATGTGCCCAAGAAGTTGTACATAATAGCTTCTGTGTACGTTTTGCATTTCTTCATTAATTTTTCATTATCTTGTGTATTTCCAACTTTTTATAGGAGGAAAATTCAAGTTCATGACTCCCCAGTTATCACAACAGGTCTTGTTAGGAGCTTGAAAAACATATACATGTGTCTCCTGCCTCCATGGAACCCCACAGCATGCTCACATTAACTGTCAGACCTGTTTTCCATTAATGTGTAATCAAGAAGCAGGCAGACCTTTTACTTCGAAAAAATAAAATAAGCAACAATTTCTCTCTCATGTATGCCCTTCCCAATTAGTCTGTTCTCTCTGGCCCCATCGCCAGGTTGTTGGTCAAACTCAGCCTCTCAAAGAAATCAATTCCCCTTTTGTCCCAGGACCAGTAACAAATCAGGAGAGATGGGTTTTTGGTAATGAGCTAAAATATTCCAAAAGCTCGGGGCTTCCATTGCAGTTGACCTTTAAGACATGTTGTAGCAGAAAAGTTAATTCACTCTGCACATGTTGTGGAGCAACAGGTGGTAGACAACCACAGGGCCTGCGTGCATTCCTCTGTTTTCAAACTCCTGGCCCCTGGTATTCTGGGATTTACACTACCTCCCCCAGGCCCTGACTGACAAGCTAATCGGCGTGCTGGGAAGCACCAAGCTATTGATTCCACTGTAACAGAACACCACCCTGTCAATGAAACTGCAATGAAATGCTTCAGCAACGAAGAAAAGGAGGCATTCGACTGTTGAGCAACTGGAAGAAATTTGGTTGTAGGTAGTGCGGCAGAAATGAAAAGGCTCTCAGGAGCAAGGCCTTGAAAAGCCAGGTTATTAAAAAAGCCACAAAGCCGGAGTCTGGCTGAGTGGAGAAAAATAGTTATGGCTCAGTTAGGCGTATCTAAAAGGCCACAGGAGGAGGGGTACAGCTTTCAAAATTGCGTTAATCCCTAGAGTACTTAATTTCTTTTCTTTTATGTCAGCTTGTAGTATAGCAACAAGTATTCGAGCAGTTAATAATTTTAAACAGTTTAGCTTACCTTAGGCAATATATCTTCTGCCTTAATTAAAATTTTATTTTAGTGGGAAAAATATTAAAATGACATTAAGATCCATCCTCTTTGATGGGGAAGGATATGATAATATGAATATTTTATTATACAAACTATTATTAAGCAGCTGCTGATATATTCTTTCTTGAGCTTCACTTTAGTTGTTTCAAACAGTCGCTATTTCTTTACAATGCCCTGACAGTTTCCTTCTGAAATTTCTAAAAGCACCATGTTAATTAGAGAAAGATGCCAAATGCTTAACCCATTTTTTAATACATTGAGAGGGGATCCATAACAAGGTTAAAGTATTAGCAATTCATTGAAAAGCTTAGTCTTTTGACAGAACCCCAAGTATTCATCCAAAATCACCAGACCATCAACCTTAGTTATCCTGGTAAAATATTCTGCACTGAAAATATCCTGGTAAAATATTCATCCCACCTAGCACAGTCGTCAAAATGAAAAAGAAATATGGAAGGTGGAACTGATATTAGCAATTTTTGCCACTTTGTAGCTACCTGTTAGCTAAGGGTGTGTGGGAGTAACTGTGTGACCAAGTTTTTCTGGAAGTGTTTAAAGAGTTAAGCAGTTGAATCTCATAAGAATATGGAATTTTAATAATAAAAGAGATCTTTGAAAATTACCCCAAACTGGACTAGACAGAAAATAAGCATCAATTTTCATCTGAATGTCCTCTCCCATCCCTGTACCTCGCGCTCATCACGATGGCACTGAAGTGCTCCTTCAAACTAATTAGATTAATTTCAGTTTCCATTGTATGTTCGAAGGACACATTTATCATCTCCTTCCCTGCCGAAGCCAATAATTGATTGGACAGTGGCAGCTGGTAAGATCCTCCTCCTGCCAAGATGAGGGAAAGCCTGGAGGGTAGGGGTAACTGAGGATTTGTTTTCAAAGCTGGAGTTGTTTGTGGTTCTTGTGACTTTGAGGATACAGTAATTCAGTCTGGACCATTTTGTTCTGTACTTGGCTGCACTGTGCCTTCTAGCCAGAGTTAGTGCATATGTGTGCTTCAGGGGATGATAAGTCACACAAAAGAGTAAAAGACAGAAAAGTGTGTGTTTTGGTGAGAGGGTATCAGGCACCCAAGGAGGTGTGGGCGTTAGTGCCACTTCAGCTACTAACTGTGGGTCCCTTGGGAGATTTACTTGTCCAAGAAGGGTTCCAATTATAGGGCCTATAAAGTGGAGAGGGAGGATTTATTCAATAAATACTTATCAAATGTATTTACTAGATAACATGAATTGTGGTAGGTTCTGAGGGTTCCAAAGTTAGCAAAAAGAGACAGACTCTGCCTTGAGCCAAAATGAGATAAATGAATGCACACGCAGAGCAAGGGGAATGTGAGAGGACACTGCCAGACAAACGCTGGTTGGGAGGCCTGAGGGAGGAGCGGGGGTGGGGGTGGGGGTGGGGTGAGCTTGCTGTGAAAGGTTGCAGGTGAAGGTGTGAGATCCAGGTATGGGGCACTATCAGATTTGAGTTGGAAAGAGATTTGCCAAGAATTTGGCAGAGAAGACCAAACATGGGAAATGGGCCCAGTAGGGGGCAGCTGTTGTAGCCAACCAATCCAGACTGATGGTTTCCTGCACTAGAACCAGGCACCTTGGGGTAAGGATGGGTGGGTGGAACTAGAGTTTGAGGAGAATTGATATATCAAAGGGGAAGATGAGGTCTGTGTTCTGATATCTCTGAAATTCTATGATTTTCTGAGGTAGGATAGTTGCAGAGAAAGGCATCTGAGTCACCTTTAGGAGATGGCATCGGGTAGAGAAGATATCATTAGCTGACCCTGACGCCAGTTTAACTGTTCGCTGGCTGAGTCTAGTTAATTTATATAAACTTCAATTTCCTGTTGTGAGTTTGTGCAATGAGAACTCCTTTCATGGTTGAAATGAGCATTAGAGATGACATTTCTAGCATGACACTGAATACAAGGAAGAGCTACACTTTTTTTTTCATTTTAAAAACTTGACCCAAAATTTGTTGTGATGAGATGTTCATGCATATTGTCCTAGGTCAAAACAAACTATTTATTATTGCAGACTGGAGTGTCTATATATAAAATCTACTTCATAAATGATTGTAGATAACAGTGAGTATTGTTTAGAGGCCCAGCTAGCTGCCTGTACTTACAAGGACATTCTGTTCTATGTGTGGAGCTCAATGGAGTCAAGATATACACAAGATTTTCTAGAGAAAGCTCCCAGGTATCTTTGCTAAGACTTCTTTTTGGCAGCAAAGGATGAGTGATTTAATGTTATTCTGTCATTGCTTAGGAAAGGTACTTCCTGAAAGCTGCTTATGGTAACACAGGTTTTGCCTCCTGTACAGGAGCATGTGTTCCTGGCAACCAGGACAGACTGATGGTGCTCTAGGAAAAAACTCTGTGTGTGTGTGTGTGTGTGTTTGTGTGTGTGTGTGTGTGTGTGTGAGAGAGAGAGAGACAGAGAGAGAGAGAGTTTGAAACCTTGGCATCTTAGTTACTCTTACTTAAATACTGCCCAGTTTACCTTACAACAGATCAAAACTCAAAACTTTTGTTACTTAACTGAACTTCTTGTGGCCATGTCTGTCATGAGACATGAAGGAGGTGGAGTGTAAAAGAGTGATGAAGTTAAAATCAAAATCTCTCTTTGACATTTTCCTTTAAACACACACACACACACACACATACACACGGGAATTTTGACAGGTTTGAAGATTCTGGGAAACTTATTTCTCTACTACTCCATAAAGCCAGGATGATTATTTCAGCACTTTTAAAGGTTTTTAACTTGATGGTTTCTAATATATAAAGAGGACATGTGCTTTGTAAACTCACTCATTCCCCAGAACATTCTAAACTACCTGCATTTCAATTCTAATTTGTTATTCCATCCAAATGCCATATACACTCTATTCATTTAAGAAGAAACTCTATTTAAAAAGTAACTCTATTTTCCAGGCACTTAAAAACTTATTACTACCTTCTCCCACCTCCCTCTCCAAGTTTACTTACTTGTTAGTAAATTGGATTACTTTCATCAGTGAAAAGAGCTATAGTCATGGACATAAAACTAACCATTGTTATAAATACTTGCTTAACATTACCAAAATTGTAAGGTCTCCAGCAAAAGTTAGTAAAACTGGAGAGGAATTAATTTGGATGACGCATTTTTTTTTTTTTTAACATTTGCTTACAGGGGTTCAAACTGAACTCAGTGTCAAGTGGAAATGCTAGTGTTTAAAAATATTTGAAAAATGTTGGTATGTTATAAAATGGTGGCCATTTGGGGAAGTGAGGAATGTTAGTATTTCCCTTTCAATTTAGTAACTGCTTATTGAGCACTTAAGTGATCAATATCCTGGATCTAGTAAGATGACCCAAGCCTGCTTCACAGAATTCTGCATTTTATTCTGCTTTAAAGTGAGGTAAGAATGTGCTTATATGAATAATTGGCAGTGGAAAATATGCCAGCTTTATTCAGCATGGAAAAATTAAATCTGGCATTGAATCCTAGTTATGTAGTCCATACAAATAGGGTTTCCTATATATTTTAAATGATGTTGTCATAGCTATTTTAACCAACACATGATTTTCTGCATTACTGGAAAACAAGAAAGAATGAGTAAAAAGCTTTGTTGGCCAATCACTTCAACATTCTGCCCAGCCAAAAATTTAAAGGGTCTGGCGAGTTTCTGATTTTTACCTTTATCTTCCTGAAGGGTTGCTAATAAAGTTGTGACTGTGGCCAGCAGCAGGGGAGAAAGGGAAATAAAGGCCTACCTGATAATTATTCCCTGAATAGTAATGAAACATACAGACACTGGCTGCTAAAGAGATGGAATCTGGTTGGTAAATCAATTAAAGCCCTTGGAGGAGTCTGCTCTGATGGAAAACGAGGAAGGCCGCCAGCAATTGCAACTCTGTGCTACTTGGGGAATCACTCTGTTCTTCAGGTCTTCTGCTGTCTTCCGTGAGCACCAAAAAGAATAAGACATGCTCAAGTTCATAGAGTTACGTAAACTTCTCCCAATGGAAGCTTTACAATCTGTTTTGCTATAATTACCACTCTCTTGGCTTCTGGAAACACAGTTCCTTTTCTCCATAGTCGTCACGAACTCTGAATATCTGTTTATTCTCTGAATATCTGCGTGCTTTTCGCTTCTGTTTCTGGAATTATTCACCTCCTTGCTTCTCATAAGTGGGTGACATCTCAAACTATGGCAGCATTTGCTTCTAATCAAGAATAGAAATCATTTAATCAAAAAGCCACCTTGACAAAAAGAGAGGAGAAGGAAAGAAGAAACAGGAGGAGAAGGAAAGAAGAAACAGGAGGAGAAGGAAAGAAGAAACAGGAGGAGAAGGAAAGAAGAAACAGGTGGTAGATCTTGGAATAAGGACCCGAGGCAGGAGTGAGGGGAGACGGCAGGAACCAAGGTGGCTCTTTCTGAGTTGCACTCATTGGCCCACATGGCTCCCATGGAGGGCTTCCACTTTCTAAGACTCTACCTCATTTTTATATCTCTGGATACTCTTCTTCCTAATGATGACATTTTGCTTCTATTAGTTCTTTCTTTTTGCTTTGTATTTATTTGTTTTGAGTTTACCTGCCCCCAATTCAAGCCAACCACAGAGATAAATTTGCATTGCTGGATCCCAAATCTGAATCCTTACACGACTCCCATCAACTGTGGTCAGTGGTAACGGGATCATCTGCATCATAGAAGCATCTATCTGCTGAGAGGCCTCCATGTGGCAGAGACGATTGCTGACCTGAACATTCCAATGTCTCCCACGTCCCAAAGTCAGCCCCGTCACCTATGTTCCAGATCTAAATAGAGTCAGCTATTCTATTCATAGATTTGAGGACGAAAACATTCTAGCTCTACTGAATATGTACAAACTTTTCTGTTGTCATTTTTCCCTAAACAGTATGTATAACTATTTATATAGCATTTCCATTATATTAGGTGACATAAGCAATCTAGAGATGATTTAAAGTATAAGGGAGGATGCGTATAGCTTAAAGGCAAATGCTATGCCATTTTATATTAAGGACTTGAGTATCCATGGATTTTGGTAACCCATAGGTAGTCCTGGACCTAATCCCCCATGGATAAGGAGGGAAAATTGTTTGACCCTCCTGTACCTTTAGTCTGACGATCCTCTCTACCTTTCCCATTTCTACAAAAGAAAAACCAAATCAGTAAGAAAATACCATAATTCTCCCCATTCTCAGGTTTTAAATCTCATGTATTTACAACTCATTTTGGTTCATATTTCCTTGTTGTTAGTTAATCATCACATATCAGGATCCTTGTAAAACACCACGGAGACTGATTTTTTTCCTCTCTTTTTGGTATCGTTTTCCTAATCCATATTTGTCTTTTCACTTCTCTGCCTTACTATATTTCCTTCTCACCTTGTCTTGTTTCCATCTTCCCATTTAAGTGATTCTTTCAAAGTGTCAACCCAAATTCTGTTACCACCACAAGGTGGGACACCTGGGAATTTACCTTGAGTGCCATTGCATCAATTTCTCCTTCCTTGCTCTAATTTCCTCCGTCTTCCAGGTCCTCTGATGGCACTCCTGTGAGCTGGACACTTTTGCCCACAGGCCTGGCCTCTTCATATCCCTCGCCCTTCAGAGGTGTTTAGTTTTTTCTGAGTTGAATTCTTTGCATGGAACTATTTTCCCTAAAGAAAATGTTTCCTACGGTTAAGGGCCTTAAGTCTTAGCTTTTAGTAAAATTACTATCTTTGTATTCCTTTGACTGAATTTTCTATTAAAGGAAAATCATCAGCTACACTGATGGATGGTTTAATTAATAGGTTTAAAAGATTACATTTCTAGGTCTTCTCTTTAGAGGCCCACTGTGGGGTTGCATCTTGAAATCAGTCACATCATCAACATCCCCCTTTGGAGGCAAGAAGCCTTTCATGATTATACTTGAGAGGCTAACAGAGGGCAGAACCTAAATAGATCAGAACCCTTGAAATATTCCAGCAAGATGCCTGAGGCCCTCCACTAAATCACTTTGTCTGCAAACAATGAAGAAAACTGAGAACATTCATTTTAGGATGAAAATTAATTTTAATGTATTTAAAATCACATTCTAAAACAATCATTCGCCACTAATGGTGAAATGCTAACTGCACTACTTTGACTTCATTACAAACTACTTGAAGTTTTGTTTAAAAGGGGCTGAGGGTCCTCGGCTTACTGTAAGTTTTAGATTAGCTGTGATATCAGAGTTGGCATGACCGACGGCAGCTGTTAATGCAACACATGCCTATCATTTGCTGTTGACAGGCATTAATAAAAACCTAATTTGAGGAAATTATGAAAAACCTACTCATTATGCAATCTGGTTTATGTTTTGGCATGTGGCAATCATTGGCTTGATAGCCGAGAAACCTTCATTTCCAGAACTTTATGGCCTATGTTTCAATTGCAGAACCAGCCAGAGCCCCTCACCTCTCTCATGTGTTTGATCTTCTAATTGCCTCAAGACACACACAGGTTTGCTTTATGATGCCGCAGAACTCAGTCTGAGCCCTGGCGTGATGTACACTGGGATCTAGCTAGCATTGCCATCAGAAACAGGTATTTGGCTATTACAAGAAACTTAATTCGAGCCTGTCTATCAAGAACACTCACCTGAAAGTCCCCTGCCCCCACCCACTAACTTGTTCCTTATGGCCTCTTTGGACTTTCTAATGGTTCTACTGTAGTAGAAAATTCCCCCAAACCTAGAAGAAAATTTTCCATTAGTCTTTAGTCTTCACAAAGAACAAGTACAGAGTAAACTATAGATAATAATAAAAAAACACATTTAAATATCTGATTTATTTTAATTAAAATAAACTTTTCTTGGAAATGGTATCCTATTAAATTTGGCCAATATATAAAAAATGATGGTTGGAAAAGGTTAGGAAAATCTTAAAATAATCTGACTCTAGAGTGTGTGTTTCCTGCTTATTCTGTTTTTTTTTTAATTAATATTAAACTTTAAACAAAAAAGTTGAAAATTGACAATTCTGTATCTGCAAATAAGAATTGGTTCTACCAACTGGCCTTTGACTGATGTCATCATAAAAATTCCCAGATACTCAGTGATGGCAAAGCATAAATGTACACTAATAAAACAGAATTGTTTTTGAAAAAAAAATTTCTCTTTTTGTTTTATGTCTCATCTTTTCCTGGCTTGTCAAAAGATAAGACATGGTCCTTCCTTTCTCCTTTCCTTCTTTCCCTCTTGTCCTCCCACTTGCCTCCCCTGCCCTTCATTTCTCCTTCCCTCCCTCTGTCTCATTCATTCCTCCTTCCCTCCTTATTCCCCCTCTCTTCTTCTCCACCCTTCCTATCTTTCTCTCTCTCCTTCCTTCCCTGTCATCCTCCTTCAGCTCTTTCCTCCTTTCTTTCTCTTGTTATCTAATTTCAATTGATCATGCTCTGTCACATGCATTTTTTTAATTCCACTTAAATAATTTTAAGTCTCAAAGCAGCAAATATGGACCCAATGTTTTGCTTAACCCATCATTAGGTAAAAGTCCAGTCTAATTAGGAATCATGGATGAGACTTAAGAGTGGCGCTGGAAAGCTTTGAAGTTGGCAGTAAGCACATCCCTTTCTGGTAGACTGTTTGCATTCTGCATCTCTGCTCTTCCTGTCTAACAAGTTCTAATGTGGGATATTCATTTATTTGACTCAAAAAACTTCCAAAATTGGAGAGGATGGGAGGGATCCTTCTGGGAAGGGCCACATTTTTTTTTCAATGTTCACAAATGTTGTTATTTTTATTATCATCTGTACAACATTCGCTTCTGTGGCTTAGATGTGGTTTGAGTGTGTCCCACAAAGGTTCATGTGAGGGAGGCTTGGCCTCCAAGGTGGTGATACTGAGTGATGGTGGGTCTTCAAGAGGTGGGACTTAGTGGGAGGTGATTAGATCATGGGGGACCACTCTCAGGAAGGGATTAATGTAAGGACTGATGTAAGACTGGTTAGTTCTTGTAAGAGAACGGTAATATTATAAAGCAAGTCCACCCCATGTGCTTGGACCCTTCTGCACATGGCTACTTTTCTTTTTGCTTCTTTGCCATGGACTATCATAGCCAAAGGGCTCTCATCAGATGCCAAAATGCCTTGCTGTTTGTACTTTGCAGCCACCATAATCATGAGCCATATGGACCTCTTTTTTTTTTTGTATAAAGTATGTAGCCTTGGATATTTTGTTATAGCAATATAGAATGAACTAAGACATTTAACAAGAGTTTTTTTGGGTGTCACATGAGATACTTTATGTAAAACACCAAGGAGATGCTTCATGTAAAGAAAGTAAATGATCAATATATTGCTTTTCTTAGCACTGTGTCTTTTCTCATGATCACTTTTGCATGTGACTTAGCTCCCAGGCTAGACCAAGCTTCCTGAAGATACAGTTCATTCTTAAATCATGTCTGTGTTCCTCCCAGATCTTGGCTTTTTGTGGGACTTCTGTGTATGAAGGTAAATGCAGGAAGCTCACGTGCGAACCTCTTCAGCCCGGGCACCCACATCACCTCTGCAGAAGGTCACCCTCCACACAGCGGGGTTCAGCAGTGCTGCCGGAGCGTAAGGCACCAACATGAGCTCTTCTCCTAGTTCCCTTGCCTCCTTCCCAATGTCCACGCCCTTCCCCCTCCAGGGCCAAAATCCTTATGCATTCCAGTTTGAATATATTATTTTTCTTTCTTTTATTCCCTTCCCCCACGTCTCAGCACCGTGTAAACTGTCACCTCTTTGGTTGCCCTTTTAGCTTCTCTTCTGCTTCCTCCCTAACCAAACTTTCCACTGCTTATTCATTCACTTAATAAGTATCATGAGACAGACAAGCTCCCTACTCTCCAGTGGCACCTGTGTTGTCCATGGCGGAGAGAGAAAAGATGTACATACAAACAAGTGATGTCCATATGATATAATAAAATGCCACCTGCAGTGAAGTAGGGTGATATCAACCTGGGTCACAGGACAACTCTAGATGTTCAGGGAAGGCTCAGATAAGGAAGTGTCGATGGTGTTGGGACTCAAGTAAGGATCTGATGCCTGGAAGATCAGGGTGAAGAACCAAGAGAAGGGCAAGTGCAAAGGACCTGAGGTATACAGCTGGGTCTCTCTGTGAGGTAAGCATGCATCAGAACTTTCTGGAGGGTTTGTCAAACCACAGGTTCCTGGCCCCTTCTCTGGAGTTTCTGTTCAGGTATGAGGTGGGAACTGGCAAGTTTCCATGTCCAACTAGTTTCAGGTGATGCTGCTGCTGCTGGCCCAAGGACCACACTTGGAGAACCACTGGGTTAGAGAAACAGACAGTATGACTGGAGCTGAGGGAGGAGGCAAAGTGGTAGAAATTGAGAAGCAAAGGTCGGATGGCCTACAGTTTTGCAAGACACAGTGAGGTTAGGATTTTCTTGGAAGGGCCCTGGGAAGTCATAGGTTTCAGGAAAGGTTTGCAGGGGAAAACTAACTTGATTTTTGAAAATGTTGCTTTGGCTGCTCCATTCAGAGTGGAGTTCAGGTCCAAGAGTGGAAACTGGAGGTCTCGCAGGAGGATGTTGCAGAGTCATAAGGGAGAAAGGGCCACATTTTAAAAACTTCATTTATTTATTTTGATGTATTAAACAAATATCATAGAATGTTAAGGTTAAGAAGCCTGAGACCATCTCTGTAGAAAAATTGACTTTATATAAGTACACTTTACATATAAATCTGTATTCATTTTTGAGTTATGCATTAACACATTGTGATCATGTAAACAATCAAGATGTATAATATTTCAATCACCCCCAAATTTCTGACATGAACCTTTCTAGAATTTTCTGGAAGTGGTATTATATACCAAGTGCTTCTTTGTATCTGATGACTCGGAGTCAGTGGACAGTCTTATGATTCATGTTGTTGTGTTGTCAGTAGTTCATTCCTTTTTGTTGCTGAGCACTGTATTGAGTGCTTGAAGTGCAATTTGTTTATCCTTTCACCTGTTGATGGACACTTGGGCTGTTTTGGGCTGTCATAAATAGAGTTACCACAAACATTCCTGTACAGGCCTTTGGGGGCACATATGTTTCTGTTTCTCTTGGGTAAATACCTAAGAGTACATTGCAGGGTTACATATCAAGTGTACGTTTATCTTTCTAAGATGCTGCCATCTCTTTTCCAAGTGCTTTAACCATTTTAGACATCAGTTCCACTTGATCTGTGGAAACACTTGCTGTTGCCAGTCTTTAAATTTTCTAATTGTTTTAGCATGTGAGTAGTGGTATCTTATGGTTTTAATTTGTATTTTCCAAATATAAATTCTATCAATACAATTTCCACTGATGTTGAACATCTTTTCATGGATTTTGCTGAAGCATCTGTTCAAATCTGTTACCTATTTTTAAGTTGTATTGTCTTTTCATTGTCAAATTATTATCAGCTTATAAAAATATAATTTTTTTATACATGCTCTCTGTTGTATATATGCTTGGTAAATATTTTATCCAAGTATCTAATAGCACAAGTCATTATTATTATTTTAAAAAATTATCATTTCATCTCAACTATCTATTTCTTCAAATGTATTCTCTACTAATTTTTGGAAAAACATTACTTTAGAGCTTTAACAAAAAATTATTAAATATATCAATGATCCAGAGAGAATGTAGACAAGCTTATATCATCTTAACTTCCAGTCCTATATTATGATTCTCTACTTATTAATTTCTTAGACTTTAAGCAAAATTTATGTTTTTATTGCAGTCATGAATATTTTTGTTAATGATTAAATAGTTTTCTAGTGTATTCTCTGTTATTTTGGAAAGTCTTCATTTTGGAATAATTACTGCACTTCTTGGGCTAAATTATTTTTTCAGTAATGACTCACAAATCTCAGTAATTTAACATAATAAATATATTTATTCAAGTACTCTGCCTGTCTCCCCTCCATGTTTCAGCTCAGTGACCTAGGTCACATCTACCTTGGGGTACCTTAATATTAACATGTGTTTTCACAATTGCCTTAGCCAGGGAAAGCGGAATGGAGAATTGAGCATTGATGAGTAAAATGCTTTAGCCTAAAAATAGACATTTCATAGACAAAGTTAGTCATATGGCCACCATTAACTTTAAGGCAAGCAGGAAGTCACATACCCAGAAGTAGAGAACAGAATATTTGCAAACATTGGTCATGTGATTCATCTTTATTTCCTTGACTCAGCTCTACTATTAGACATAAAAATATTTGATTTGATTTTCAGGGGATGCTAGGTAGTAGTCCATATTATCTTCAGATAATGCTATTGCCTACTTAAAATTAATGTGTAATTGTTGAAAACTTATACAATGGTTTAAATTGATTTTAGTGATGAAGATGTTCGATTACATCCTTTAAATTCAATTTTTACTTGAATTTAAAGAATGTACCTCAAACCAATATGTGTGAGCTTTGTTATGATTTGATATTTTAAAAAGCAGAAATGAAAAAGCTGCAAAACAGAATATTAAAAACTCGCACAAGAAAAAGTACTGAATTTTCCAAATCACTTTTAAAAATCTATTTCAAAAATCATTTGTTATTTCTTCCATGGCCTAATGGTGTTTTAAATGATATTAGTATATTGTTTTGTATTTAATTGTCTTTATATTCATGGACTAAGTACTCCTCAATTATTTTGTCTTTGAGATATACTTGATTTATATATTAATGTTTTTTTAGTAACAAAAATTGAGATGCATCTGGAATTTTCCCTTTTTAGTGCTATATATTTATCAGGTTTCATTTATTGCCTTTAAAAATGAATTGAGAAGCCAGGCATGGTGGTATTCATCTGCAACCCCAGTGACTTAGAAGGCTGAGGCAGAAAGATTGCACATTTGAGGCTAGCTTTAGCAACTTAGTGAGACCCTGTCTCCAATATATATATATATATATATATATATATATATATATATATATATATATATATATAAATAAAGATTGGGGATGTAGCTCTGCAGTAAAGTACCCTTGAGCATGAGAGAAAGAGATTGGTAGGAGAGGAAACTTTCTTTTCTCATATACTGAAATAACTTGTGTGATCTGGGAAAATTTAAAATAAATATATCTATCAAATCATTAGGCATCTTATTGGACTTTAACATTGCAATTTTGTTATTTTTTCCTTTCTCTTTTCTCTGTTCACATGCATGCATACGTAAATTTTGAATTGATTTTGTATGGTGTACATATCCTCAGAAAACTTTTTAATCTCTTTGTATTTTCAAAGCTTCAAAAACTTTGATATATTTTATGCCTTTTAAAAAATCTTTTTTTTTGTACCGACTTGACATTAACTACTATTTTTGTCCCCCAAGTTGATTCTTGTATTTATTGTTCGGTTCTACTTTCTTTATTCTAATATATCAGAACCATTCCTTAGCTTAATTATGCTTTTTCTCCTGTGTCTCTTTGGTCTTTACTTTGTTGTTGTCTAGCATCTGATTTGACTTCATTTCCCATTTAATTATATTTGTCTCTATAAATTTCCTTCTGATACATCTTGCCTACATTCATTACCTTAAAATATGTAATGATCACATGTATATTGCATTCTAACCTGCCTGTCATTTTAGTTTGCTCTTCCCTTTGAGATAATTCCATGGATAGGATGCATAATATTTATTTCTCATGATGTAATGCTTTGTTATGTATATTTAATTGTGTGGATTCAAAGATGTAACATGTATGGTTCTGTTTACAGATGTTTTCTTTGAAGTCTAATATTGCACAATTATTATAGGTCAGTGATTTTCAAATTTCAGGGTACACAAAATTTCTGAGGTGCTTATGGAAATGTCTATGTCCAGGGGTAGAGAATTTCATTTTTTGCCAGTACTCAGTTGATCCCAGTATAAATTCGCTGGAGAAATGTAACTATATATGATAGTGGGACACTTAAATAAATTCTGTATTATCAATTTATAGGGACAAAGTTTCAGAATTTATAATGAGTTTTCATTAAATTACTTAAATTCTTAGAAATAACTGACATTTTAAGAATGGGATTTAATACAGGAAATAAGGCATTTCCAAAGCATTGGAAACACTGAAGGAATGGAACCCAGGCTAACCATTGAGGGAAGCTCTCAGACTGTAAAAAAGTGGACCTGGCAGGGAGGCAGCAGCAGCTGCCTCCTGGCATTCAAGAATGGGTGCTAGGGCTGGGGATGTGGCTCAAGCAGTAGCGCGCTCGCCTGGCATGCATGAGGCCTGGGTTCGATCCTCAGCACCACATACAAACAAACATGTTGTGTCCGCCATAACTAAAAAATAAATATTAAAATATTCTCTCTCTCTCTCTCTCTTTCTAAAAAAAAAAAAAAAAAAGAAAAGAAAAAAAGGATGGGTGCAAGTATGCTGCTGCCATCACTCAGTTTCCACCGTCTTGTTTGCAGATAGAAACATCTCAAAGGAATCAGGGAGCTGCTGAATGCAAGGTCTTCCTTCGGCCTCCCATCTCCTATGCAGGTGCACCTAACCCAGAGCTAATTCATACCCAGAACTGAAGGAGTCTGGAGGTCATAGCTTTTAGCTTTTCAATTTCTCCCACTAGGACATGATGAGTTAGAATATGAAAGCATCAATGTAAGGTATAACAACTTCTATTAAGGATATGATAGTGATCTAGAAGTGGGAAAAAAACAATAAATAAGATACCTAGAAGGGGAAGTTCATGCCCTTTTGATAAGTGTTTTATGATGGAGAAAGGTAAGTTAAATGTGGCTTCAACCTTTCGACCAGGTGTAACTACAAGTTTGAGGCTATCTTTGAATAAGATACTGAAGCCAAAGGCTGTGTGTGTGTGTGTGTATGTGTGTGTGTGTGTGTGCACTTGAGGACGTGTGTGTGTGTGTGTGTGTGTGTGTGTGTGTGTTTAAAGGGATAAAAGTCAAAGCAAATAGGAAATGCATTTTTAAAAAAATATCAAGTTCAAGTTAACACTATATTATTATTATTATTATTATTTTGATGGTGCTGGGGATTGAACCCAGGGCCCTGTACATGCTAGGCAAGTACTCTACTAACTGAGCTATATCCCCAGCCCAACACTACACTATTGAGAGGACATTTAGAATATAATGGAATATCTGAACTTGCCAGAAAGAAAAACAATAACTATAGTTATTGTTTATAGTCCACTATCCATTTAATATATATGAAAAATCATATCCTATAATACGGACATCAGAATAAGTATAGAATAGAATATAAGTTAGGGACATTAAGTTTAAGAACATAGGAATGAATGAAAATTCTTTTCAGAAAATTATATGTCAGGAAAATTCTATAAAAGGTACATTAGTTTTTATTCTATTTTTATATAATATGTTTTATGAGAAAATAATTTAATGTGCTTTGAATTTGAATTTGTTCTCTGCAAATATAATGTACAAATTAGCTAGTGCTGTATAACAAAACCCACCCCAAAACTCATGTTCTTGAAATGCAAGCATTTAGTTTTCTCATGAGTTTTTAGACCATGGCGGTGGATCTTCAGAACAAGACTGGGGTTACCCTATGTCATAATCACTTGAGGTTTGGGGAGGCATCTTTAGCTTTGTCTGTCTCTTTTCCATGTGTATGAGTTGGGTAACTGTGAACTGATCCAAGGTGTCTTTCTTTAGTACAAATGGAATCACCACTCTGTGATCTTGTAGCTTCAGTTTTGTTTACCTGGAAATGAGAAGTTTGAAGAGAAAGAATGAAAGTTTGCGAGACATCTTGAGTAATAGGTTTGAGACTGGAACCTGTCTGTCTGAGTTACAAGATCAACTGAGATCCAAGGAATGCGATGAAAAACCTGGAAGAATAGATAACAAAACTACCTGTGGTGGCAATTATTTTTGGGTGCAGGGGTAATGGGTAATTCTTACCTTTTTGCTAAAAGTATGAAATGTTGTACCTTGAGCTTTACTACTATATTAAAAAGCTATATTTAAAATATATTCATTACTTAAGAAATATAGTTCTTATTAGAAAATAAAGTATGAATTCATTTGTAGCCAGAGTATGGGCTAAGGTAACCCACTGGCTGGAGAATTGAGCAAAAACTCACTTAGATATCATTTTCTAAAACTGTTGTTAAAATTTTCACTAATTGACCCTTCTTGAGATTTTCATGAATTTCTAGGAAATTAGGTTATTTTCATTCTACCCACTGTTCCTGTCCAATCGTCTTGCTTTCTCGTGGCATTAAGAGTAGGCTTTTGGGAATGCACAGACATTGTTGAGGGTTTGGGGAGAGGTCAGAAGTAACATGAGAAATAACTTCATTACATCACACAAAACATGACTTACGATGTTAGGTGTATTTGTCAGTTAGATTTTCTTGCTAGCCCTGCCCTGCTCAATTTCCTTGAGCTTCTGCCCTTAAGCCAATTTGACTGATCCTTCTACCTTCTCTGGGCTCTTTTAATATCTTGCCCTTTCCTATGCTGTTCTCAATTTCAACAATACTTGATTCTTTCATTTTAAACTAGTTTGCTGATGCTATTTTTTTCTAATATATCTTTCCTAATATGTCTTTCAAGGGAACTCATCCTTTTAGCCCAAAGTATATCAATAAAAGACTTTGCCTTATACATAAAGAAATGGGATTGATTTTATAAAGATGTATGTGATATTATTCCCTAGGGAAAGGAAAGAGCTGCAGTTATTATGGTTTAACATTGTATAAAAATCCTCTACACATGCATTTATTCAGCAAATGTTTTTTTTTTTTTTAAGAGAGAGTGAGAGAGAGACAGAGAGGGAGAGAGAGAGAGAACTTTTTTTAATAAATACTTATTTTTTTAGTTCTCGGCGGACACAACATCTTTGTTTGTATGTGGTGCCGAGGATCGAACCCGGGCCGCACGCATGCCAAGAGAGTGCGCTACCGCTTGAGCCACATCCCCAGCCCTCAGCAAATGTTTTTAAAGCCCCTTCCATCTTTCAGAAACTATGCTCAGTCCTAGGAGTATATTCTTAACCTCATGGAACTCCCCTGATAATACTGTCTTGTTTTCTAAAGGTGCTGAGAGAATAAAATACAGCTTTCAATGTCTGACTTATAGTTTTAAAGTTTTCATGTAATTAAAAACAGTAAAGTGTATATAGCAATTTCCATGAAGCATAACAGTAAGAAGACCTGAAATCAAGGTGAAAAACAATGATGAACATTTACAAACATCTCAGTGAACAAATGATGAAATACCCATGTAACAATTCCTAGTTGTACATTAATTGTTGAGCAGCAACCTCCTGGAGGTCAGGATGGATCAGGAGGAGCTCAACTTCTACTTCTTTGACCTTGGATACCTCCCTGCCAACCAGGGCAGGCAGAGTGTATCCATAGGAAGAAATCACAGAACACTTGGATGCTAAATGCTGATTGAAGCTATAATTCCAATGATCATATTGATAGAAAGAAGTCCATGTGAGTAAAAATGGTCCAAAGAAACAGGTGTGGATTCATGTTACCAGAGTCAAAAGCCTTCTGGTTTACCTCAAACTGGACTTAAAATTGAGTCAACTTGTGAATGATTAAGCTGGACTGTATTTGTATCTCAAAACTAGACTGGTCATTCATAAATCATATAAAAATCACTTTAAATCTTTTTTTTCTGGCATATGCCCATCTCTTGTGTCATTATCCCTATTCATTGCTATTATCCTTACATGGATAAGAAGATACCTCATTGGAATCCCTTACAAAGATTTTAACAAGTTAAAATCTACACATTACTTTATGGGAGACAGTCTAACCTTCAAGAAGGAAAGAGGTTGGGGGTGGTAGTGGAATTCAATAGCCCATTCAGTGTTGAAATGGGAACACTAAGGCTACTCTTTGGATAAATTCATGCCAGATTTGGCCTGCAGCTCTTGCTGGGCAGTTCCCAGATGAGAGCAGGACTTTAGCCTGTGGTGAAGAAGCGCGGAATAATGCCTCTTTGAATTAGTTTCAAAATAGTGCCGCAATGCAGACTGACAACTTCTGATGCCAAATTGTAAGAACAACACATAATAGCAGTCTGTTAAAGTACTCATATTATCACTGAAGGATATGGTTATTAATATAAATTAAAAACCATGAAAAGAAACCAGAATAAACTGGCATCAGATGACAGCAAGACAACAGTTGGGTATTTTTTTAATCAAACAAAGTATATTTAAAATAAAAAATGTAATATTCCAACCTTATCCTTGGGCGATAATTTCCAAGAATTCCCCCAGTAGATGCCTGAAACTCCAGATAGTACTGCACCCTATATATACTATATTTTGCCTTGTATATACATAAAGTTTGATTTATAAATAAGTTACAAAAGATTAGGAATATCAAAAAGAAGAAATATAAGAATATACTGTAGTAAAAATTATGTGAATGTAGTGTCTCTCAAAATATCTTACTATACTCACCCTGCTCCCTGTACAATGCATTTATGATGAGGTGAGTGACTCATGAATTGTGACATATTATTAGGCTACTATGTAAGGATTACTTAATCATAAGCACTGCAAAACCACAATAGTCAATCTGATAACCAAGATGGCTACTAAGTGACTAATGGGAGGGTAGCATATACAGTATGGATTTGCTGGATGTAAGGATGATTCATCATCTTGGGAAAAATTGACCAGGATTTTTTACATGCTATTCAGAATGGTACACAACTAAAAATCATGAATTTATTTTTGAAAAGTTTCATTTAATATTTTTGTACTGTGGTTGACTTCTGCTATCTGAAACTTAGGAAAGCCAAACCACAGATAAGTGGAGCAGAAGAGACTGCTGAGATAAAAATAAGTAAATGGTTGGTAAGTTTTTACTTATATATAGCTTTCCTGGGTAAATTTCAATAACTATAGCATGTTTGTAACCACAATAAAATAGATTACTGAAAATGTGTGTATTCTACTTTGCATAGTATATAAAGTCAACCTTGGCATAATATGATATAACTTTTAAAAAACTGATAAAATAACATTTATTTTTTCATGTACAACATGGTGTTTTGACATGTGTATGCATTTTAAGATGATTAAATTTGGTTAATTAACAAATGCTCCCAATAGTGATATTAATATATTAATACTCTTAGTATTAATTATTTTTGCATTTTTTAAGAATACCATGTATTCTCATTAACTATGGTTATCATGCTGTGTAATGCATCTTTTGAATTTAGTTTTCCAATCTAATTGTAGTCATGTATCCTTTGACCAACATCATCTCCTCTTTCTGCCTCTGTCAGTCATTCAAGTATCTAGTAACCCCCACTCTGTTTTCTACTTCTGTGAGGTCAATCTCCTTAAGATTTCAAGAGTGAAATCATGTGCTCTATGTGGCTGGCTTATTGTACTTAACCTAATGTCCTCCTCTTTATCGATGTAACTTTTAAGATTACAATTAGTTCTGTGCTAATCAGCATGTACCAATTAGAATTTTCACTGAGGCACAAATTTCCATCCAGTACTACTATAAATACATATGGGTGTTAGGCATTTATGTAGTTGGCCAGTTGATGGACCAGCATCTATCTCTGAATTTGGTTTGTGAAAACTAGTCAGGGAAGGATAATGAACTGCAGATATAGCTGATACTATTCCCAGCTTGTGGTTTAAGGCCATAGAAGTAAAAAGCAGATGCTAACCCATGCCCACTATGCTCTATCATCAATGTGTGTCTCACATCTGCACTACACTTCAGAGTCTTCCCAATCCTTCCTTGACAGGTGTTGCTTATCGTCTCCACCTCTGAACTAGTTTGCCCAGGCTACCCTAACAAGTAACAGGGATGGTGTGGCTTAAAAAATTGAAATTTATTTTCTCTCAATTCTGTATGCTAGGAGTCTGAGATGAAGGTATTGGCAGAATGTGTTTGCTCTGAGACCTCTCTCCTTGACTTGAAGATGTGTGCCTTCTGCCTGTGTCTGGCATTGTCTTCCCTTTGTGTCGGTCTCTGTTCTAATCTCCTCTTCCTAGAAAGACATTGGTTCTATTGTATAAGGTTCTACCCTAAGGACTTCATTTTAAAAACACTGTCTCCAAATATAGTCAGATTCCGAGCTCTCGGGGATTAGGACTCCAGCATAGGAGTTTTGACTGCACACAGTTCAAGCTATAGCACTCTTTTCCTGTCTCTGCCTTATTTTTTTCTCATCCACTTGCTACCTCCTAAAAGAGCACATGGATTGGCTTAACTGCTCAGTGTCAGTTTTCTTCTGATGGAGCAGGAGCTCCCTGAGGCAGGGTTGCTTGGACAGCCAGTCAAGGTAGGGTTTCATCATGGAGCCCACATCCAGGCTCACAGTGGGCAGGTCAAATATTTGTTGAATGAATGGCTTTGGATTGACATGTGTTTTATTGTAGTGCCACAGGCTTAAACAAACAAGGAAAGTCAGAAAATGCAGGTGTCTGTGGACATATTCCTTAGAATCATCAAGGCTTATTTTAAAGCAAAAAAAGCTACTCTATCCTTAAGTAAAGTTAGCGTTGGTTATTAAAATATAAGTTTGACAATAACATTTCCCAGGAAAGGACTATTTTAAGTTACTGTAGGTGTATACTTAATTGTTTGGTATTAAGATATTTTAAAACTGGGCTGGGGATGTGGCTCAAATGGTAGCACGCCCGCCTGGCATGTGCCGAGACACTGGGTTTGATCCTCAACACCACATAAAAATAAAATAAAGATATTGTGTCCACCTAAAACTAAAAAATAAATATTAAAAAATGATATTTTAAAACTAACATGATGATACCAGTAAATGTATACTTAAAAATCCATTGTCCTTACCACACCCCCCCTCCTCAAATAAAGGAAAGAGAGTAATAAAAAACAAAAAAAAAATGAAGGGAGGGGAGGGAAGGAAGGAAGGATGAAAGGAAGGGAGTGACGTACTCTGATATTTCTTTAAAATATTGCTTGTCCTGAAACCTCAACATCCAGGTACCATGATCATGGGTCCTCCTTCTATTATCAGATAAAGACTTTCTTTATATACTGGCTTCTCTTGTATGATCTTTGGGAATTAACTTCATTCTCCCTTTTTACACTCAAAACTGAAAATTAAACCAAACCATCATCTAGAAAACATGAGCATACACACAGATCTGTCTTTTGTAAATCAGTAGTTCTCCTTTATTTTGTATAAAGATTTCAGAGGGAAAAGACTGCACTTCTGTTACACTTATGGAGAATTTAATTATGAATATTGACACCTGACTAGAGGCCTGAAGAATCATAGGGGTGCACTAGATAGATTATATGCCTGATTTTATTCTAGATTTTCTCTCAGGAAACAGTTCTTAAACTTCAGTGTGCATCAGATTTGTGGAGGTTTCTGTTCTTTACTCCTGGAGTCTCTAATCTAGTATATGTCAAGGGAGGCCCATGAGTTTGCATTTCCAGCAACTCCATAGCTTGTGGTTTCTGAAGATCTTACTTGAAGATCCTCTGCCCTAAGAAATTGTGGGTGTGATGGTAGGTGGCTCTTATGAAATTCCCCCAAGACTAAGGCAATTCTGATCATGGATAACTAGGTTTGGGAGAAGGTGGCTCACAATTCCACCAAGCATCCCCCATCATCCTACCACATTTTGGAGAGCTTCTGCTTTAGAAGGAAGTCTTGGTAGGGCAAGCTACTCCCATAGCTGACTTAAAGGGAGAAAGATAGTGCAACTATATAGATGTTTAATCTTACAAATAGTTCATCCTAACTAATTTTTCTTTGGATGAATACCTTCCTTATAGCTATTTGTAAAATAGGTCAAATAGTAGTTGATTATCAATAAGAATCAGAATACTACAAAAATATTTGGAGTAAGAGAGCAGATTTCTTTCTCATCCTCATCTGGCACAAATTTAACATCCATCTGGGTTATTTTGTTCTTGTTTCTTTTGTAAAGTTTGTAAACATTCATGGGCATTTTTCAAGTTGTGCAAAAATAAACCCCTAGTCTGATAAACCAATTTGTTTTCTTCAGAAACCAGGGTGCTGGGAGCAGGTGCTGATGCTGCACTGATGTGCTGGGGATCATGGCCTTCATCCAAGTATAGGATGAGTAGCACATTCACCAGGGAAATAGTGATCCAGGGCTGTCACCTGCCTGGGCACCTTCCAGGTCCAGGAAGAAACCCAAACAATACAATCTTACGGCTTTATTGTTATGGTTTGGATATGAGATGTCCCCTAAAAGCTCTGGTATTAATGTAGGGAGGTAAGATTCTAAGATTATGACAGCTGTAACCTAATCAGTGGATTAATCCATTTGATGGATTAATAATTTGAATGTATTACTGGGCAGTAACAGTAAGCATGTGGGCATGACTCTAGGAAGTGGGTCATTGGGGAAATGCCTTGGGATTATGAATTTTGTCTCTGGTTCCTTATAATAGGTATCCACTTCCCCTCTGCCATGAATTGAGTAGTTTTCATTTTCCCCACCCTTCCACCATGATGTTCTGCCTCACTTTGGGTTCAGAGCATGGGGCCTGCTGACCATGGACTAAAACTCTGAAACTGTGAGCCACAAATAAAATTTTTCCTCTTGTAAGTTGTTATTATCAGGTACTTTGGTCACAGAAATAAAAAGATAACACTCTTAGTCTTTTGTAAACATTAAAAACTGTAGATATTTGTTGTTACTTTCATACATTTTTTTAATAAAGCTTTCCCTCCACTTCCCTTAAGTTGCAAACTTCAGGTCTCATCTGGGTAAAATTATGGTCCCCTCTAAATGATTGTGGAGAGAAAAAAAATCAAGGGGAAAAATTACAGCATCTTTCTCTCTAAATCCCATGCTTCTTTTTTGTTATGAATATATTCCTTTAATTTTATGAATGAAATGAAACAAAATAGAAAATTGCTTTTGTTGGAAGGCATTTTACTCTGTTGTAATTTATCTTTAATAGATCTAGTTAGTATCTATTGAGAGATCAACTTAATGAAGAGATTTGTGTCTCTTAGCTTTTAACTTAATAATTCAAGGCTACTAGTGAATTCACAGATCAAAGATTTAAGCCTTAATTGGTCACTTGCCTTTGCATTTTAGAGGTTGATTAATCACTTGAGGGTGGTTATATTGTTGCAGTTAATATAAATTTTATTACTTTTTTCTTTGATATTTGTTCAAATGCACGTTTTGAGGCATCCTCATTTGTGCTCGGTCTGTCTGGCTTCCCAGTGATATTGATTCTGATAGCAACTAATAGATGGTTAAACTACTCTGATCCTGAATCTCATCTGTAAGCACTGAGGCAGGGAATCTCATCTGTAAGCACAGAGGCAAAACCTACTTAGGGACTAAACAAATTCGTACCTGAAACCCCATCTTCATGCTGTCATCTTCATAAGTACTAGCTGATACAACTTAAAGTGATAGAATAGAACACTAGAAGCTATTCAGGAATTTTTTGATTTTGATAAATCATGTCAAATATGCTTCCCTCCCCAACTGTTTGCTGTATTAGGACACATGCATGCATATTTTGTATTGCTTTGAATATTCAAGCAATCACACCCAGGTATAAACTATTGAATATCTAATGATGCAAATCTTGAAATGATGCCTCTGTCAATAATTCAGACCACAACATATCACTAATGTGATATTGGTTTTATAAGTGAAATAGAGACTTTAGAGTTGACCTGAAAATCACAAAACTAAATTGCTCCTTCTGATTGTCATGTCTGATTGACACAGATTATCATTCATTTTGGGGGGTGTAAGGATTGATATGTATTCCAAATATGAGTATAAAAAATTTTGTCAATACTGGTATACACTTCAGGCTGTCTGAGAAAGAAAAGAAAGTGTTTTCTGCCTTCAATGATGCTAGGTGTGGCCATCTGGACAACTTCTAGGCAAGGAGAAGAAGGTAGAAATGATGTATGCAACTCCCAAAAGGATTTAAAAGCAGGGATTGGGGACAGTGTGTTCTTCTTGTCCCTTTTCTACTCTTTAGGTAAAATGAATACATGATAGCTAATGAAGTGACTTTTAGAAAGGAAGTCACACGGAGCCACACAGGGCGGTGCACATCTGCAACTCTAGTTACTTGGGAGGCTGAGGCAGGAGAATCGCCAATTCCAGGCCAGCTGGGGCAACTTAGTGACACTCTGCCTCAAAATAAAATAAAAACAGCTGGGATGTAGCTGAGTGGTACAGTGCTTGCATAGCGTGTGTGAGGCCCTGGTTCAATCCCCAGTGATGAAAAAAAGGAGAAAAAGAAAAGTCTTGTGAGAGAAAACAAAAAGATAAGAGGAAGAGTGTGAGTTCTTATGAACTTTGTGGAACAGTACAACTGATGCCCTCTTGGTATATTTTGAATGGGAAACACTAAGACTGATTTATCATTCTCATCACTGTTGTGGAATTATTGTTACGCTCATTACCAGCCAGTCTTACTATACTGATGGATTTGGAGGTTAAGTGTGTACGTGGGCTTACAGGGATTTCCTTGTCACTATTAAAAAAAAAAAAAACTGCACATTTCTTGAGTATGTGCATTTCTTTTTAACTTTAATGTCTCTTTATTTAGAATATAGACAAATCCTTACAAGAAGAGAAATATTCCCCAATTTTTGGTGCCTTAGTATTAGTATTTTTAGATAAAGAGGTTTACATGAATATTGAAATACATGTAAGGGCAATATATAAAAATACTTAGATTCATAAGAGAAAAACTTATAAAGTTTTTTTTTTAAATTCACACCATATCACTCTGGAACTTATAACCCTGTGCATTTTTGCCAGTCTTTGCAAATCTTTTGTGAAAGGAAGGAATAAAGAAAAAAAATCAATATAAAAATTATAGCAAAAATCCTTTTAGGATGCAGTATAGACACAGCTTCTAATTGGTGTTTTTGCAAGATTATCCCTGGAGATATTCTCCCCTCACTTGTAAGAAGATAGTGCTTTTGTCATGTGAGAAAGGAGCTTCTGCAACCATCAGGACAAGCAATATTCCCTGTAATGTTTATTTGGCCCTTATTTTTCTTTTGATCAGGTTGTGCAAATTTAAATATCAACTTAGAGAGGGGAGCACAAGGCACTGACATATGAATGCAAAAAGAAGCCAGTATCAGGTAGATAATATCAAAAGAATTAGAAGAAAAATCATGGTCAGGAAGAAAATATTTACAAAAAGCCCATCTGATAAAGGACTGTTATTCAAAATACACAAAGATCTCTTAAAACTCAACAGTAAGAAAACAAACAACACAGTTTAAAAACAGACCAAAGTTATTAGCAGAAACCTCACCAAAAAGATATATGAATACTAGGATAGTGAATAAGCTAATGTTATCAGGTGGATACAATTTAAAACCTGACACCACTACACACCTATTGGAATTATTAAAATCCACAGCACTGACCACACCAAGTGCCACTCAGGAGATGGAGGAGCAGGAGCTCTTATTCATTGCTGGTGGGAATACAAAAAGCTTCAGCCACTTGGAAGATAGTTGACTAGTTTTTGCAAAATGAAACATCCTCATATTCAGTAGGTGAATAGATGAATAAAAACTGTGGTACATCC
This sequence comes from Callospermophilus lateralis, assembly GCF_048772815.1. NCBI lineage: Eukaryota > Metazoa > Chordata > Mammalia > Rodentia > Sciuridae > Callospermophilus > Callospermophilus lateralis. The sequence goes on along the minus strand of NC_135307.1, from coordinate 142,124,674 downwards.
AGACGATGGAGAAGTATTTGTTGCCCAAAAGAAATGAGCTGTCACCCATGAAAAGATACAGAGGAAACTTAAATACATATTGCTAAATGAAGCAATCTGAAATGGGCTACGATGCATGATTACAACTATACAATATTCTGTAACTATGCAAAACTATGGGGACAGTAAAAAGATCAGTGGTGGTCAGGGTTTGGGAATGTGGAGAGGGATGAATGATTGGAGCAGAGAATGTTTAGGATTGTGAAAATGCTCTGTATGATACTAAAATGGGCAGATACTTTCCATGTACACTTGTTTTGACAAGTGTAATACCTACAGGATGTGTAGTACCAATAGTGAGCCCTAGTGTAAATGAGTTCACCCTATGTGCTTTGGGTGATTATGATATGTCATGGAGGTTCATCACTTGAACCAACCTTCCATTCTGTGAGCAATGTTACTAATGAGGAAGCTATGCATGTGACGGGGACGTGGCACATGGGAAATCTCTGAACCTTCTTTTAAATTTTGCTTTAACAGTAGACATTTTCTTGCATCAGCTAAATGTGTATGCAACCATGATATATTTTTTATGGATACACATAATACGGAAATGTGCTTTGGTGGGACCTAAAAAAGTAATATGAAATGAATTAAAGAAAAAAAATCAAACTGTGAATCAGGTTATGTTCCTGGATTTTTTCATTCAGTCAAACTTATTGTAGAGATAATGTAAGCAGAAAGATACAGGAAACAAAAACAAAATAAAACCAAACAAAAAAAGAGAGGAAAAAAAGAAAGTCAGTTAAGTGGAATTTAAGTTGTCAGGCTACAGTGTAGCACTCCATTACCATATCTTTTTTTCTTTTTTTTTTTTTAATAGTATTCTCTGAAAAGCACTAGATGTAATAAAGTCAATTTAAAATTTGTTCTACCAATCTTTTGCATCTGTAATTTTCCCATTAAACGTAAATGCCCATGAGGCAAGCTATTTGCATTACATTGCATTTGCAGTCTTTAAAACAAACTATAAATCCCCTCCTTGTTTCATGTGATTGATGCTGTGTGTATAAATACCACCATAAACCTCAAAGGGGGCTAACAGTGACAGTAAATTAAAGTTTTCAAGTCTGGCAGCATCTCAGCACTCCAGCCCTTGATCTTAAGCAGCGTTGTTAACCCCCGCCTTATTGCCCTCCTGAACCTATTTTTTTTTCTTCTTTCCCGCTCTGCCCCCCATTCTGATTTCCTTGGGAAACACCTTCCTAGCCATGCAAGTCACACCAGGGCAGGGATAGGCAGTTAATTAAATTGAGGCAGCAACTGCTTGCTGGAGAGCTAAAGGCCCTGACTTGTAGCCCTCCACTATTTGAGATCAAGAATCTTGGGGCCCCATTCCCTCTGTAAACAATGGGCAGCCACAGAGATACTGATTAACTGATCCAAACCTCTTGATTGGCTGCTTTCATGGTAATTGTCTTCTTCTCAGTGGCCTTCCATCAGTGGTAGGAGGAGACAGGAGTAGTGAGTGGAGAAGAGATGCAGAGGAAAAGGAAGAAAGAGATTCTAACCATAGGTTTCAATTGTCAAATAACCTCTTCACCTTTATTATTTTACTCTCCATTTTAACTCTACAAAAGGGATAAAATTAATTTTTTTTTTAAACTTAGAGCAGGGCAAAGAAACTCTACCAACATAGGAGGGCTTCTTTGGGACATAAAAAAGCTAATGCTTCTCTGGCACTTCAGAGGACCCTGTAGTCTTTATAATTAATTGATGGGTACAGCTGGTAAATTCTTTCATGTCCCTACCTTACTGTAGTGGGACTGGATTTGGAGAGAACTCAAAACAGTGATCATGAAGAAGTCATAAACATCGACTCATTGACTCTATCTGCCTCCCTTCTCAGTGGGAACTGATTCTTCTCTGAACATGCCACTGTAAATTCCTCGACTGACCTCACGTGATTACTGCCAAAAAATTGCGCTAAGGCTAATTGATTCAGGGTGCACTGGGATTTCTCACAGTTATCTCCAATGCTTTCCATAATTTTTTTGGTATTTTCCCCCAGAATCAAAGGAAAATAATTGTAAGATCCCACATCAATTTGCTTCTAGCTGTATGTTTCATATATGACTTGAAAATAGGAATGTAAATTAACAGAACCTCACAGCTCATATATGCAAAATTCTTGGGGGAATGCAAATCTTCAAGGATGGATAAATTATTCCTCCAGAAGGAAAAGGAAAGACACAGAGGAGAAGCATTTGGGAGAGGGGGATGGGAAGACAGAGGAAGAGAGGGGAAGGCAATGAGAGAAAGAAGCTAATTAATTAATTTAGGCTATTAATCTAGAAGAAATGTCCTTTGACGATCTCAGAATCAGTGGTATATCCCAAATGAATATTGACAGAGATGCTTGGATATGTTTGGAAAAGAATACTTACATGGCTTTTCTTTTCTTCTAGGATCTTATAATAATCTAGGTAAAATAATCTGGGAAATAGCAACATTAGGGAAAAAAAATCTGCTTAAGACAGATTTCTCAAGAATTCCTTTGTTTCTTTCCTCTAAAGGACAAAGCTGCCCAAGAGTGGAACCTGCTCATTCCATTGACCAGATGTCTTCTTCAACGGCATCAGAAGCTCACAGGTAGCTTGTGAAAATCTATGAATTCTACAGATAGTTCTTTTGCTCTTATAAGAGTCTCCTATATACTAGTTGAAGCAAAACTGCAAACTCATGACAACTTGCTTAAAGATACAAAAGTTATTAATTTCTGCAAAAGACCCTTTGAACACACATATAACTAAGACAATATATGCTAGGGAAGCAGAAATAAGTAGCCATTTCTTGAGTCTCCTTTACAAGTCTGTCACCCTGTTTGTAGATTTCACATCTATCAACCTTTACAACAACTTCAACAGGCTGACTCATTTTTCCTTTGTCAATAAAATGGGAAAACTGATGTCTAAGAAACTTGTTTGAGATTCCCTCCCCTCCATCCCCATAAATAAGTGGCAAAATTTTTTTTGGCTAACATATTTTTTTTTCTTCAAAATTTCTAACGAAGGTTGTTCAGAAATACAAAAATGTGAAATCCCTAAGGCAGATCTTAAGGATACAGGCACTGGGATCCAGTGAACACCCAACTCAGCTCTTTTTGAAGCTATTTATACAAGAGTTTGAAGTCTGATGTGAAGTACTGGCCATCTTGACATTACTCCATGTTTCTTTTGTAGGAAATAAATAGAATGAGGAAGTCAAAATAAATACGTATATATGTGTGTGCATGCATGTATGTATCCAAGAATGTGTGTATGCGCATGCTTTGGGGATAAGAGACTAAGAAATGGAATGTGGTTAGAATGGGAGGATAAGAGTAAAGGCAAAGTTTTGGAATTTGTGGAATTTGGAGGGAAAGTTGAAGGCTACATCTTAAAACACAAGAAATTTATTTTCAAGGTTATATGACAGTCCTTTCCAAAAATAGCCATTACCTGCTCCATATCCACTTCTTCCTAATTTAAAGATCCCCAACACAAATATCTCAACAAGACTCTGCATTTGAGAACTCTTCTCCTTTTTATTCACATTCGAAATAAAAACTTACACATCTAGCCTAAACTCATCTCCTTAAAAGGATGAGTTTAGGCTAGAAAACATGCAAAACTGATTCCCATTCTAGTGCTTTAAGGAAATAGCCCTTTCAGATATGTGTCAACTTGACTATAAGACTTAATACCTTCAATCAAAGCAAAGACTAATGGTGGAAGTTACCTCCTCTGTATTTAACTGCCTCCTTAGTATGATTTAAAATTATTAGCAATAAAGGGATGAGGTAGTAGGGTTATGATCTTGAAGGATGTAGGAGCACCGTCACATTGGGAAGGTTCATGCACGTTTGTTCATTGCCTTGAGTCTTCTTGCTTCTTGGGATTGTGTCCTCAGGGAAGTGCTGACATATAAACTGTGAGTGTGAATGTTGGGTGTGTTGTTAGTGATTTAAATGTTAGTCATAGGCACTAGGAATGTAGGTTCTAATGTCCATTGAATCAGCGGTTTGCTGTGATGACTGCTTACCTTCCCCCAATGCAAACACATACGGAGTGTTTGTATTCTTTAAGAAGAATACAAAGTTGAGTAAGATAAATAATCCTTACTCATAAAGAAAGTATAGCCTGTTCCTATTGCATAGAATGAAATGTAATGCGGGCATCAGAGGTGGTACAAGATGTGATGTGCATTCTGACAGGAGAGAGATGGCTTGTACCACAGGCATCAGAAGACTATATCCCTTCTTTGTAAGGGGCACCAAGGAATGGAAGATTTAGTCCTTGCATTCAGGTATTTTTTTTTATCTTATTAAGGGAAACTTCATATAAAAGTAAAACTAAATTGTAGAAACATAGGAAAATATAACCAACAACGGTAAATAATATGGTAGTGGTTGGATTCTAACTCCGAGGGGAATTCTTAGTGAATGTAGCAGATCTTCTACAATGCAATTGTTAGGAAATTGAAGAGGAAATCCAGGTTATTAATTCCAGCCAATATTAATTTTTTTTTGTTCTGGAGATTGAACCTGAGGGTACTTTACAACTGAGCTACATCCCCAACCCTTTTTACCTTTTATTTTGAGACATAAATTGCTTAGGGCTTTGCTAAATTGCCGAGACTGGCCTCACACTTACAGTCTCCCTGCGTCAACTTCTGGACTCTGTGGGATTATAGGTATGTGCCACCAAATCCAGCTAATTCTATTTTTGTTTTAATACTACATGTTCTTGTTGAACCTACCATGTGTCCAATTGTGGAAGACTCATGGACCCATGAAGTATATTAGGGGCCAGAGAAGAGATCAATTGGAAGTGCTATACAGAGGAAAGTTTTTGTCAAGAGTCTCAGGCAAAGGACAGACATGGACTGGAGTTCATGAGGAATAGATGTCCTGAGAAAACTATTAGGGCATAAAGGAGCAAAGGGCATTTCCTTGGGGTTGACATGGCTTAAAAAGATGGTTCCTGATAGAGAATAGAGATGTGAAGGGAGTTAGGGGGTGGGGACTATTCCCATTTTAAGCCAGAGATTGACTCTCAAGCAGGAGGTGACAATGGTCATGCTGATGACTCAGTTGAGTGGATGAGACAGCATATTTAGTCTATGGGGCAGACATGCAAACCACACCTTTTGTTTATAGATGGGAATGAAGGTCTATTGTTGCCAGATCAGACACATAAAAGTAAACTTAAAATCTATATTTTTATTTGAACAATCTCAACTTTTAAATGTTTTCAATGCCACTAAATCAAATACCAGATATTTTCCTATCCATAATTATAAATAAGGAAGACAAAGAGGGGGAAACAGCTATGTTCCAAACTTTCTCTGTGACATAGGCAGCTCTTGTTAGATTAATTTGGTTTTCTCTGGATTTATTTGGTCTTGCAGTATGAAACGATGGTGAAAAATATTTGTTGCTATTGTGCCAAAATAAATAAAACATCCTAGTTTTTCACTTTGAAAGATCTATGAAGCTTTCTGATCTATTTCATCTTTAAATTTCTTATTGAGGGAGACATATTGGAAACATAAGCTTCTAAATGTTGACACAAAAGGATTTGTGATTTTGATTCCACAATGATTCTAATTTTTGTGTTTATCTTTGCAATTGTGAATATATGTATAAATGGTGCTTGCTTATATATATTTGACTTTTTAAAATTATCCCTATTATCAGTGGCAAAACAAGAACCTCTGATTTTCTTTTATGGAAAACCAGGAAACTGTTGCTAATAAAGTTCCAAGTTAATTTGAATCTTCATACGTAATATAATCAAACCCTGCTGATAATGAAGACTCTACTACAGAGAATATCACAGTTGAAGCTCAAACTGAGAATCAGAGTTACAGTGGATGCTGTTCACTGGCAGGATATTGCAGTACTGAATTCAGTTTCATTTCCTCCAAGCATCTGTGCTCTTAGACCTCTGGGATTCTGTAAGTACAGCCTTTCCACTGACCAATGCCAAAGCCAAGCACATCCTCCATTGATTTTTATAAAATCTCACATTGTTGTCTGGTCATTAGTGATTATTCACAAATTGTTAAGTATTAACTGGCAAAGCCAGAGGAAGAGCAGGTATATACTTCTACCTGGATATCCAGGGAGGCAGTAATAATCATAATGATGGCTTTTGCTGCATTAAATGTGTGGCACCAAGTACCCATTTCAGTCTAACCAGATTGCAAATATATCCCTCCTCTTCAATCACCCTATTACTTTGGCAATGCTTAGATCTAAATTCAACATAGGAATCTACCGATCCTACCAATTAGAATAAGCCACCTTGTCCTACTAAAACTGCCACTGTGCTGCTTGTTTTAAGAGATAATGATAATTTCACTTCAAAATAACCTTGTCATTGTAAAAAGAATTAAAATTATAACTCTTGCACAGTCTTGGAGGGCAGCTTTCTATAAACTGCGTAGTGCCGAATTTCAAGCAATATTCCTCTGTTGCCCCATATCCCCAGGTCCTGGATAAAAATGAAATGTGCATTTCATAAGAAGATCCCAGTGAGCAGTAATAAGAAAAAGCATTCAATCATAGTCAATTGGCTAAAGCTGCGGGGACAGGCTCAAGCCACCATCTTCTTCTTTTATAAAGACTTGGATAAAAAAATTAAATGAAAAAGTATTTCTCAACCTCCCATCTGATCCAGTTGGCTAGGGAAATAGTTGGAGTTGTGCCTTTAGTAATAGGAAGATAATTTTGAATGGTTATTTAAAATTAATGGAAGCATCATCAATCACCTCAGGTATAATGAAAAAAAATTCTAGTCAATGTAATATATATTCTTTTAAGCATGACCTGAGGTCATATCAAAATATATACCTGATGTCATTGCTCCATTACCCCTTCATCAAAAAAAGGTAAAACAAGTGTATTTTCCATTAAATTTATGAAAAATCTGGCAACATTGGGTCTTTGCAGTTTCAGCTCTTCTATCTTCAGAGTTATTAGTAAAATTGAAAACAGATAGTTCAAATGATGTTTTGACTTTAAGAAAATCAAGAAAAATATTTAATTTTACCTCTGTAAGTTTGTTAGACAATCCTTTCAATTCATTTTTTGTTGTTGAAAAGTATTTTAGCCAGTAATTATATAATGCTAGATGCAAATAAGTCACATTTTCCAAAAACAATGAAATGTTTTTAGAGTGGTCAAACTTAATTTCACACTGGCATGATTTCATTCTGTAGAAAAGCAGAATATCTCCCAGAGATCTGAAATTGAGGAAATGAAACCTAAACTTCCCAGGTAGATATGTTTTTGTACAAATCTAGAGCAAAGCTTTCATTTCCTTTTACCTACCAGAAAATCTTCACTGCAGTCAAAATCACAGTTAGCATATTATGCTGCTCTGAAACATCTGGGAACTTTTTCATTCATTCGGATTCCCTGCATGAGGAATTTCACTCTAGGTTCATTATAAGCAGGTGCCACTAACTACACTGGGAAAAAAAAATTCAATGGCATCAGGCAAGTCCAACATTAAAAAACATGTTTAAAATAATAGTTGTTTAGAGAGACCTCAACAGATCCCAGTGCTCCGGAACCTTCTCCTGGGTTGTGAACAATCAAAGATTTATTTGAGCTCTCTGCTCACTGGGAAATGAAGACCCAGAAGCTCATTATCATGTCTATTAAAAAGCAGAAACTGGGGTACATCTAAGAAAAGATGTATTACTTTTTAAACCGCACTGCAAACTGCAGACCAATAGGGACTTGAACTATATAAAAATACTCTCAGTAGTGGGGGAGGGGGGTGGAGAGAAGGTGGGAGTGGAGATTCACTCTCCAAACAGCAGGAAAATGCCATGCCTCCGAGTTCCATTGTTGTGATGGCTTTGGAAAGGTGGCTCTATCTGCTTCTCTTGAACCAGGATTTTTGAAGTCACTTATAGTTTGGACTGAGGATAAGGTGTGATTACTTGAACAACTGAGGGAACCAGTTTCTAGGAGAAGTGAGGAAGGTTTGATGAGCAATGACCAGTTAAATTCTACTTAACTCCAATTATACAATTTCACCTTTTCTAATTAGATTAATTTGTCAGCAGGCAATATACTCACACAGTATACCAGAGCCAACTTTGTGCCATGTTATTATAAGATAAAAATCATTATTGTGGCATGTCTCATTTCTTAAGAGTAGATCTATAGCCAATTTCTGCAAAGGTAGAACAAAGTTGAACTTAGCTATAAAGTTGGAAGGGTAATTCATTATAGATATTCTCTTCATAGCTCAAAAAATATGCCCAGTAAGCAAATTCTCTCTCAATTAAAAGCTTTCCAAACTCTGGGTTTAATGAAACATTAATTAAACTCAATGGAAAAGTCATGTTCAGAGAAAAATTTAGAGGTACTCAAAAGTATCCTTTATTTCCCTCCTGACCCACCCTGGCATATTGACTCTTTCTTGTGCTTTCAAGTGCTTCACTAAGTTTTTGGGACAGAAAGACCCAACACAGAATAACCTGTTGCATTTCTGTAGCAATTTGTACTATCCTGTGATAAGCAATGCCAGCTGTCTTATTAAAAGGGTGAAAGATTTTACCATACTGCTTCTAGGTCATCAAAAGACTGAGGGGGGCGGGAAACCTTTGTATGTATGATACGTTGTCCAAAATCTAAGTAAGAAAATATAATTCTATGTTTCTACTCCTACTAGAGAATCTGTGAATGGGATCAATCCGAGCAAAATGGAAGATCAATGTCAATCAGGCACACTTCTTAATGGTGAAAATAAAATCTTTCAAAATGTTCCAAGTCCAAGTAACAGAGAATCTGTTATCCTTGAAAATATGTTAATAAGGTTTCAAAATATTGTGTTTTAGTATTGGCTAAAGGGCAAATAGCTATCAGCAGCATTGACTGTGTCTTGGGTGAAACAGCACCCATATGCCTATGTAGAGCCAAGGCTGCCAGTACATGCTTCAAGTTGTAAGTGAAATACTTTGGCATTTTCTGCTTCTATCTAGTGCACAAAGGGAGGTTCTGGAAAAGAGATATTCCAAGGGAATCTAGATTGTATTTATATTCTACTTTTATTTATTTATTTTGTAATCAGCTACTAAGAATACTACTGGCAGATTTTACCCTTTAACTGGCAAAGTGATTCACAGGAAAGAGAAATGATGATCTGATTATAGAAATTAATTATAATATGCTATGATTTGTAGTGTGTGAGTGTGTGCATATGTGTGTGTACATGCATGTGTGTGTGCATGTATATGAGATCTACCTAAGACCAGGGCAACAATTTTTTTTTTGCTATCACTTGAGTCAGACCTTGTCACCATCACCTGTTGCAATAGGAAAGAAACAAAGCCAAGCATTGGGATCAGGGCACAATAATGCATGTTGACAATAAATTATCAAAACAATAATCATGTTTAGCCAATCCCTTTGTGTAAAACTGTTATTATGATTCCAGTGCCAGCTGTCTGAAACTTTAATTTAAGTGCTTGCTTGAGGCAAGACATTTGGAATGCTAGTTTAGAATGTTTTATAGCTCAAGCAATATGTTTTACTAACCTCAAATACTGTGATGATGGTTTAAATGGTGACTATAATTTGTACGTGGGGGGCTCCAGGGTGAGTTTTGCTTTCCCTGGGAAGTGTCTGCTGAATATCAAAAATTCAGGCGTTTTCAAGCTATCTGGTACAGTCTATCCTAAGGGGACCTTGAAGCTGCATCTACCTGCCTGCAGGTGAGTGCTGCAGGTGGTTAACTTCTGGGAAGTTACTTCAAGTTCCTTGCAAATAGAAGGTTTCTACAAAACAGAAAGGCCATTGGATAGTGTTAGGTGGTCCAGGAACTATTCTGTTCCTTTACAGCCAACCATTCTCTTTACCCCAGATGTTGAGCAAGAAGACAAAACCAGATAATGTTTGATCATCATGAGCACATAGACATTTTATCCTTATAAAGAGTTAGCATTATGTTGACATATTCATATAATGATTAAGTTCTCTTTCAAACACAGTAGGTTCCAAAATATAAAACAATCTCAAACAATTTTTGCAATTATTCTTATTATGCATAAATGTGGGCTAATGAAGTTTGGAAAGAGGTAGAGGTAGTACAATTGTTGAAATACCTATGAAATTACTATTAAAAGCATTATTTATGCCATTTTAGAACTTGCAAGGTGCCTTTATTGTCATACTAGCATCCTTATAATGATCAATCTAATCTTAGTTGAGAAATCAGAGGTTAAGAGAGGTTATATAATCAACTATCTCCAGAGATATCCACATATCTCCAGAGAGCAATATCTGAAGTTCCACCATACAATTTGCAGCTTTTTGCATTTCTTTTTTTTTTAATCCACTGAGGTATCAAAAATATTAAGAATCCTTCAGTGGATGTTGTCTTCTATTTTTAGACTCAAGAAAAATCAATGAATGTAAGTTCCTGGAGGAAAAAAAGATATTTCAAATGGAGACCTCTACTATCTAAGAATTACACTTAAGGTGGGTAGGTACTTAATAAATCTTGGGAATAATTTGACACTTAAAATCTGAACCACATTGTATCTTTCTCCAGTCTAGAAACCATTTAAGTTCTAGAAATGTCTCCTGACATTCTGCAAAATTAAACCTGTGGAAACAGGTGGGAAAACATACCAAACCTTATGGCAAACATCTACTAAATAAACACTTCTCTGGCAACAGTCTTTGTGAAGCTGACTGACTCAGATAATAGCAATCATCTCATAAATCATCCTAATATAACAACTGCACATATGTGCACTGGTCACATGTCTGGCCAGATGCAGTTATGGAAAAAAATATATATGGGTCAGCCTTCAGCTCAGTGCCTGGCACAGAAGACACTTTGTAAGTATTAGATTTATGAGTCAATATCAAACAGTTCATTTTATTGGAACTGGCATGACTTATCTCTTAAAGGATCTTCAGAGGAAATGTTGTATAATTCCTTACTTTCTCCTCAAAGTTTTGGTTTTATAACTCTGGATGCTTACATATGAATTGATACGTTTGAAATTACTATGCTGAGACAAAAAAAATGCCCTACTTAGTTACCATCTGCAATGTAACTTTCCAATTAATTTGTTTTTTAAGGAGATAAAGATATCATTGATGCACTGTACATGATGTTTACTTTAATAATTCTGTGAAAATGTTATTTTTTAAGAAACAAGGCAGAAGGGAAACATAATATATGCTATAACTATTAGCTATCTAGGTAGTAGAATGAATGAGTTGAGCCAGAGAAGAGCTGATCAGGAGACACTCAAAGCAGAGGATACTCATTCAGAAGGTCAAGCTAGGAGTGTCCAACTTTTGCATCCTTGAACTTCAGCATGCACTAATGTCTATGATGATAGAACTGGACTTAAATGATTTTAACTCAGCTCTTTACTCCATCAGTGGACAATTTATGCATAACCAATGAACCAATCATCTGGCAATTCAAAATAGATATTAATATAGGATAGTATTTTGGAGGTGAAAATTTCTGGTGAAATTAACATGCCTTTATTTTCTTGCTTTGTCTGGTATTGTAAGTTGATTTTATGCAATAGCTAATGTTGATAACTTAAAAAATGTTAATTTTTGTTTACCATCTGGTGGTATGATCATGAATGATTGCGCTTTTATTTCTTTAAACACTTATGTATTTTCCATTAGTCTATTTCGGGTTTTTTACATAGCAATAATATCCTTCAACATGTTTCCACAGGCAGTCATCAAGTATTCCCTTTTAAACTGATATAAGTATCCAGCCACTTCTTTCCTCTGATAGTTTCACATGAGTATTCTGACTCCTACAAAGTCCTAGTGAAATCTATATTTTATTGCTTTTACTATCAGGCTTAGATACCATTATATCTTGATTTTCATTTTCCTTCTCAGCTTTTCACAGGTCATCTATATTTTACCAGTTTTCTAAGTAAAGTCCACTCACTCATTTATTTATTCATTCCTTTATCCATTAATTCAATTGATATTATGTGATCACAACTATAATATCAAGAAAGGAGGTATGGCATAAACTGCAAATAACAGGTTATTACTACCATGTTACAAGGTCTGTAATCTAGTGAAAGAGACAAGAAAAAATAGTTGTGATCTAACTACCCTAGAATCAGACTGACTGAGGTAGAACCCCACTGCACTACTCACTAGCTGTATCTTTGGGAAAGTTGCCTAACCTAGCTGGGCCTTAGTTAGCACACTGTCAAACAGGTACATGATGTTACTTCAGGTGATTATTTTAAGGATTAAGTGAGATAATGCATGCAAAGTCTTGTTCAGCAAGTGTTCAAGAAATGTTCATTGGCATGGTAGAGGGATGAGTATAATCAAAAAAGTTTACAAGACAGTTAAAGAAAAAATGAAGGAAGGAGAGGGGTTGAGATCTTCTAAAACTCAGAGTAGAGGAATCCTTCCCACCAATGGGTACTACTGGAAGATATCATAAATATCATAACCAAAGACAGGAGGAGCAGATCTGACAATGATGAGGAGGAATGAGAGAATTAAGAGAGCGATCTCCAGAGGAGTACCCATTACTCCTCAGTGCAGGTCACGCTCATGTTACTGTCCTCACAGGACTTCCTCTAGGGAATCTGATGGTATTCCCTTCACCAGATGTTGAGTAGAGCTTCCTCGTCATGCCTATGTTGAGCACAGAACATTCAGAACTTCCTGGGAGACTCTTTTTCTATGGACCCCTGTGTTGATACCTTGGATTAAAAAAACATGCCCCTGGGTCTCTATTTTCTCTAGACTATAAGCTACTTGAGGCCAGAGACCCTGGCTTTGCAGACCCAACCCTTAGTGTACTTCCTAGCACAAAATAGATGCTCAAGAAGCGTATCTTCATCTAATGAGCATAACAGGTCCTTTTGGTTATCATAAAGCAACGGTAGAATCTAAGGCTTCATGATCTTGCTTACTGTATGGGACTTCTATGGCTCTATGCCTTTGGCAGGTCAAGTTCATTTGCTTTGGAGTGAGAATGGCTCTCAGAATGCTGCCAACTATCCAGAGAGAATGCTAGCAGAGCTCCTTTGGGACTTAAGAAAAAAATATTCATTGCCAATGGATGGGATTTTCTATAAATTTCACTTTGGGGTGTCATCAAAATCTAGTGCCAATCTATTTTTTTCCATTGTAAGAACATCTCAAATTTTATCAAATTGAATTGGTCTTCAAAAGATCACAAAATCTCTAGACATAGGGATGGAGAGGCAAATAGAGGGAATTTTATCCTTTAGCAAAGAAAATAATAAAAGATAATTTAAGATACAAGGGTCACTAGTCAACTCTTCTTACCCTTGCCTCTTTACCTTTCTTTCCCACACAATCCACAAAGAAACACACACACACACACACACACACACACAGAGAGAGAGAGAGAGAGAGAGAGAGAGAGAGAGAGAGACAGAGAGAGAGACAGAGAGAGAGACAGAGAGAGACAGACAGACAGACAAATATCTCAGAAGGATAAGAGGTTTTTAAAATAAAGTTTCTGTCTCTATATTACCATTAGAACTAAATAGTGTTTAAGTACATTTTTCATATGTACCTCAGTTTCCTATAATGCATCGAACAAATCTTCAATGCTTCTGAGAGTCAGAAACTGCTTTCCCATAATTGAATTCAAAATTTCACTGAAGAGTTGTGTTTCTTAGATTGTTTACATCATTTCTTTATTAATTTATTTTTTGTTTATTCTTTACTTCCTTGACTCAAAGAAGGGGCCACCAAATAACAAAAGCCATAAAGCCACTGCAACTTTGAATGAATATCACTGACCCACATTAGTAAGTCAAGAACCCCAACTCTTTCTAGACTGCAGAGTAAAAAATTGTAGAATAAAAAATAAAGAGGTTATCAGTCATGCAATTTGTCTTCTCTTGCATTGCAGATTAAATGGTTATGACTTCACTGGACTCCAATCTAGTTGACATCTGTCAAAAGGCTTGGGTCATCTTTCTTCCATTAGCAAGAGTCTCCATTTCAACAATCCCCTCCTTACCCATATTCATGTCAGATACAATTGTCTACTTCATGTCAATCTTCCCTGTTAATGGGATCAACAAGTGCTGAAACTAGGCATCTTTCATTTCCTTAGGCTGCAAAGAGAAAATGCTGCCTCTTTTCAGAGACAGAAGAGCAAAAGGGAAAAGGAAAAGATAGCACTCGGACTTCTTGTCATCTAATGTGCTTTTTTATTTAGTTTCCAACTCAGGAACTTCCTATTCTATCAACTGCTGAAATACAGAATTGCTTTGCAACTAAAATGCTGCAAATGATTCAATTCTAAAGCTTCCATTTATGGGCATGATCTGTGTCACCCCAAATGTCTATGGTAGACAGTGAAAACTTTTGAATGTGAAAAATGCAACGACACACTGCATAAACATAATTTGCTTTTGAGAAATGATGGGTATATTTTTATATCTAGTTTCAGTGCAAAAAAGTGTCCAATTATGTTATATGTGACCCATTATTTAGCCTCAATGCACATTTGCAGATTTAAAACCTGTTTGTGCTAAAAAAATCTAAAAATTATGCACCTGTTGAGATTCAAAATGCTGTAGAGATTGAAATTCAATTTCTTAATTCATACATCTGACTGCTTCCAATTCCTAATGATTTGTGATTGATCCTGGGTTCTCTCTGAAGATATTCAAGTTGATTCTTTCTTCACATAAACAAGTTATCATACCCCTTGACTTATGAGCTTGATTTTTTCTCTAAAGTTTGCTTGAGATCATCTGTTCTTCCCCCAAAGCATTTTTGAGTCTAAGAATCAGAGTGGATGGTTACAAAATCAATTGAATATGATAAAGAGTGTGGTTAGAAAAGGAAAACCACAAACTCAGGATGCATTTTGAGACAAAAGGCCAACCTTTAACCACCAAAGTCCTGTGGGTACTCCTTCCCTAGAGAATCTCTCACTAAATCATGTTTGCACTTTTTAGTAAATGCTCTGTATTTTTTGTTATTGTTGTTAAACACAAAAATGTCAAGTTAATGTGACTGAAGAATACCTACTCAAGCAATTCTAGTGAGTAACTGTATTTAAGTTAATTTAAGCTTTGCTAGTTTTTTATTCATTCAATTTTTAGGTTCATCCCAGTGTGTTTATAGTTGCATTCATAGCTTCATAGGTAAGAAATAAAAAATGAAACAGTTTGGTGAATGCGAAAAAAAGTGTAAGTAATGTTTCTTCCCCATTGGCCTAGGAGAGGTAGCTTTTAAGTGGACATGGTAGCTGCTATTAAATATTATTTATTATATATGCATATGATTACATGCATGCTATGTTATGTACACTACATCATATACATATACACTACTATATGTATATTTAAATATACTGAATATATTGTTCAATTAAATATATTTCATAATATATATTTTATAATATATATTTAACTAAATGAATATTTTTAGTTTAGCATACTCCATATATACATTGTGTTTCTGTCATTGAGCATAGGTTTATCTTAGAGGTGGATTTCTATGAATGGTGTATTTCCATAACCCAGGATTCTTCTCTGCCACGATCCCCCTCAGCAGAAACATATTCTATTTTAAAATGATTCTGCCACTTTTGTTCAATTGAATTTGTTAAGTGCCAAATCACTGAGTCATACCCCGTTTGCCACTGTGAAGCTGAGCCAAGTTCTGTCTCCAAGGCGAAGCAGAAATAAACACCTTTCACTAGCACTTCACTCTCATGGTAAAATACGAGGGCATCCTTTCTCACTCTCTGCAAAGCAGACTCTGAAAACATTCCTTTCTGGATTTTCTGCTTTTCTAATTCTATTTTCTCCCAGAATCTGTTTGCAAAACATTTTATGGAATTGGCAAGTTATTTGCGCTGCTTTTGCATTGCAGTCTGCCTAATTCAATTGCAATTATTTGTAAACTGCCGCCATAACTCTTCCTTGGCTAATGTCTGCAAACTGTTTACTAAACAATAAACTTAATCATGCATTCATTGTTGCAAATGTCTCCAAATGGCTTCAGAGTAGAGCTGACTTGACATTTTTGCCTATTTGCAAAGCCATGAAGGATGTTTTCTGAATAGACACCAAGTTCTATCATACTTAGTCATTCTACTTGCTGTACCTCTCCTTATCTATTATAAATCGGGATGGCCTCTTTTCTGGGTCAGTCAATGTGCCCATACTGTAGATTAAAAGGACACTTGGCTGTGGCTAAGGCATTGGTAGTAGTGAGTGAAGAGAAAGCATGACATAATAACACAGGTAATAGTTTGATTATTAAATATCACATGGATATTCACTTACTGTATTAACCAAGTACCTGTTTGGGGCTTCTTGAGAAGTCCCAGGTATGAAGACATGGTTCTGTCCATTAAAGATTAGATTGGATGGGAAGCCGAGAAGAAGAGAGAAGATTAAAATGACTTCTAATTTCAAATCTGAAGATCCGAAAGAATCACACTGCTCTTAACAATAGACAAAGAGGATGTAGAACTGGCTTGGGGAGGTAGATGAGAAATATGGCCCAAATATTTAGGTTTGAGTCCATAATAGCACATTTTATCAGAACAATGTATCAAAAATAACCACCATGGAATTTGATATGGAGGATGGCATTGTCTCAGAAGCAATGATTATAGCATTGTGGCGGATGCTGTGGGCATACGCAGGATTGCTTATTAAGGAGCATGAAAAGGACAGGCAGACTCTTGGAGGGAAGGTAGTTTCAGTGGAGGGTAAGATGAGGATTTAGTTAAGGGTACAGAAGAGATTGGTGGAAAGAGGGCCCTATTGTTACATGGTCACGGAAATCAGGGAGCATTTCAAGAAGTGTGGAGTGATCCACAGTGGGGATTGTGACATTGCAGATATGGTGATGACAAGGAGAAAAAGAACACTGAGTTTCCTGATGATAAAGTCGTGGAAATTTCACATGAAAATCATAAACAAACTCAAGGGTGGAAGCTATCCTTCCATCCAAAAGCTAGGGGGAAAGATGCTGGTGAATCCCTTGGAGCTGCTGCCCTCACACTGGCAGATTTTAGCTATTAAGATGTAGCCAGTGAGACTTCTTCAAACTCCCCACTGTTGCCCTCTTCCCAATCTTTGATCAGAACATTTTGCCTAAACCATTACTGTTGACTCCACCACCCTCACTCTGCTTATGAATTTGCTCCCTACATTAATAGAACAAATAGAAGCACCCAGGGGAGAATTTGCACACATCCATCTTTGTGTCCATCCCATATCGTCAGTCTACTTCTTACTGCTACTGTGAATAATCAGCCTAAAATCCTAAGTCAAGGCAGCCTCCTCCACACTGTGTCCCGTCCCCTCCTGTCGCCCTCATGGTTCTTGCCCCAGCAGTTTCCTCCCCTCTTCTGCATCACCAATATTCCCTGTTCCCTTGTTTGTACATGGATGCTCTCATTTTACACATCTTCAGAACACCGTCTCATGATCACATCTTTCCCCAGATCCTGCTTCATTTCTCTGCCTAAACCCCATTCCTCTCCTATTCTTTATTGAGTTCATTTAAGTCAGCTTTGTGTACACTTCTCCTCATCATTGACAAAGCTCTTATCAAGGCCACAAATGACTCGCATTGTGAAATCCATCCATCAAATGGTACACACTTGATCACTCCTGTGTGTCTCAAAGCTCTTCCTGTGTATGGATTCTAGAAAGCCACATTCTCCTTTTCCCCTCCCACCTCAGAGATCCACTTCAATCTTCCAGCTGGTACTGCCTCATCAGCCTAACTGCTAAACTTCAGGATGCCCAAGAACTTATCTTTTGACATTGTCTTGCTTTTATCTATATTTATTGCCTGTGTGATCTCATCCTGCCCATAAATGTACTAACAACTCCAAAACCATCTTTTATTTTGTCTACATGATAGCAGACTGTATTTTGACATGTTATATATACATGAAGTATAATTTCCCATTCTTGTGGTTGTGCGTGATGTGGAGTTACAGTGGTCATGTATTCATACATAACATGGGAAGGTTATGTACGATTTATTTTGCTGTCTTTTCTATTCCCATTCCCTCTCTCTTCCTTACATTCCCCTTTGTCTATCCAATGAACTCATATTCTTTTCTCCCCTGTGTTAGTATCTTTATATCAGAGAGAACATTTGGCCTTTGGTTTTGGCGGATTGGCTTATTTTACTTAGCATGATAGTCTCCAGTTCTATCTAGTTACTAGAAAGCTATAATTTCACTCTTTTTATGGCTGAGTAATATTCCATTTTGTATATATATCACATTTCCAGAGTCAGTTTGAGCCAACCTGTACCCTGAACACCAGATATTGTGTATGTACTGGTCAGGCCCACTTAATATCTCCCACTCAACATTCTGAAACAAAACTCATTTTTGATGTTTAGGTTTCTAATTCTACTCCTTCTCCAATCTTTTCTATCTTAATAAAGACAAATTTTATTCTCCAAGTTGCCCAAGGAAAACAATTGTAGACATTATTGATTCTTTCTTTTTAGCACCACAATGAACCAATCCATCAGAAAATTTTCTGTTTGGAATAATGTACTGGTCGACCATTGCTGGTCACATCCCATTGCCAGACCCTTGATCCAAGTCACTTGTCATTGTTTGCCTGGACCATTATGGTGGCCTTTCAGCCAGTATCTCTTGCTTCCACAGTTTCCTACCCAGAATCTCTTCTCCACAGCAGCAAAGTGATTTTATGAAAATATTTTTATGCCAGTCTTCTGCTCAGAGGTCTCCTATAGTTTCCCAGGCCTTACTGATGGTGGACACTGAAGTCCATTTCAAGAGCAATCCTGATAGTAGCCCTGGAAATTCTTGAATTTCACTACTTTGGCTCAGTCTATGCCAGCTAGTTGGGCCTTTGCCTGCTGCTTTAATAAATTAAATGTCTTAGGGTTTTAGCATGTTCTGCTACTCCTTATTGGTTCATTCGTCCTCCCAAATCTGTAAAACTTTCTTCTTCTTCCTTAGATATCTTGTCAAATGTCTTATCTGAGGCCTTTCCTAGAGAAAAAGAAAACTTCCTGT
This sequence comes from Callospermophilus lateralis, assembly GCF_048772815.1. NCBI lineage: Eukaryota > Metazoa > Chordata > Mammalia > Rodentia > Sciuridae > Callospermophilus > Callospermophilus lateralis. The sequence continues at coordinate 142,105,589 of NC_135307.1, read as the reverse complement.
TCTCAATGCTTTATTCTGCTTCTTTCGTCCCCACATCATCTACCTTACCATATTTACTTAATTGCATACTTATTGCTTCCATTCAGTGAAATGTAGCATCTATGAAAACCGCGACTATACTTTCTTCACTGCCCTATCTTCTATCTTCATCACATAGAAAAGCATCCAATATATGGTTAATGTTCAATAAATATTTGAATGAATAGAATTTAATTGAATGAATAAAAATTGAATAGTTCCTAGTGCACTGCCTAGCATATCATATTGGTTCAATGAACCTCTATTAGATGAATGAATGAGTTTTTAGAATCGGACAGACACGTAACCACTTGCAGACAGAAGTCAAGAGTCAGTGGAAGAAAGATAGATATTATTGAGTATTAGTTGGCTAACATGGCTATATAATCCTTAAGTAAGCCCTGGACATAAGGACACCAGGGTTTTTCACTTCATCAGCAGCCTGATAGGATGTTGCTCAAGTAACTCTGCCAGGGCAGGTGAAGCAGAAAGACTGAGTTCTTCAGGACTAGCTGATGATATGGATTCCCAAATCAAGGGTTATCATGAAATCAATCTGAGTTAGAAGATAAGACAGGTCACTAGAATCAAAGGTTCAGAGCCATGACTGGTACCAACTGGGAAGATAACTTTTTAAAACTTTTTTTTTTTTATTTTTTGGTAGTACTAGTGATTGAATTCAGGGGCTCTCTACTGCTGAACTATGTCTCCAGCCCCACCCCCACCCATTTTTTATATTTTAAGGCAGGATTTTGCTAAATTGCTGAGGCTGGCCTCGAACTTGTGATTCTCCTGCTTCAGCCTCTTGAGGAGCTGAGTTTACAGGCATGCACCCCCCATGCCTGGCTTGGATAGATAGTTTTAAAAAGTCTGGCATGGAGCAGACATGCCTGTGGATGACCTTCAAAGGAACCAATCAGCTGTACGTGGAGATCTCTAATACAATAGAGAATGTATTCTAGGCCTAAAACCTAGGCTCTGATTTTGGTATTCAAGTATAAAGAGATACAGAGTATTGCTATGTCATGCGTCCCAGCTTGAAATCCTAGTCATTCAGTTTCAGATCCAAACCTGTACCTGGTATAACCAATTCTGACACAATTGGGGTGTCTGATTATAAGACATGAAGCTATGTTAGTGAAAACTCTGCAAGGCCAGATTCCTGATTGGCCAGTTCTGCAAAGGCCTCATTTGGGTGAACACACTTTCAGATTTCCCAAACCATTCCATTGGAATCAGATATTTTCCACTTATAAAACTAGCCACAAAATACAACTTATAAAGTGCCCTAAACCACTCCATCAAACCAGCCAGAAAGCACAACTTCTTTTTGGCTTTCTAAGAAAAGTCAGCTCTATTACAAAAACCATAACCCCCGCATAACAGCATGCTCCTGTTGGATGGAAAATAGCGCTTTCTCCTGCCAGTGCATCCCTCCACCTGCCACAAGGACCAGTGCATCCTTGCAGGTGCACACCCACAACTGGAAGCCATTCTTTGGTTTTCGCTGGTCCCCAACTCAGGGTGCAAACATCTGCTGTAAAACTGTTAAAGTGAATAATCAAAGGTCATTTAAAAAATGTGACACTTACTTGAATCAATGTCTTCTTGAGGCTTTTGAAAGGTGCAGCAGGCATAAAATTTAATATTGATTGTTGGGGCACATTCTATTCCCCCTTTCAGAGTCATTTCAGAATGACAAATAATTTTTGTTGATCCATAGCAGGACATGTCTCCTGGTCGACACGAGTCCTGGGCCTCCTTATTGAAGCTGAGCTTTTCTTTATTCTGTCCACTTCTTTCTGTAGTTTCTCCCTGCCTCAAATTTCTTAGTTCCTGCCGTCCCCTTCTGCTCACTCCTCTTAGCTCCTGTTCTAATTTCAACTGTCATTTCCTCTGCTCTCCCGAGTGCTCCAAGCTCCTGTTCTAATTTTTCATGTCTTCTCCCAGCGCTGCCCTCCTTTCTGCCTCCCTGACCCTCTCTCTCTCCTGCTTGCCTTCCCTTTTTCTCTCACTTTTACTCTCCCACATTCCATCAGAGATTTTTGCCTTAGGTTTCGCTTCAGCTTCTGTTTTCTGAACACTGTTAAATGCAGTCAATGATACAAGGTCCAATCCACTCTGCCTATATCCCAGAAGCCCCCATCCCCACCTCCCCATCCCCCGCAAAATAATCAGATTTTCTTACCATCTTCTAAACCTAAATTTAAATCCCATCTCCCCTAAATATTTACCTTCTTCCTGCAGACTCTACTTTCTGTCAGAATAATCTAAGAAAATCTCCTCTTTTTTTTACCTTAGTTGACAAGAGCAAAATATAGGAAGTTGATCTGGAAACTCTCATTCCAGTATAATCTCTGGTCCAGTTTAATTTTCTGAAGTTGAGAAGGATTTCCAGTGAATATATAGGTAAACATGGGCAATGATCTTCTGCAAGACTATCATTAATCTCAGCAATATTTAAATGAAAACTAACTTACATTTTGTAAGAGACATTTCTCAGGGGGTCTTTCCCTCCTTCCAGTTACACATAGAAACAATTGCATTCTCATTAATTACAAGTGAAGTGATTTAAGTGATTTGCATTATTCACAAACTACTGCACCAAGTGTATAAACGGCAAACCATCATACTGGAATTTTGGACACACTAGGCTGGCATGAAAGAAATTCTCAGAAAATGTGCTGTAGGGATACAGAGTGCAATTCCTGGTTGTCTTGGACATCCAGACTGATGACAAGTATGATAGGGGACACTATTTGTGTTTGATCTTCAGAGCAAAAGAGCTCAGCCTTTGGGATTTGAATAATTCCATTTTAAAGAATATAGAGACTGTGCCTGTAGTTAGTTTGATGTCTAGGCTATTTTCCAAGGGTGAGAACATCTTCTAGACTTACATAGATTTTCCTATCCCCAGTTGGGAAAATTAAAATAATTTATTCAAGTACCTGGTTATTTCCAGGGACTATTTTCACATTATGTAATTGATGAGTCATTTTAGCAAAATGCTTTCTCATCTGGAACATAACATTTCAGTTTGTTAGGGTTATACATACCTAAAGTTGCAGAAAGTGTGTTGACAAGGTCAGAGTTCAACACTGTACATATTCCATCTTATATTTTTCAAGAAGTCATTGACACTCTTTCTGGAACTAATTTCAAAGGCTTTAAGAAATTATGAATGACAGGATATTTTTGGCTATGTATTATTGTTATTATCTTTTACAGATGGCAAATGAAAGTTTGGGGTTATAACATTCAACCCACAATGACTTAATAAACTTTCTGAGTGTCCACTTTGTACCCAGCACTCTGATGATGGGTGCAGGGGTCATAAAGATGAATAAGCCCAAGTTCCTTCTCTGGAGGCGCTTCCAGTTAAAGGTCATGTCAAGAGTCAACCAAAAAGCCTTAGCCTCATCTGAAAACCTCAAACCCAAATACTCTTCTCCACACAATAACCCCAAAGCTAAATCTCTCCAGGGCATCTGCCTTAAAAAAAAAAAAAAAGAAAGCATAAAACACACAAACAAAAGGTTGTGCATATGTTACATTTTTTACTTAGTACTTCTCAAATCGACAGGGTGCATACAAACTTCTCAAATACATAGTGGAGAGAAAAGGATCAAATGCAAATTCAGCCCCATGTAAGTTTCCGATTATTACCTGCTTTTAATTAAGTTATTTTCCTTTTCTAACTATCTCCAGGTTTTTTTTTTCTTTTTGTTCCATGAGAATGAGCAGAAAAACAAAAACATGGGCGAGGAGGAAGACTCGTAGCTCTCTTGAGAAACAGGAAGTTATGTGAAACCTTGTTTGCCCTTTCTACTGTGAAGAAGTTTGCTGAAGAGATGTGACCCTGCACTCTGCTATGTAAACCACCTACAGTAATGGCGGAGGTCACCGTGGGAAAAGAAGGGGTGCTTTGGGCCCAGAGTGACAACAAAAGTCAGTGCTTCCAGGCATCTCAGGATGAAAAGTAAAACCGCTGAGCAGTTCAGAGGGGCTGGCTTTCTTCTTCCTTCCTCTCTTCTCGCCTCTCTCTCTCTCTCTTCTGGGCTAAATTTTAAATCATTACAAGCCCATCAAACATGCTGATCCTCTCAGATGTAGCCTAGTAACCTTGATGGAGTCTAACCTTTAACATGCCTGTTTGGATGACATTAATGGTCCAGCTTTGATTTTCCCTTTGCAGTTGTGACTATGAGCATTAAGAAGGAAATACTATCTCCAGAGATGTGCCACCTGTTTTTTTTTTTTTTTTTTTTTTTCATACTTGTAGGGTTTTGGGAAGAGACCTTGGGAGCCTCAGGGATCCTGAGGGAGGTCATAGTATTGGGCCCAGAGGTGCCTTTTTTTTTGAGGTTAAGCTTATATATTTTGCAAAAGACCACTGTGGTTAAGAACAAATTTTGAAAATGATTGACCAAGGGGATCTTTGCTGTTCCCTGCTGAAATATCTAGATATGTGAGAGTTTTTGTTTTTTTGCTTTTCTCTCAGTTTCTTGGATCTTGCTGCCTTTCCCAATTTATTGTGTGCATTCCTTCTCAAGATAGAAATGTCTTTATAGTTTTAATGGTTCCAGATGTGATGTGGCAGAAAATTCTGATTAGGTCCAAATGATTGCATGACCTTTCTGAAATTTCTATTTTAGTTTGGTCAGTTTAGCATTAGCCATACTGTGGCAAAAGGAAGGTACTTATGTGACTATATTTATACTTTTGGGCAACCAAGGTATTATTTAATTTATTAGGCCCGTGTTTCATTTTCCACTGAGAGGAACTGACTTGGAGCGGTGACTAATACTTGAATATATGACAACAAGTTGGGCATTGCATTGGGCCTACCCTCTGAGGTTTCTGACTTAGCAAGTCAGAGAGACATGGAAAAGTATATATTTTTATTATGTTCCTCAAAGAGGCAGATGATGCTGATTCAGTAGATTTGGGATAGAGCCTGAAAGTCAGTATTTTATTAGATTTATTATTATTTGTTTTAATGAGGGTTCCTGATGCAACTTAATTTCTAAGAAATTTGTTTTGTCTGTATATCAATTTAATAACTATTCACAGGTTGTTTGCTCAGTTAGGCAACCGGTGGTTGATTTTCTCCAGATGCCTTTATGTCTGATTTAAGGTTGAAAAAGAAAGAAAATTTGCCCATCCAAATTCAACTATTAGAGATGAGACTGTATGCTGGAGTATGCATGGGCGTTCTCTAAGGCAGGTGGGTAGGGAAGGAAGCTATGCAGTCAGGGAAGTGAGCTGTGCAGAGTCAGGACCAAACCAGAGGGCAGCAAGCTGGAGAAATGGCACTCAAAAGTGAAAAGACTCTCCCTGTTCCACTTCGTCCATTCTATGTGGTAGCGAGGCTATTTGTCCATCTGTTTTTTTCCACAAGACTCTGAATTTTAGAATTCTTTGCAAGGGTGAAGACTGAACCATAGTCCCCTGAGTCAGTATGTGATGCTTTCTTAGAGTCCTCTAAATGTATGGTGGGTGAATGAGCAGAGAACAAGGAGGTGAGAGGTCATGTGGAAAGATACACTTTGGCCTCAGATTGGAGAAGGTCATAGAAGACTTTCAATGTCATGATTCGTAGTCTGATCCTCAAAGTGTAGTGAAGTCAAAAAAATTAGCTAATGAAGGAGATGTATTAATATGACTGCTGTTTCTAAAGTTCATTTTGGGGACGGAATGGCAGGTAGATAGTGGAGTGGAGTGATCAGAAGCAAAGATTGAATACGGGGCTAATGCCATGGACCTCAAAAAGAGATGATGTAGTCAGAATGAGAGCCTTCCTTAATGACAGGGTGGAGTGTGCACACCTGGGAAAGATTCTGAAGAAGACAAAACAACATACAGCCTTGAATCAGCCGTGGGGGGCAGATGGAGGAAAATGGTGATTTGAGTTTCCAGTCCTCTCCGGGTCAAGGGTGCAACTCAAAAATCAGAGAACAAAAGGATATGGTGTGGCAATGGGTTTTGTTTTCCATATGAGTATCCATGGGACATCTGGACACACTGGAAACAGGTTGGAGGCTCAGGAGAGATGCAGATCTTGAGGACATCCTCATTCAAATATTGTGTTCTAGGAGGGGATATGTTCACCTAGTTTTTGTTTATTTTTATTGTTTTTTTTTTCTACCCCACTTCTTCCCCATAAAGTGAACTTTTGATAAAGTGAGCATGTTGGAGGTAAAACTTTAATATTTTTTTAAAAGTAATGTTTTCCTACTTTGTACCCTTTGCTTCTTCCTGTATTCAATAATTTTATTGAGTTATCTATTGCACATTCTGTTGGATTCTATAGGCACGAGGCTTGTCTTTATTATGATGTTATAGACACAGAAAACTGAAAAAAAGAGAATTTTACAAATTGACACCTAGATTGACACCTCTCTGGGCACTGTCTCTACCTACAGCTTGTACTTGCCATTTGGTATCACACATCAGACATTAGTCTTGGCCATAGGCGCAAAAAAGATCAAGTCCCTGCTCTTGAGAAGTTTATATTCTCAGAGAGGAAATTAGAAAACCCAGGAAAATATGTAGCAATGTTTTAATCGTTATGAAAAAAATAAATAGGATAAGAAAGTTAAGAGAGGCTGCTGTGTTCATCTCTACAGTGTTTTGACAGTGAAAACAATAGAGCACTAAATGCTGAGAAGTGTCTGTTCTTGGCTTAAATGTGAGTCCTTTATGAATGGAATACATTATGTGGATTCAAGCGACTTTCTTTTCTTTATACTGAAAGTTTGGTCAACACAATTTAATGCCTAGGAGTTCATTACACTTAACATATCTTTTCCTGCTCTGCACAATTTCTTCATTTAGTATAAATGGGGAGGGGTAGGCTAGGTGATGAATATCATTTTCTTAATGTGTAATCAGTCTTTCCTTTTGGTGTTGTTGGAGGTATTTTTCATTATTTCCATTTGAGTCAAGATGAATAGTATCTACCTATCACAGGGTTCAGAAAAAGGCCTGTGCACAAGTTTGTGTGACAGCTTTGGAAGGAGACATTCACCCTTCCTTTTGGTCTCCTAAAGAAACAGTTTCGTCTATTTTTTGGCCAAGCTTTGAAACAGAAGCAATCACATTGCTATATCAACCTTACATTTAACTCTGGGCAAATGCACTTTTATCCTTCCAATCATTACGTTAACCATCTGTGAAAAAGCATAAATCTCAGATTCCAGACATCTGGTGAATCAACTAGAACATAATTAAGTTCAACCAAATCTCTCTTCTCTTCTGTGAGGTTCTCAGCACACTGTAGAATAAGGCTACAGCTGGGAAAGTGCATTTTGAGAAGCTGTAAGTGTAGACAGAATCCTCTGGGCATTAACTCACCAAAGTTAATCCACAAAGGCTTACATAGCTCTACCACCTACTAGCCATGTGGCCTGGGAGGTGATCAATTTCTTTGTGCTTACTATCATTCTCCATAATGTGTTTATAGCAGCATCAATCTCAGAAGGTTACTGCAAAGATTTAAAAAAAAAATTGCAGGTATGTTCTAGAGTCATTTGGAGTATGACACCACTTCACAGCCTACTGCCTTCTTTGAGAAGTACCAGCAAACAACCTGGGTAAGGCTGGAGCAGCCATATTTGCGCCATGGGATCTTGCCTCAATGTCCATTGCTGATTGGAGAAGTATGGGCCTCTTACCTAACATACACCAATCAGACTTTTTCTTCCCAAAATTGGTACTTGCAATCGGGAGACACAGACAATGGGAGTGGTTGAACTGAGTTATCAGTACCAGATCTTGGGAGATCAATACATTTCTTCTTCTTTTTACTTGGCTCTAGATTTCACTGGTTGTCCTCTTCCTAGGTAAATTACTTCCTCACATTTCGTGAGATATCTTGGTATTCTTTGTAAACCATCTCTCTTTAGTTGCAATTGAATTTTGACCATTCATATCTGAAACAAAACCCGAGGTGCCTAAACTGAAATGCTGGACATTATTTCACATCAATGTCTTCTAGTGTTTCCTGGCTCAGATGTCACACTTCAAGTGGACATTTCAGCATCTTCCTAGAAACTGTCTGCTCCTTTAGGATCATGTCAAGCCTACCCTCAAGTCACCATGAAATCTTTCCCCCAACTGTGTTTTTTTTTTTTTTTCAAAGTCCTTCATTTTAGTAACTATACTCTCTTACCTGGACCCCTCCCTCTTAAGATAGCTTTACCACATACTCTCCCAGTTTTCCTTTAACTTATTCTCCATACTGAAGCTGAGGGAGAGGGATTCTTCAAAGTCAATAACATAAACCAGATCACATAACTCCTCTGCTGAAAGCCTTTGAGTGGACTCAACCTTGCCTTGGAATACCATCTCACCTCTTTCATCACCTCCAGGGTCCCTTGGCCCTAGTCTCACCCACTACTCCACTTCTACCTCTGACTTCTCCTTTCTGTGTCTACTTCTTCCTAATCTTGCCTTGGTTTCCCAAGAGTTCAAGCTCTTTCCCTCTCTGGGGCCTTTTCTCGTGTGATTTCCTATGTTTGCCCTTCTCCCTCACATGATTCTCATTTAACTCCCTTGTATTCTGATCTCATTCATTTTCTGCATTCTTCCCTGACCTCTGTGATATTGTGATACAATAAGAAACACACACTTTTAGTCCGTGTTCTGTTTTATGGAACATAGCTCCTAAAACCTTTGAAATCTCTGAAGCTATGTTTTTGTGTATCAATGAAATGAGTGATGTTGGGTCTCCTGGGTAGCCTCAGATGGAGAAACAATGTGAATAGAGGGCTGAAACTCTCAGACCCAACCTCTGGCTTTCGAGGAGGGAAAAGTGTCTGAAGCTAGAGTTGACCAGCAATAGTGAATGATTCCTTCAATCATATCTATGTATGGAATAGTTCATAAAAATCTCAAAGAGCAGGGTTCAGAGAATTTGGGTTGTTGGACACACGGAGGTAGTGGGAGGTTGATGTGCCTGGAGAGGGCATAGGAGTGTCACACTCCTTCCTTCATACCTTGCCCTATGAATTCTTTCCATTTGCCTGTTTCAGAGTTGTATCCTTTATATTAAAGGTGTAAATCTAAACAAAGTGTGTCACAGAGTTCTGTGAACTGTTCTAGCAAGCAACCAAACCCAAGAAGTAAACCATGGGGATCCCTGGAGTTGCAATTGGCATCTGAAATGGGTGCAGTCTTGTGGGACCAACCCTGCACCTGTGTGATCTGATGCTATCTCCAGGTAGGACACCTAATCCTTGTCTGTAAAGAACTGTCAACCTCTCACCCGTGTGTTTTCTCTGATATAAGAAGATTGACTCATAGTGGGTTAGGGACAGGGAGCATGGGAGGAACAGATGAATTCTAGATAGGGAAGAGGTGTGGGAGGGAAAGGGAGGGGGCAGGGGATTAGAAAGGATGATGGAATGTGATGGACATCATTATCCAAAGCACATGTATGAAGACACGAATTGGGTGTCAAGATATTTATATACAAACAGAGATATGAAAAATTGTGGTATATGTATAATAAGAATTGTAATGCATTCTGTTGTCATTTATTTATTTATTTAAAAAATCAATAAAAAAGAAAAGGAAAAAAAGGCAACTGTAGAATTGCTTGGTAAAGGAAAACTCCTACAAAGCTGGTTACAGAAGTGTTCTGGGTTGAGTGTGAGCATATTGAAGAAAACAGGCTATTTTCCCCCATTTACTCCATATTCAAAGTGGGGATTCCCTGATAGTATAATTTTCTCCCAAATCTCACTGGTAAAGAAGCTCCCAGAATCTATAGTGATAGATGTATTTGTCTAGCTATTTGCTTAGTCCTCACATCTCTCATGAGACAGTATGCTACGTGAAGACAAGGAGTACATAGACTTGCCTTAGCCCTCCCTAGTACCATAGGAAGATAAATACAGGATTCTTAGACTGGTGCCTTGGCACCATGGAGACAAACAAAGGAATGACTGATGTCACCTGCATCAAGGTGAAGCCAGGTGATTGGCATCACTTGGACTGCCAAATAACTCAGCATCGAGGAGCCAGGGCCATAGAGTACTTCTGGTATTTTTAGATGAAAATGCTGGGCAAATGCTTTCTTATATTTCTTTCTCTAACTGTGGAGTTGTGCTAGGCAGACAATGCAAAAGCACAGAAATCAACCAAGTTCCCTGAAAGCGCTATTACATTCAGAGGGGATATTTTCCATGCATTTTTAAAATTAAAGTCTCATGCAACTAGCAGAAAAATACACCACAGCTTCTTTAGCTTGATTGTTTCAACTTTTAATAGTAAAGTCAATATGTGCCTCCAACTAACTGTTGGGCATTGTTCTGTGATTGCCAGGTTGTTTTATGTATGTGAAGCAACAAAACAATATAAGGTGACAAACAAAAGATGGAAAAATATATAAAATGAAAAAAAGTTGGCTATGTGCTACCTCAGGCTTTAAAACTCCTCTTATACACTTTACCACGAAGTCTATTAAAGCAAAATATAGTGGAAATACAATATACTGCAATGAATGTCTTCAAACTAGCAATTTAGCGCAAAAGCTGAGGGCAGTTCTTATGCACCGACTTTTAATACCAAGACGATTTGTGGTCTCACAAAGTTCCTGCCTTAGGCAAAAGTTGTGCTGAGTTCTAATAGGTCTAGTTTGTTGGCTGTCAGAATAATGGAGAATTTGGTAGCAGAGGGGCTGGATGCTGTAAACAGCAGAGATAATTAGAAGGTCTGCGGAGAGGAGAGGGAAGCTGGTTTATATTCGGTTGCAGGGGAAAGTGTTTGTTCAGGAAGCCGCTGGTTGACACAGCATAGTCTGGATCATAGAATGCTTATTGGGGGAACTTTTGTGGCTCTTTTAGAAACCTAGTTATCCTTTTTGCTATAATGCTATGGCTATAATTAATAAGTTGCACTTTGTTGACTACCTACTATGTGCTTTGTCCTTCCCATTCAGTTCTCCTGTATTCCCATTCTGCAGAGAAGGAAATCAAGGCTCAGAGAGGAAGTTTTATCAAGGGTCAGGAACTAGCAAACAATCAAATTTGTAGTCAACTAGAAACCATGCTATTTGCACTATATGGTGATGTGTTCCTATGAGGCATGGGTAACACTGCCAATCAGTGCTTTCACTGAGAATCTTATGCACTAATGTGTAGTTTGAATATGTGGTCACCGCAGAAGCAGACTTTAGTTTTACAAGAAGGGGCTGGGATCAAGAGTGAGGTCTCTCATAACAAATTATTAATGACAGGTCAAGGGCTAAAGTTTTCTAGTAATTCACTTTTATTTTGTACAAATTAGTTTGGGATATAGATTGTCCTTTGTAATAACACAATTTTTCCTTCTTGGACAAAGTTTGTTTTCTTACCTGGATGGACACGTCATTGCAGCCTTTCTGTGTCAGTCGCCCCAACCTACCCCCACGGGGTTATTCTGCCAGTTGAGTCCCAACCCAACAGGGTAAGAAATCCAAAAGTGAATTCCCATGGGGTATGGAAGAACTTAGATGATGATTTTACATTTATGATAAGTTTGCCTTTAACTCTATCTGCAAATGTAAATGCATATGACAAGTCACCTTCCTGCTAAGGAATAGGGACCAGACTTAATGGCAACCTCTACCTTGGGAAGCTCAGTTATACACTTAGGTATATCAATTTTTTTAATGATAATTAACATTTTCCATCTCATTGTGGAATGTCTACATTCTTCCCCTCCCCCCCCCCAGAAAGCTACAACAAAACTAGGAAATTGACAGGAAATGAGAAATCAATGCTATTATATGTGGAGACTAAAGAGGGTGGGCTTACTTAGGCTGGAAAGGGAAGAGTGGAGAGATACACTACTATAAGATAATCTCAAGGGCATGATAGGGACTTGTTTACCAAACATCAGATCATGTGAACAAGATGACTTCATTAAGAAGTCTTCCTCTGCTGCATCCTTCCAGGCAAAATCAACTTCCCTTCCACTTGCTCTGCATGCTTACCCACAAGAATTTGTTTCTCCATCTTAATGACCTTTGGCTCAGTGGTTGAGGAGAAGTAGCAGGTATAGAGCCAAGAGCACTGACTGTGAGCTAAGAAGATGTAGATTCTGGCTCTGGCTCTGCCGTGACTTTTATTGGGCTCTAAATCCTCCAGTTTGCTCATCTGCCCAATGGGAATGTCAAGTCTTATAAAATTTGCGTGAAAACCTCACAGGTCTTTGCTGAGGTCAAATGAGAGGTGGTATACAAAGTGCTTTGTGGTCAGTAAGGAATTTTTGATGGCCTTTCTTCAGGTGATATAGGCCATTTTATTTGAGGGTTGCTGGAGAAAACACTTTGGGTGCTATAGTTTGACAGACCCTTCCCTTAATTGCTCCAGGTATCTCTAGCTTTCTGGAACAAACCTTCTCTGATGCCACATTAAGGTTATGCATGCCTTACTCAGGAAATGCCACAAAAACACTTGAACAACAGGGTACCGAGAGGATCATCTGTTTAAGTGGGACTCAGCATCAATGGGTTCTGAAGCTTTGGTGCTGTGAGTGTTTCTCTCAAGCAACAAGGATAATAGGAATATTCTTAAATCCACACACCTGTCTTAAAATCCACATACCTCTCAATTGAGGTATATAATTCCTTAGCAATAGCATACTTCCATATAAGAAATTCTCCAACCCCATTGCCACATTCTAGGCTGAGTCTCCACAGCCCTCATCCTATTACAGGCACTGCTTTCTAATGGGTTCTGAAAGCCTCCACCTTTTCAACTATGGTTGCTGATGAACAGCCACCATAACAGATGAAGAGCCATCTATTAAAATCACCCCCAAACCACATTACTCCCTACATTAAAGTCCTTCCTCAACCTCCTATTGTTTCCAGAATGCCATCCAGTCTCCAAATCAGTGAGTTCAATGCTTCCTGAAACCAGCCCCTGCTACCTCTTCACCCTGGCCCTGCCCTCTGCTTCTGCTTTCACCACACCAGAGACACACCAGGCCTCCTTTTAACAACTTGGTCTCCTGGATGCCTCAGGCCCCTGGGATCCTGTGATATTCTCAGATAAGGGTGTGTTTCTTCCAGGGATTCCTGTTACTAGTTTCTTCTCTTTTTTGCCTTTGGTTAAATGTCATGTCTGCAAAAAAAAAAAAAAAAAAAAAAAAAAAAAAATTCCCTAACTCTTTCTTTTATATAGGATTTGCCCCTTTTATCATCTGTCCTTCATTCTTATTCTGTTTTGCAGGAGTCAGCAAACTACTCCATTGAAGAGTTTGAAAGGAAACATTTTAAGTATTGGGGGTATAGGGTCTCTGTTGCTAGTATTCAACTCTGCAGTTATATGGTTAAAGCAGCTGTAGACAAAACAAACTTCTGGGCACATCTGTGTTTCAATAAAACTTTATTTGTAAACACAGGCAACTGGTGAACCTGATTGGCTGACCCCTATGCTATGGCTTAGTGCTTTTAGTGTCTCTGATGGCATTTATTGGCAATTTAAGTGTCCTTGTTTTCCCTTAGTTGATTGTTGTCTGTACTCCCTAGACGACTGTGTATCCTGGGAAGCAGAAATCACATTCCTTCTGTTTATCTCTGCAATCTCAGTGGCTAGAGGGGCTTCTGGCACACAGTTGATACTTAATACACATTTTAAAAATAAACAAAATAGACCTGGGGTTGTGGCTCAGTTGGTAGAGTGCTTACCTAGCATGTGTGAGGCACTGGGTTTGACTCTCAGCACCATATATAAGTAAATAAATAAAGGTCAATCAACAACTAAAAAAATTTAAAAGAAGAGTGAATAAAAGAATAAAATGTGGCTTACCTGTTATTTTCCCAGCAACATTTTATGTATCTATTAAATTTGCTTCATAGCACTTGTTTCAACTTATCATTGTTCAGTGTGTCTGTTTTTGTAAGTTCCATGATCACAGGAAACTCTGTGTCTTATTGAACTCATATAACCTCCCAGCAACTTCAAGCTGTTTGGCATTCAGATGTTCAAATAAGTGGGATAAACAAATGAATGAAAGAGTATTTCCACTGGGTAAAAGGAAGCTTTGACTTCTATGATAAATTTTGTTTATAAAATGTGTGAATGAAAGAGTGAATGAAGCAATGAATGGAATGTGCCCACTGGCTCTGCATAGCCTTAATTTGAAAATTCTAAAAATTCTCTAAATTGTAAGTTAGTGAACCCTGTAAAAAACAAAACAAAACAAAACAAAAAATTGTTACTTGTCCCTGTCTAGATAAGTCTCTTTAGTTATTTAGAGATCAGATAAGTAGTCATATTCTCAGGCTCAGGTAGCTTCTCAGTGAATGTCAATTCTTCTGAACGGTACACCCAGAAGCTGCCCCAATTCAGCCCCACTGGAAGGCTCAGAGTGACCCTGGAAGGCATTTCTTCCTATTACATGGTTCTGCCACTAAGAAATGATTTTTTTTTTGTCTCATGATCATAACCATGTCTTTGTCTCCATGAAAAAGCTTTAGACTTAATTGAAGGGATGTGTGGCAAAATGCACCACAACCTGGGAAAGAGAAGGATGAATGATGTGGCAATCTCTCCCAGTTTGTGTGAGGCAAGCCTTGTGTTCGTTTTTTTTTTTTTTTCTTTTTTCTTGGAGTCATTATTAATAATGTCCCTTCTCCATCTCAAAATGCCTGCTTTGGACAGTAAATTATCTTGTCACTAGAAACATAAGGGATTAGGTACATTTCTTTCCTAAGGACAAGATGAACGGACACTGGGTGCCTAGAAGGTTATTGGAGTTGGGTTTTGGAAAGGTCAGACTGTCTTCTCTGGCTTGATGATACTCTTGTTTGTGACTATCAATGGACATTTTGGTACAACATATGGAGGTAACTCCAGCAAAGCAAATTGAAGTATTTTACTATTTTAAAGTAGACTTTGTGTGCCTCATATAAATGGTACTGTCTCTGGAATGCTGACCTGTTCTTGAAAGTTGTGATGCCACTAATTGGCCTAAGTCTTCCTGAATTTATTAAAAAAGTTCAGGAAAGCCCTTCCACACCACTGGCTCTACTCAACCCCTAACCTTCTAGCAGCCATTAAGAAACATTGGGCATAAATTCTCTGAAAATCTTTGATCACTAAGTTAGGAAATATCAAGATTGATGTGAAGGACATTGTTTAGAACACAGGCTCTGGAAGCAGACTGCTGAGTTTCAAATCCTGGCTTGGATATTTACTTCCTGCATTACCCTTGGCCTCCTTGGGACTAAGTTTCTTCACCTGTAAAATGAGTGTAGCTCTTGTCTATATCTCTTAGGGCTGCTGCAGTGACTTAATGAGTAGACTCTTGTAAGACACTTGAAAGAGTTCCAGATACAGAGTGCTCAGTAATTGTAAGTTATTATTACTATCTACTTATACTTTAATGCTCTCTAGAGAGGATTTTCCATCTTTAGGCAAAAACCATTTTCAAAAGATTTGAGAAATGGTCACCATCCTGTGAAAATTTGTTATAATGGCCATATCATAAATCTTATTGGCATATTTGCTTTGAAGTTCATAAAAAAGTCATGATTTCCTTAACATTGCCTTATTATATAATGTCCCCCAATATTTTATAATTTCTGTATCTTTTTGAACCAAGACTACAATAAAATAAATTAAATTAATTAGAGCAGATAATTATTTTAGCTAACCATAATTTTACATCATGTATCAATTCAACACTGCTTCTTTGTTCTAAAGAATCCAATTTGACTGACATATAAGAGTAAAGTAATATAAGGTTCAATTCTATTTAATAGCATCTGATTGTATTCTCTCAGTAAGTCAGATAATTAAGTAATTCCTCTGTAATTATTAGTATTAATTTTGTATATCCTTTCTAGTTACCAGAATTATTATTCTTTCTTTTAGAGTGGCAATTATTGTTAATTTAATTCCATATTCGACATTGACTCCTGGTAAATGACTCCAACTCTTAAACTATTGTGTTTATTTAGCCCCCCCCCCAAAAAAAAAAAGAAAAAAATGCACTTACATAACTTTTCCATTTATTAGCTCATTTAATTTGTGATTTAGTTAGATAGTTTCACAATGTTAAAATTTGGTCATATCAGAAATCTAGATATTGTTGTTATTTGCATTATAATACATAATTCATGAACAACAATTATTTTTTTAATTGTTCTAGAACAAGTTGTTTCTCTAGCTTCGTGAGGGCTGTAGGATCCTTAGAAATTGTCCAGTACAACCCTTCTGTTTTATAGACATGAGGTCTGAGGAAGGCTAGTGACTGGTCCAGGCTCAGGCTGCTGTGTCCACCTTCAGGTCTTTCACTCTTTCGGTCATTGTTTCCCATCCTTTGAAATCCTTCTCCATTTTCTCAGCTATTATCTTCACTCTTCAAACCAAACATGGTTGGTCCTCCAGTTTCAGGAAGGTGGGAGAAGATTCTAGAAGGTGAGGTCAGCTGTGCCCAGGATATTAATGGAAAAGGCAATTTGACCAGGGACAGACAACTCTTAAAGGTTCTTGGGTAGGCAGATGGTGGAGGGTGTTGGAAGGTAATGACCTGGAATTAAAATGATGATTTGTTTGAGAGGAACACTATGGCTCTAGAGAGAGGGAGAGGGAAAGCCAATTGATTCTTAAGAAGTGGCCCACAAACAACAGTCTAGAACTCAGTGTGAGAGACCTAGATGAACAGTTGACTTAGCCATGTTCCTCAGCAGACCTTATTCCATTGTTGCCAGGTTCTGTGCACTTAACTCTGATGGATTTCTCAAAGATGCCCCTTCTTCTCCAGTCTCATTGTTACACTCCCAGTCAGGACCCCACAAGAGGTCCTGTGCACTCATGTGATACTTCCTCACTTGGTTCCCTGTCTCGGCATATTCTGCATACCCTGCTCCATTGGGCCTTTTCTAGTGCAAAAACTGAGCCTGATCAAGTGTTGATTTTAAACCTGAGCAGGGTACTAATTGGCTTGCAAATTAAAGTCCAAAAAAGCAATCTCACATTCTGTTCTTCATGTGCGTTTCTGGCTCTCCCTCCAACTTCTACTAGCCACATGCCCTGCTGACCAGCCACATTTGCTCTTTCTGAGCTCACCATGGAATTCCCCCTCTCTCATTTGCTGTCTCTCTCCAGAGGATGTCTCCTGCTTACGGGCTCAACCCAAATGCACTGCCACATCAGTTCTTCCTTCTCCTCTTCCAAGCAATATAAAATATTGTTGGGGCTTGGATATAGAATCTCTCCCAAAGCTTCATGTGTCTCAAATGTTGCTTGTTCAGAGGTGGGGCTCTTGTGAAATGACTGGATCATGAGCACTCTGACTTCATCAGTGGATTAAACCATTGATGGTTGCATGGACTACTGGATGGGTTGGGACCTAGTTGGAGGGGCATGTCACCGAGGGTGTGCCCCGGAAGAGTTTTTCTTTTCCTGGTTCCCTTATCTCACTCTCTGCATCTGTGCTGCCATGAGATGAGCACCTATTTTCTACCATGCTCTTTCATGATGATGTTCTGCTTTACCTCCTGTCCAGAGCAATGGAGCCAGTCAACCACAGACTAAAACTTCTGAAAATAAATAAATTGGTGAGGTATTCTGATCACAGAGACAACAAGGTGATTAACATAGATGCCCTCTGTAAGTCTCCAAAGAGCACGGTTCTTGAAAAAGGTGATGGTTGCATTGGCGGGAATCCTTGGTGAATGGATCCCTCCCCTTGTTGGGTCTGATTTAACAGTGGCATAAAGATTATAGAAGCTTGTTTCTCTCTTATATTCAACTTGGTGATAAGTGGTCCAAGTTGATGACAAATCTCTCCACAGTCTTTCAGAGACTCAGGTTCCTTCTGTGGGAAGCTGCCTCTTTGGAGCCTCGTCACACCCGCCTCTGAGTTTTGGCTGACAGGAAGGGGATGAAAGCATGGGACGCAATGTTGCAAGACCCAGACTGGAAAGTGGGACATGTCACTTCTCACATTCCTTTGACCACAAGTCAGTCATCTGACCACATCTGCCTCCTTGAGAGGTGAAGAAATGTACAGTCTCCAACTTACCATGATTTGACTTCCACCTTTTTCACTTTCCAATGGTGCAAATTGATACACATTTGGTCAGAACAATTCTTTGAATTTTGATTGTTTCCCAGTCTAGTGATATATAGTACAATTCTCTCTCCCACAATGCAACTAGCAAAGTTCCCCCATCAGCCTGGAGATCATGAGTTGGCACCACTGACTGTCTGGTGTTGCTGAGCTAGGGTGTTGTGTTGGTTAGGTGTGTCCAGTGCATTTTGGATTTATGATGGGTTTGTTGGGACATGGTTGCATAGCAAGTCAATGAGCACCCGTGATTTATCCACATGTCTGGTGGGGATGGAGGACAGGTTTGGGTGACTAGCAAGCAATCTGTACTGTGCCTTCTTAGAGTTCTCTGGGGTTGTACCACTGATGTCCCCTGCCCAGTCCTCTCTGGCATCAAATCCACAAGATTTCATGCTTCATGTTGAACAAATATTAGCCTCTATGCAAGTTTATCAACTGTCTGATATCGACCAATCTTCTGCTTTCATTTCTTCTTATTTTCCTTTAAAAATTATCATAAACTTTCCTACTTAAACTGTCAGGCTTTATTTTACTTCTGTATGAGGAAAAGTTCCTGTACGTTAATTTTGTCTTATTTCTTTGTTTAATTAGACAATCTCTATTTGGCATAACCCAGGCCTGATTTAAATTTCTTTTTTTCCTCATCTATTGTCTTTCTTATGGCATTTTCCAGGAACTGTACTAATTTAGTGAATCTTTTATCTCGATCAGCCTCATCAAGCAAAGAAGGTAGTTTCTTTTTTTTTTTTTTCTGAAAGTATTTGTGAAAATTCTTTTGTATAGCTACTTCCTCATGTGGCTTGATCTTTTGTGCTTTTTACTTAATACCATTGCTGTCAGTTCCAATGAGGATGCTCTGAGTAGCGATGCTAGTGTAAGAGACAGGGCCTGCCTCTTTGAAACAACTGAATTTTAAAGATCCTTGCTTGGTAGCACCTGAACATCCCTGTCTCTCTTGTCACAATCTTAAGTAAGAATTTGCTTTTATGTTTATATAAAATATAAATTTTCTTTTATATTTATATCAGCCCCAAAGGTTTCTGGTTAATTTATTATATACACTTTAGTCCCTTGGCTATTTCTTAATCTTATGTTTAGATTTTCTTGGGAGTGGGGAAAGGTTCTAAGTGCCCCCTTGTAAGACAGAAGTTGTGTTGCATGCTGTGTTCAGTGTTAATAGATGGCTCATAAATGAGCTCTAATCTGTGAGCCTGAGAAGGGAAACGGAGTCCCCCTGCTGACTCTGCTCACAGCCCCAAGCTGTTGGGCCTGAGGCTCTGTAACAGGTTCGGGCAGTGCAGCCGTTAGCTATCCCTCCTGCCTGTTTATTGTGTCTTCTGTGAATCACAAGTCCAAGCTTGATCCTGCAGCATGGAGGCCCGATTTCTGTCATTTTTACCTTTACTTTTCAATCTTACCTACTAGGCCCACTCCTTTTTGCATATAATAGGGAGTCAAGTATTATGAATCTCCTACCTTCAGGCTGCCTACTGCACAGGACACTCTGGTTGCCTGCAATGTCCTTCTGCCTATGACTGGTGCCTATTTAAGACTGCTGACTTTCCCTTGTCCTCAACCTAAATTGGCTGGAGACCCATATGCCTAGGTAGGTGCATGCATGTGCATGTGCACACACACACACACACACACACAGCCCCCAAGCTAAGCCAGGTGTGCATCTCCAGGCTCCACTGCATATAGCTCTATCTTGCTGCAATTATAGTAGTTTATTCATCTGCCTTTTTTTTTCCTTTGAGAAAGTAGTCTCCTTGAGGATAGGCAATTGTGTCTTTCTTTGGGTGTTGCCTAGGCCTCTCCAAGTTCATACAAAATGGATGATTGATTTGTCCGCCCTCACATGTTGGGTGCATATGTGTTTCTTTTTGGAGCCCCGGCATGGCTAGAACCTGGTGTCCTGCAGGGTGAGTGCCTGTTAGCGTCAGAGGAGGGAGAAATCACCTACCTCTCCTCCTGCAGAAAAGGACTTTGCTGGCTATTCCAGACCCATTCTGCTTCTGATGGAAATGTCCTTCCCTAATCGCTCTGCCCCAGACAGGCGTTTTTCAGCCTCTGAATGGCTCTGGCTATCTTGAGTCAATTGTCATTCTGACAACACAGAGGTTTTTTGAAAACACTTTCAGAACTTGGGAGCAGTGAGAAGCAGACAGTGCATGATTGCATTGGGACTCAAGAGCAAACCTCAGCTCCCCGGCCGTGGCCATGTGCCAGGCGCAGGCTCTCGTGAAGACAGAACAGCCTTTTGAAGTGCTGCAGACTCAAACCAGGGAATCACTTAACATCTCCCTAAGCAGCCAGTAGTGGGAACAAGGAGTGTATTTGATAATGGAGAGATGCTGGAGAAGGCCGAGCCAGTGCCTCCCTTGTGATCAAACATGCTACAGAACAGAAATTAAAATGAGAGGATGGGATGGGGGTGGGGGGCGAGGGGCAAAGCTGCTCTCATTAAAAGAGCGAAAGGCAAGGGGTTGTTTGTATCAGGAAATCAGCCATGAAGTTGAGGGCCTTAGGACGGCTTGAGTGGGCATTTCTTGATTGGTACTTGGGATGAACAGGAGGTTGTTGCCATACTCCTAATATCCTGGCTCCTCTGGATAGATTTGAAGGGTAAACCTAAGAAAAAGCGGAGGCAGCACTGGTCCTACTGGACCAGTGCCTCTTCCTTTGTCTGTGCACTTCACTTTTTTCCCACTTTGCATTCACAAATGTCAGCGCTATCCACGTGAGTGGTCCCAAGCAGACAGCAGGGTTTTGAGGGATGTTCATGGACTTCAAGTTGGAATCAAACCTGAGTTTGTGCTCAGTTCTGACTTTTATCTACAGGAATAAGTGAATCTTTTAACTTTCTGAATTTTTAATGTCCTAAAATATTAAGTGGAAAAACATTTATACAGGTTGGGTATCTTATATCTGAAAGACTTGGGACTAAGATGTGTTTTGGATTTGGGTTATTTTTGAATTTGGAAATATTTGCATGTACATAATGAGATATCTTGGGGATGAGATCCAAGTCTAAACATGAAATTTACTTTTGTTTCCTATACACCTTTTGTACATAGCCTGAAAGTAATTTTATACAATATTTTTCAGTGTGCTTACAATTTGACTACAAACCATTATGAGGCCAGATGTACCATTTTTACTTATAGCACTCAAAAAATTTTGAATTTGGGAACATTTCTGATTTGGGATTTTTATATTAGGGATGTTCAATGTCTACTGCACTCATAGGGTCATGAAGGGGATAAAAAATATATTATGAATGTACTCAGCATTAATCTAATTTGTTAATTAACTCTGAAGTTCATCACATGAAACTATGTTTAGTTGGCTTGGAGTTTCTAAACGTCTTTCCAGTCTTTTCTCCTGAAATACAGGCATATTTTAATCATGCTGCCATGTGTCCCTGATATACAGACACAGAAATCACCATAGGTCTTTTCATATCAGCCAAGGAAATCAAACCCAATGCTACTCTATTAAAATAAAATAATAAACTTGTAGTATGGTCCAATAAGCTACTAGAGTAATGGAAACACTCCATGGATCTATTAGTTTTTTACTATTAGAATTATTAATCAGTGAATTAATGCATTAGTGTATAATTAAAACCCATTTTTCTTCATTTGGAGGCAGAATTTCACAAAACCCACAAGGAGGTGTTCCATTACCATTTTGTACTTGCTTAACTGAAATGCCACTGCCTGTGTTAGCTGTGCCAGAGAAGCCTGGGTAGAAGGGATCATTCTCTTCTAGCAATGTATCAGTGTCCCTGGAATCCAGGGGTTATGGCTGGAAGATTAGGTGGCCAACTGCAGTGGGTACTAGTGGGCCAGGATCGGAGCCTAAAAATGCCCTGGTGCAATGACATGTGCAATGTCTAGGGAAAGCACAAGACTGTCACAGACAGCTCTCAGACTCGCACAGACTGTAGAGGAGATGCCCTATGCATTCCAGACTAATTAATTTCCCGTTTGCATAATACACTCGTACTTAGTGTACTGTGTGCTCTTTGTAATCCAATTTCAGTCGAATTACGTTTTACAATCTGCTCAAAATATGTTTACAACAGAGAATCATTATAGGAATAATTTCTTTTTCTTTGTACCTTGTCTTTTCCCCCCTCTTTTTCCTTGCTTTCTCTGTCCTTTCCTCCCTCTCACACATCCTCCCCTCCTTCTTTTCTTTCCTCCCTTAATTCCTTCAGTTCATTCCTTCCTCCCTTCCTTCCTTTGTTCTTTCACAGCTTCAAAATGTTGCTTCCCTCTGTGAAATGGATCAGGTGAGTTGAGCAATTCGAGTTTCTTCATAGTTCACTTTTTTAAAATATTTATTTAGTTGTAGGTGAACTCACAGTATCTTTATTTGTTTTTATATGGTACTGAGGATCGAACCCAGTGCTTCACACATGTGAGGCAAGCGCTTGACCCCTGAGCTACAGCCCCAGCCCCATTCATAGTTGATTTTATCATCTCTTTAATTGCCTTCTTTCCCCATCACTTTATCAAGAAAGATCATTTTTTTTCTTTCAAGAGATTACCAGGTCATTTAATATCTATCCATGAATTCCAGTTTTCTGGACTTTCCCTTAAATTACTTTAAAATACCTTAAACTTTTCCTGAAGATTTTTCATAGCAGATGACTTACTAGGCACCTGGAATACAGAGATATGGATTGTGAGATTTGCTCCTCCCAAGGAAATCAAATACATACTAAAATTCAGAAGAGGTGTGCATATCAGCATTATTCACTTATTCAATACCCAACCATTTCTTTAATTTTTAAGTAACTTTTCAAAACACATAAAAATTGCAAAAAACAGCATTTTCGTATAATAGCTTTCCCAGTAAAAGATGCATATCCATAATATGTTATGAAAATCAGGAAATGATATCAGTGCAATACTGTTTACTTAAATAGAGTCTTTATTGTGTGACTATATTTTTAAGTGTTTTGAGCCTCAAAAAGTGTGTATTTCAAAGAACAGATTCTCAAGTAGGGGCGCTTTTGCCACCCCAACTCTAAGTCAGATTTGGCAATGTCTACTGATAGTTCTGGATGTCAGATTTGGAGGATGGAATCATGACAAATGAGTGGAGGCAAAGGTGCTTCCAAATAGCCTGTAATACTCCAGCCAGCCCCCACAGCAAAGAATGGCCTAGATCAAAACGTCATACTCATACTTAGGTTGAGAAACCCTACTTTAGAGGTATATAGCTCCCACAGCAAATCCATTCTCATTTTATCAGTGCAACTGTAACCAAAGGGTTCAAACTCATATATCTACAGTGGCCAGCTGGACAATGATCAAGAGTCTAGCAGGCGAGGCAAGATTGTGGAGAACTAGAAAAAAAACATCAACTCTGTCCAAAAGGAACAACTATGGCTCAACTCAAGTGGGACTCACCAAGTGAAAGCACAGGCCAACTTTGCAAGGTCATCAGATCTTTTCATAGAAGCCAAACATTTGGACTATAAAATGTGGGCAAGGCTACATTTTGTTTGTGAGGATGCTAGGTACAACCATTGCTATGGGTCATAAACTTGGATCCTCTGGTTAAGGAGCTTGACCATGTGTTAACTGGGTGATTTGTACCAAAGCCTATGTCTCAACCTTGGTTTATTCACGAGTAATATGGGAAAAGCATACACTTCTTTCTTAGTCTGTTTTCTTTTGCTTTAACAAACTATTTGAGCTTGGTTATTTGTGAAGAAAAGAGGTGAATTTTTGGCGCACAATTTTCTGAAGGATGGCAAGCTTAAGATCTGACAGTCTCATTTGGTAAGGGCTGCCTACTGCCCCATGCATGGTGGAAAAGCAAAAGGAAAGCAGATACCTGTGGAAGGGAATGCCCTCTGTGAGGGAGTGAGGCAAGATGCCAGGCTCACTTTATAACAACTTTCTCTACAAATTAACAACCCACATTGTGGGATTACATTAATCCCTCATGGTCTAGAAGCCCTAGTCAAGGCCTTACATTGGGCATCAAGTCTCAATATGAGTTTTGGTGGCGACAAACTATACTCAAGCCATAACAACACCACAGGATTGTTTTAAAGATCATATAAAATAAAGAGTGTGAAGAACTTACTAGCTATGATCATCTTACTTTAGTACAGCAGCACCCAGAACTTCTTATTTCTCTCTAACTATAACTTACCAGCAATCATCAAGTTTTCCCCATCCCTCTCTTTGAAGTAAGTGTCCTTCCTTTGAAATACAGTCTCCTGATGCTCATTTGGACAAGCATTCCATTATTCTTAGAGTTGATGAAAAGGTACATTTGACAGGCATCACTAATTTGACCATTTTGATTGAATTGGGCAGAAGGGTGAGTGACTGGAGTATGTCAAAATGCTGCTGAATTCATAGGTGTATTCGGACAAAAGTGGATGTGTGGGCCTATTTCACTAGTGGATCCCCTGGGTTGCTTATTGCATCTCTAAGTATTGTATCTATTCTGGATTTACTCTAGAGGTGAGCTATCTGTGCTCCCCTGGGTATTCCA